>NC_061114.1:224151718-224260172 GCF_002878395.1 Capsicum annuum | reverse complement strand
CACCCAAATATCCAAACAAATAGGACAAAGGCATCGAATCACATCCATAATCACATCAAAATTAAAATAAAGAGAAAAATGAGAAAAATTGACCTCAAATGAAGCTTTCGAACTCAATAGTATTCGAATAAAGAGATCCACACCCGAAAACCTCAAATGAACCTCGATGACGAATCCAGTCCAACTTCGATATATTTGACCCCCACAAAATCACAAAAAAAATAGAAAAGGCACGAACCCATTTTCCTATGCATGATTTCGTCTCATCGTTCTCCGACGGGTTTTAACAGAAAAGGGGAAGGAATAGGCTGTTTGGATCGAAAAATAACGACGGGGGAAGTCAGTTTGTTGTTGTGACTTCGCCGGAGCTCCAGTGAGCTCTGGAAGTGACGGAAATCGGAGAGTGGGTCACGTTTTCTGTTGCTTCAACGTTTTCCAGCGAGAAATTCGCCGAAAACAGTCAAACCCAACGCCCTTTTCTCTCTGTTCTTTCTGATATTTTCGATCTGCCTCCCTCTCTTTATTCTCAGTTACGATCTCTCTCTTTCTTCGATTGATTTCAGCTCATCATCGCCCTTCTCCCTCTCTCTTTGATCTCACAATTTCTCCCTTGCTCTAATCTCTTGTTCTCTATCTCCTTCGTCTCTCGTTTTCTCCACCCTGTGCGTATGAGTGTGTTACTGTGTTTATGGTAAGGATTAGTGATGGGAATGAGTGGTGTGTGAAAAAAATGGAAGGGAATCTTGTGTGCTTCCCCTTCGTATATGGCAATGGTGATAGGTATATGTGATAGTGAATTATGGAGAAGATGGATGTTGATGATGTGGACCCTCCAGAGGTAAAGAAAATCTCGTGAGGAGTATGTTCTTCTCCTCAATTGTGTTAACTGTCAAGAGGAAAAAGAAAAACTTGAAATCTTTTTTCCCAGTGGGGCCCTTGTGAGTGGAAAAAATGTATATTGTATACTTTTTTTAGTGATGTCCACCTTTACGGTGAATGTAGTGCATTCCATTTTTGGATGGTAGGTGATGGAATAATTTCATGGTCCCCACCTCTATTTGTTGTCTTGTGAATTGGTTTCAAAGTGAATAAAATATGAGGGGTAAGGGTTACGTGGGTGGGGTGGTGAGGTAGGGTAGGTGGGGTAGGTTGGTTAGGATAAGGTTGTTAATTTGTTAGGGAGTTTGTTTTTTTTATATTTTTGTAGGGTATGATCACATGGATGGAGATACGTGGTAAGACGAGGTAAAAATGGGGAGATTGAGTTTCGGAAGGGACAAAATTACGTGTCTACATCATGCCGCTCTTTGCATGTAAACACAAAGTGTTTTCATACAAAGAAGTAGACAAAGAGACAAAATTTTGACCCGACCATTATTCAAAGAAAAAAAATAAAAGGAAGAAGAGCAACTGGGTATTGACTTAGGACAACCTACCTACCCAAGTTATGGAGGAATCGAGTACCGGTATTTCCAAAGGACTAGAAAGAGAAGGACTATACCGAGTTGGAGAGTCGATTTAGGTTCCATCGAGGTTCCGGTCCGCGGCTCTGTTATTACATCAAAATAAAAATTACAAGTTAAAACATAAATGAAATTACAAAGTCCTATCTATGCAGTTTCTTTTGGACTCTTGACTTGAGTTTCATCACCCTATTCTTCAGGCGAACTCCTGACTTTCTATTTCTTTAACTTGTTGCTTGCCTTTCGATTTCTTCACCCTGTTCTCCAGGCGGGTTCCTGACTTGCTATTTCATCAACTTGTTGCCATGCTTTCAACTTCTTCACCCTGTTCTGCAGGCGGGCTCCTGACTTGCTATTTTTCAATCTGTTTAACTGTCAATTTCTTCACCTTGTTGCTTGGTTTTCCATTTATTCGCCTTATGCTTTGGGCAGGCTCCTGAAATCACATCAAAACTAAAAAGAAAATTATCCCAAACAAATATTATTATAAAGAGGTTTTATTTTCCAGAAAAGTAAAGTTTCAAAAACAGAAATTGAATTTTTGCCCCAGTTTATCATCAAAAGACTTTTGGAAAAGTCACATCATACCTACTTGCATGTTGCAATGATGAATCAAGACTCTGACTAAGAAATGCATCTCTTAAGAGTAAAATTAAATAACCAAGACTAGGAAGTGCATCTCCTAAGAATTAAAGTGAGGGATTCTAACTAGAAATTCGGTCTTCTAGAGATACAAGTTTAAGCTAAAAAGTATGCCACCTGACAAATGAAAACTAGCAAGGAAGTGCATATTCTTAGGGTTAAGTGCAATAACTCGACTAGAAAGTGCATCTTCTAGGAATCAAGACTTAAGTTAGGAAGTGCATCACCTAAAAAGCAAAATTCGAATTACCTAATCAAGAAAGTGCATCTCCTTACCAATGTTGCTTGAATTATCAAAACAAAGAAATGCATTTCCTTACCAATACAGCTTGAATTACCAAAATAAGGAAGTGCGTATCCTTACCAATGCCGCTTGAATTACTCAAATAAGGAAGTGCATCTCCTCAGAAATGTCTCTTGAATTACTCAAACAAGGAAGTGCGTCTCCTTACAAATGTTTCTTGAATTGCCCAAACCAGGAAGTGCGTCTCCTTACAAATGTTGCTTGAATTACCCCAAACAAGGAAGTGCATCTCCTTATCAAATGCCTCTTGAATTACCTAAAGAAGAAAGTGCATCTCCTTACAAATACCGCTTGAATTGTCCAAACAAAGAAGTGTGTCTCCTAACAAGTGTTGCTTGAATTACCCGAACAAGGAAGTGCATCTCCTTACAAATGGTGCTTGAATTACCCAGACAAGGAAGTGCATCTCCTTACAAATTATTAAGAGTTCTTCTGAAACAAAAACAGTATCTTTGCTTTACCATGCTTCTCAGATAAACTCTTTGACCCTTGGTATTTTCGTGAATTCCCAAAATTTTCTGTTGAAACAACTTTCTGCATGCCTTATTTCGGCTCACAATCATGTCTCTTTCATGTGTTGGTCTTTTGTCTTGCTTTCTGCAATTGAAGAAGCTGGTAGCCAGTTTTAAAATCTTTTCTCACTTGTTTCGACATAGACTTGACTTAACAACAAGAGAAAATGACAATGACTTTTATTTGGATAACTGACTCAAGAAAGATAAACAAAATAAAGAGAAAAAAGAAAAGCTAATGAATGTCCCTATTGAAACTAAGAAATAAAAATTTATCTAAAAATGACAGTCAACTCCAAAGATTATGCCATGCATTTTGGGTCAGGCTGCCTGATCTTTCCATCCAAACTTTCTACGAATTGTTGTTGAGTTAATGGCCTTGAAAATGAGTTGTTTCCTTATGTCAATTACATTTAAGACCTCGTTTGGCTAGTGGCGCCTTGGAGGGTTTTTTTTTCAACAAGCCTCTCTCATTTTTTTTCTAGCTCACCATTGCTTTATGGTGTCCGTGAGGGTTTTTCACCAATGAGACTCTCTTATTTTCATTTGTCTCAACTCACCGTCGACTTACAGTGCCCATGAGGGTTTTTGCCGATAAGACTCTCGCATTGTTATCTCTCTCAGCTTACCATTATCTTACGGTGCCCGTGAGGGTTTTCACCTATAAGACTCTCTCATTTTCATTTCTCTCCTGATTCCTTATGCCAAGAAAGACAAGTAGTTCCCAAAATGCATCATCACATTCATTGCATGCTTAGCCTTAACATTCTCAAAGATTGATCTGAAGGTCTTTCTTTGGTTGTAACTTGGCTTTTGGATAAGGTTAGAAAGAAAGGATGATTTGAGGCCCAAACGACACTTGAAGTGGGGTGGGACTTACAACTTTCGAAATTGACTCAAACAATGAGGATCAACTCACGCCCCAGTTTCTTTTGACTGGAAAATACTAAATTGTTTATTTGGTTGGACCGAGCCCAGAGTAGGGAAGCCTACGTATCTCACTCATAAGAGATGAGAATCAAGTCACGCGTAGTTCTGGCAGCTTGTTGTTTCGCTTTGATCTAATTTTTCTTTATTTTTCTTTTATTCGCTCTTTTCACTTTGCGATTCTTTTTTCTAACTCTATTTTTCTTGACACTCTTTTTTTTTTTAGAAACATTTTGTCTCTTTTTTGTAACTTTTTGACTTTATCTTTTTACTCGACACTATTCTTTGAACTTTGCTTACTCTATCTTGATTCCAAAAGAGGGTTATGAAAGAAAATAATACTAAGGCTCAAATGGGGTAAACAAAAGATGACACAATGTTTGGATAACAAAATGAAATGCCTTCATCATATCAATCCTTGAGAATGCAAGTACATAATATGCAATTGGAAGTGAGAGATGAAGATCATTTGCGACATCTTTTTAAGCAGATTGAGTTTGTCGTCACTACTTCTTCTGTAAACTCCACTTTTGTTGTACATTCCTCACATCAAATGACTCATGCTTTCGTGGAGCTTCTTATCTTCTTGTTTCTCTTGATATAGGGATCACACGTCCACTATTTGACGTAATTGGGACTTACCTTTAGATCGATGACCAAGTTGTTCTTTTGATTCTCAAAATAATTGCCTTAACTTGTCACCAAATGTCTCAGCACTCTATCTATTTTCTCATATGCTCTCTTTTTCTAACTTTAACCCTCTGATTCAATGTTCATGCTTAAACTGGATTTTAAGATTTGGCTGAAAATTTCACTAGCATGTTATATCACTAGAGTCAACACAAAATATACTATGTAAAGAAAACAAACAAACAACACATATTTAAAACACAAAGGAAAATAAGACACTTCATTTAGTCGAAACAAAAGATAGAAGGGTTTGAACATAAACAACAAAAGGACAAAACAAGACAGGTCCCGAACTACAACCCTAAAATAAGTCGGAGAACAGAAAATAAAACAAAACAAGCTATCAAACCCCTTCCTAGTAAGGAGAGGGGTAACTTCTCAATTGCTCAGACTGACATCTTAGCCACTGGTTTGCATATCAGCATGACTAGAGCTTTCCTTACTGTCAATGTTCTGCACCATGATTGATTTATCTTGAATCATCTTTTTAATTTCTCTTTTCAAAGCACGCCAATCTTCAATACTGTGACCCTAACCATCAGAATGATATGCACATCGTACATTAGGATCAAAACTTCTTAAATATGGGTCAGAAGTATACCCAAAGAGAGGAGTGATCATACTCTGTTGTACCAATCTCTGGAATAAACTTGCATACGACTCTCCAATGGGTGTGAAGCTATCCCTCGACTTCTGTCTCATTTCATTATTTCGCTTAAATTGAAAACCAGGCCTAGAAGGGCTTCTGTATGTATGTGGAGTTGGAGGATAACTCGGCAGAGTTAGCGCGCGCCAGTATGGGTAAGATGGGGGTTGAACATATGGTTGCGCATTATACACTCGATATGGAGATGGAGGAATGGAATATAATGGATTTTGGGAAGGATTCTGTGGAACTTGGCTATAAACTTGGGTTTTAAGCCCGTGGGTAACGATGGTATGGTCCTCTTGCCCGTGCTTGTTGTCCGACTATAATAGCAGATGCATCTTTCTCATTCTTCTTTTCTCCAACACTTCCCGAACCTTTTTGAATTGCTTGAGTAGTCTCTTTCAATGTTGCAAAACTCACAATGCAACCGGTCTTAATTCCATCCTCTATCATTTTCCCCATTTTGAGGACCTCAATAAATGGCTTGCCTAATGTAGGTAACAAGTGTTGATAATATATTTCATCTTGCGCTTGAATAAACACCTCCACTATCTTGCTTTCTTTCATTAGCGATTTTACTCTAGCAGCTTATTCACGCCATCTAATCGCATACTCTTTGAAAGTTTCAGTACTCTTTTTCTTCATATTAGTTAAGGATTTCTCGTCAGGAATCAACTCCATATTGTATTGAAATTGTTGCACGAATTCATTAGTCAGGTCATCCCAGTTATTCCACTTGTCGGTGTCTTGGTCAACAAACCATTCTGAAGCTAGACCTGAAAGACTCTCACCAAAATATGTCATGAGTAATTCTTCCCTCCCTCCAGCGCCCTTTAGATGGTTGCAATAGTTTCTCAAATGTGCTACAGGATCGCCATGTCCATCATACTTCTCAAACTTCGGCATTTTAAAACCAAAAGGAAGATGTACACCTGGAAACATGCACAGATCTTTATATGAGACACTTTTGTCCCCCCCCAAGTCCTTACAAGTTTTTCATAGTCAGTTCCAAACTTCTCAATTTTCTGGCTATTTCCTCTTGTTCTTCTATCATAACAGGTTTCTCAGTGTTAGGAGAAAATTCAGGCGATTGAGGGCAATCGTAAGGACCAGTCCACTTAAATGTGGGCTCGGGAGCGTAATGATGATCACTAAAAATATTCAATACAGGGTCGCTTGAAGAGTGAGGAATCACAACCATTGGATTGACATTAAAAGCAGGAGCTTCAGACGGGAGTGGGGCTGCAAAAGCATGAATAACAGGCGAAGCCGAGCATGTGGTAA
The DNA here is from genome assembly GCF_002878395.1 of Capsicum annuum. Taxonomy (NCBI): domain Eukaryota; kingdom Viridiplantae; phylum Streptophyta; class Magnoliopsida; order Solanales; family Solanaceae; genus Capsicum; species Capsicum annuum. Next base: position 224,253,701 of record NC_061114.1, on the reverse strand, counting down.
TTTTGGATTGAGGAGTGAGGAAATGAACATTGGAAGTGTTTGGATACTGTTGCCCTCGAGTAGGTCCTGATGCATGTTGTGGCGTGTCGATCAAAATAGGAAATTGTGCATGTGACACTGGAGGCAAACTAGAAAGATATTTCAGATTATCTGCAGAAAATAGAGGAGGCGACAACCCATTAGCCGAAGCTCGATGCATTTCTATCATTTGTTGCCTCAATTTCCGAATCTCTTCATTAGCTCCTACATTCTCATTCCCCAAACTCCCTATCTGATTAGTGACAACAAACTCGGTATCCTTGTTGGCCATAACTTTCTCTGTGACTTGGACCAATATGGAGGACCAGCCAAAATACCACAAACCAACCACCATAAACTAACTGGACAAGAGATAGCAAATGCGTTAGAGTTCAATGATTTTTCAAAACCTCTTATTCTTTTTATATCTTGAAAAAAAAATCACCGAACCCTAGAAGGGCGCCTACGTATCTCACCCCCGAAAGAGGAGAATCAGGTGTGCGTAGTTCGTGAAGTTTTGCCAAAATGACCAATTAAACTCTTTTTTCTTTCTTGAAACAAAGTGTCAAAAGAATTGGCAAAAATCTTTTTGCATTTTTTTTAAGTTTAAATCTCTATACAAAATGAAACCTGTGATAACCAAAGAAAAATCTTTTTGGGTTTTCGATTTTTGAATTTCATGTGAAAATGAAACTTGAACCTATTAAAGAAAAATATTTTTGTAGTTTTCTTTTAAAGACATATATGAAACGCCTACTCTAAATGGAGAGTGAAGAAATATTTTTTGGATTTTTTAAATAAGATCCTCGAACCAATAATAGGCTGCCTACGTATCTCACTCCCGAAAGAGGAGAATCAGGGGTGCGTAGTTCGTCCAGATTGGACAATTAATGATTAAATAACAGGCTAGACCCTGACTTAAGAGACACGACCAAAGACAGACGATGAACCATGTCAATAAAATCTTTTGAGTTTTCATTTTGATTCTTCACAGAAAAATGACATCAACAACTATGAAAGAAAATTTTTTTTGGTATTTTCGTTATACGAAACGTAAAAAATTTCTGACATCTTTTTTTTTGCAGTTTTCTTTTATAAACACATCCTATGAATGAAAAAAAATCTTTTTGAAGTTTCGAATTGTGAATGCATGCTAAACGAGACAAAGGAAAATCATTTTGATGTTTTTGAGAAAATAAGTGAGAAAGGTAAAAAAGTCCTTTTGAATTTTGGAATTGTGAAGAATAAAAGTAATAAAAAACTCTAAAAACTATGAAACTCTTTTTTTCTTTTTTCTTATTTTTTTTCATTACCCACACACTTTACTTCTAACACATGTTTTTCCCAAATCAGTCCATCAAATGACCACGTTATCCTCAAAGATGCAATATTTTGCACATAGGGATGCGTTAGAGGTGAGTCTCCTACAAAGGACCAAGTGGGCCCCGCTAGGTCTCAATATGATGCACATAAGCATGAACTAAAAGCTTACCTACGTTGGGGTTCACTAACAAGGTTGTTCGGGGGAGCGTATGGTCGATAGTGGCTACGACAGCTTTCCACCTACTCCATAACACCGATGGCTCCCCCCCTAAAATAAGGGTGACTCAACTAGAGATCGTGTACAACACGTGTACTACAGACTTGTTGCAGAAAGAAGGTCGGGGGTAGACACATGATGCCAGATATAAAAGCGGTAACACATAGGATAAATACTGTACACAAAGAGCACGAAAACATTCCATAATGATAAAACAATAACACAATACAACACACAAAAAAAAATATTTATACACTTATAGTTCCAAACAAAGTCGATACGACTCCAAAATAAGCTCGAATTCTGAACAAGTTCCCCAGCAAAGTCGACAGAGCTGTCACACCCCTTTTCGACTCCAAAAGATTATGGATTAAGTTTCGAAAGAGTTTTTGTAATTAAGTGACAAAATGAAGAATTTTTGTTTCGAAAAGGGATTATTTACATTTTTTATTCAGAGTCGCCACTTGATATAAATTAGGTGTGCCAAGTCACCTTTGGAAATCTGTTTTCAAAACAGTTTGACTCTAAAACTGATCCGCGAATAGAGATTCCAGCTAAGGAATTCTGTTGACCGAAGGGAAGGTGTTAGGCACCCCTCGATCCCGTAGTTCAACCACGGTCGCTTGGTGAAGCATATCGGCTAATTTGAATACTATGAATGTATAAACCAAACAAAACACACAAATCAAACAAACAAACAAATCAAATGAAATTCAAAAACCAAAATAATGTCAGTTCGATTTAATACAATCCAAAAATAAAGAAGATGCAAAAATGTAAATCCTATTCTAAACTAATCCTACACTATGCTTTACCCGACACCTCGAGTCTTCATCACGATTATCCTCCGCAATCATGATACGTCGGGGCATTCCCCGGTGAATAAACACAAATAGCTCGGGGCATTCCCCGGCCAAATGGTACATTTGTTCCAAAAGAAATAAAACCAAGCCATTCAACACATGTCAAGCATTCAAGATTTCACAATTCTTACATTTGCCTACCCAACTCGGTTTATGATTCTATCACGTTCAACAATATTCATGCTGATTCCGAATTAAACAAAACAACAATAAACCAAAATTAATCTAAATTCACCTTTTTTATCAATTTCTCAATTCCACCCCCAAATTCCTTTTCAATACAAACCCACATTCATATTATCATCACCTACAATTGATATCAATTATTAAAAAGCAAACAACATCCAATCATCACCCAAATATCCAAACAAATAGGACAAAGGCATCGAATCACATCCACAATCACATCGAAATTAAAATAAAGAGAAAGATGAGAAAAATTGACCTCAAATGAAGCTTTCGAACTCAATATTATTCGAATAAGAGAATCCACACCCGAAAACCTCAAATGAACCTCAATGACGAATCCAGTCCAACTACGATATATTCGACCCCGACAAAATCACAAAAAAAAAGAAGGCACGAACCCATTTCCCTATGCATGATTCCGCCTCATCGTTCTCCGACGGGTTTTAACAGAAAAGGGGAAGGAATAGGCTTTTTGGGTCGAAAAATAAGGACGGGGGAAGTCAGTTTGTTGTTGTGACTTCGCTGGAGCTCCGGTGAGCTCTGGCAGTGACGAAAATCGGAGAGTGGGTCACGTTTTCTGTTGCTTCAACGTTTTCCAGCGAGAAATTCGCCGGAAACAGTCAGGCTCAACGCCCTTTTCTCTCTGTTCTTTCTCAGTTACGGTCTCTCTCTTTCTCCGATTGATTTCAGCTCACCATCGCCCTTCTCCCTCTCTCTTTGATCTCACGATTTCTCCCTTGCTCTAATCTCTTGTTCTCTATCTCCTTCGTCTCTCGTTTTCTCCACCCCGTGCGTATGAGTGTGTTACTGTGTTTATGGTAAGGATCAGTGATGGGAATGAGTGGTGTGTGAAAAAAATGGAAGGGAATTTTGTGTGCTTCCCCTTCGTATATGGCAATGGTGATAGGTATATGTGATAGTGAATTATGGAGATGGATGTTGATGGTGTGGACCCTCCAGAGGTAAAGAAAATCTCGTAAGGTGTATGTTCTTCTCCTCAATTGTGTTAACTGTCAAGAGGAAAAAGAAAAAATTGAAATCTTTTTTCCCAGTGGGGCCCTTGTGAGTGGAGAAAATGTATATTGTATACTTTTTTGAGTGATGCCCACCTTTACGGTGAGTGTAGTGCATTCCATTTTTGGATGGTAGGTGATGAAACAACTCCATGGGCCCCACCTCTATTTGTTATCTTGTGAATTGATTTCAAAGTGAATAAAATGTGAGGGGTAAGGGTTTCGTGGGTGGGGTGGTGAGGTAGGGTAGGTGGGGTAGGTTGGTTAGGATAAGGTTGTTAATTTGTAAGGGAGTTTGTTATTTTTTGTATTTTTGTAAGTATGATCACATGGATGGAAATACGTGGTAAGACGTGGTAAAAATGAGGAGATTGAGTATCGGAAGGGACAAAATTACGCGTCTACAATAAATAATTGATTTTGTTGTGGAAAGTCACTGCTACGTGTTTCTTTCATTGATTCCTTCCTCTGTAGTGTGAAAGTGATCTTCAGAGAATTAAAAGCCTTACAACAAAGCATTTTGTTTATTCGATCTATCGCCATTTGTGTATATGTGTTTCACTGAGAAATCAATTTAAATTCAAAACCCAACCAGTTAAGTAACAAAATAGTATATAAACTCACGCAAAACGTTCAACTTTGTGATCATTCATACTCACTAGTCTTCCTTCTTCTTTTCGTTCGCGTGCAAATATGGATCTTCACGAGTCAATCACTAACCAGACGGACGTTACTTTCATGGTCGCTAAGCATGTTTTCTCAAAAGAGGTTAAAGGCGATACCAACCTGGTGTTATCTCCTCTTTCTATTCAAATAGTTCTTGGCCTCATTGCTGCCGGCTCCAAGGGACCAACACAGGATCAGCTTCTCGATTTCCTCAAGTCCAAATCTATCGATGAACTCAACTCTCTTTATTCACATATTGTCAACACTGTCTTTGTTGATGGCAGCCCCAATGGAGGTCCACGTCTGTCTGTTGCTAATGGTTTTTGGATAGAACAAACGCTGCCGCTCAAGCCTTCTTTCAAGCAAGTTGTGGATAATGTTTATAAGGCTGCTTCAGAGTCCGTTGATTTCACGAACAAGGTTAGGGCTTTATTACTTCCTCGGTGTCAATTTGTTTGTCTTATTTTCTTTTTTAGTTTGTTTCCGAAAGAATTTCTCGTTCATTTTTTGACAATTACTTAATTCTAACTTTCATTTGACATATTTAAAACCAAAATATCAAAGGACATTTTGATATGTACTTTTTCAAATTTCGTGTCATGTAAAACCAGACAAACAAATTGAAATCAGGTGGGTACTTGATAAGCAGGCAAGAACGAGAGGGGAAAAAATAGTTATGTATGCCCTTGACGATATTGGAAATGAAATTATTGGCTGAAGCATGCATATACGTGCCTAATTTTATCATTCCATTTTTGTTTTTGCCAATTTGATAAAGGCTGCCGAGGTTGTCGATCAAGTCAATCAGTGGGCTAAAACGAAGACAAATGATCTCATCAAAGAGATTCTTCCTCGTGGCTCAGTGGACAACATGACAAGGCTGATCTTGGCTAATGCACTATATTTTAAAGGAGAATGGAATGAGAAGTTCGATACTTCAGAAACAACAGACCATGAATTCTATCTCCTCAATGAAGGGTCTATTCGAGCCCCGTTCATGACAAGCAAAGAGAAGCAGTACGTAGCAGCGTTTAATGGCTTTAAAGTGTTGAGGCTTCCTTATAAACAGGGTACAGATACACGTCGCTTCTCAATGTATTTCATTCTCCCAAATGCACATGATGGATTACCTGCTTTAGTGGACAAAATCAGTTCAGAACCTGGATTCTTAAATCACCACGTTCCGTTTAGAAAAGTTCGTCTGAGCCAGTTTCTTATCCCTAAATTCAAAATAACTTTTGGATTTGAAGCTTCCAACATTCTAAAGGGACTTGGCCTAACGCTGCCTTTCTGCGGAGGTGATCTCACTGAGATGGTTGACTCCTCTATTCCTGAGAACCTGTCGGTTTCACAAGTCCTCCACAAGTCCTTCATTGAGGTAAATGAGGAAGGAACCGAAGCTGCAGCTGTTACCGGGACTATATTGATGGCCGCGTCCTTGACTATTGAGAAGCCAGTAGATTTTGTTGCGGACCATCCATTCATGTTCCTTATAAGAGATGAATCTACTGGTGTGGTGTTGTTCCTTGGAAGCGTGATGAATCCTATAGCTGGTTAGCTGACTGACACAACCAAAAATGACTCTGGAAAGAAGGAAAGCAACATATGAATCTCTGAATTCACATTATCATTCACATTCGCAAAGAATGATAGATCTATCATCTATAAGGACAAATTTCAGTGGCGCGATGTATCCAAATAATCAGTCTTCTGATCTTTTTGTTACTTAAAAGTATCTCTGACATCTAATGTTATTTCATTTGTGCTTGCTTTATTTGTGTATTTTGATATGATAAAGAGCTCGAAAGTAATTAGAAGTTTGTAATTTCATCTATTGTACTTGTTAGGGACTCACATGTTAGGTAGCTTAGTTTTCTTTTCTATCAATAATGTTGAAGGGCTGTTAAATTAGATAATTCAAATCTTTTGGACAAGGAAGAAATGGAGAAATTAATGCAACAAGTGTCCTCACTAAGTATGTTGTTTTTCTTAATACTAGCAAATTAAGAAAGTACATTACTTTGACATTTGTGTTCTCAATCTTTCGTAGACATGAGCAGCCAAAAGAAACTTATACTATTTAATTTCTTGTTTTGATGATCTGCATTCTATCTTTTTTCTCCAATGATTTAACAAGGGAAGCTATATACATCTGCAACTGAACATACTTACATTTGTCAACTTTTCCAAACTTGGAGGTCAAGCAAAAAAGTTTCATTTTTTTACGCCACTAATAGTTATTAGCGTAGAAAACCACTTTCTTTATTAAAAGTTAAAACAGTTGAAATCACGATATATATATATATATATATATATATATATATATATAACTTCTAAAAAAAATAATTCAGTTGAATGACTCAAACTTATTAGATATATGCAAAATGTCACCATTATGTGCTTCGAAACTAACAGGTTCACAACTACGAAGTCAACCCTGCTATACTTTTCTTCTCGGCGTCATTTTGATGTTTCCGTTTAACAACTTTTATTCGTCTCCATCAAGTATACAATTAATTAATATTGAGAATATAATAAGTCTATTGTGACAATTAAGTGTCTTACTTTCTTTTTTGGTTGGTCGTAAGTTTTCCAAGATTTGAAGCCTCCATTTATTTTTAAATTTCGTATTCAATCAAACTAAGACACTTAAATTGAACAGTGAAAGTAATTCTTCTTGCTATGGAAAATCAATGCTAAGTGTTCCTTTCATTGATTCCTTTCTGTGTATGAATGTGATCATTAGAGAATTAAGCCTTACAAACATGTACTTTCTTTATTCAAATGCCATTTGTTGATATGTGTTTACTGGATCAATTCAAACTCAAAACTCCCCCTGTTAAGTAACAGTATAGTATATAAATTCTTGCAAAGCTTTCAACTATGTGATCATTCTACTCAACAAGCGTCCTTCTTCTTCTCGTTCGCGTGCAAATATGGATCTCCGGGAATCAATCAACAACCAGACAGACGTTTCTTTCATGTTCGCTAAGCATGTTTTCTCCAATGAGATTCAAGGCGATACCAACCTAGTGCTCTCTCCTCTGTCAATTCAAATAGTTCTTGGCCTCATTGCTGCCTGCTCTAACGGACCAACTCAGGATCAGCTTCTCCGTTTCCTCAAGTCCAATTCCATTGATGAACTCAACTCTCTTTATTCACATATTGCCAATGTCGTCTTTGCTGATGGCAGCCCCAATGGAGGTCCGCGTCTGTCTGTTGCTAATGGTATTTGGATCGAACAAACGCTGCCTTTCAAGCCTTCTTTCAAGCAAGTTGTGGATAATGTTTACAAGGCTGAATCAGAGTCTGTTGATTTCATGAACAAGGTATGCCGTCGTCATTGATTTATTCAAATGTTGTTTCTTTTTCATGCTGACAAATGATAATTGGTTTTCGGGAAAAAGAAAACCGTATTAAGCAGAGCCTTGGCACAACTGTAAAGTTGCTTCCATGTGAAGAAGTGGTCACGACTCAAGCGAGAGCTTAATGCAACAAGCTTCCCTTTTTGTAAGCTTCCATCTATAAAAGAGTACAAAGTATCACACAATTAGGACAGAGATCACAGTTCTTAGCCCTTTGATGATTATAGCCTCAAGTTGTATAAATTAAATGATGTCCATGCATTAGCATTTGTTCAATTGAAAGAATGAAAACGGTTTTTTTGATAAATGAGCAAGAATAAGAGGAACAAATAGGTATGTATGACCTATTATCTTACATTCTAGCATTCCATGTTTGTCTTTGCCAATTTGATCAAGGCTGCTGAGGTCGTTGATCAAGTCAATCAATGGACTAAAATGAAGACAAATGATCTCATAAAAAAGATTCTTCATCCTGCCGATGTGGACAGCATGACAAGGCTTATCTTGGCCAATGCACTATATTTTAAAGGAGAATGGAGTGAGAAGTTTGATGCTTCAGAAACGAAAAACCATGAATTCCATCTCCTCAATGGATGGTCTATTCAAGCACCCTTCATGACTAGCGAAAATGAGCAGTATATATCAGCGTTTAATGGCTTTAAAGTGTTGAGGCTTCCTTACAAACAGGGTACAGATACGCGTTGCTTCTCAATGTATTTCATTCTCCCAGATGCACATGATGGATTACCAGCTTTATTGGACAAAATCTGTTCAGAACCTGGATGCTTAAATGACCACGTTCCGTTTAGAAAAGTTTGTGTGGGCAAGTTTCTTATCCCTAAATTCAAAATAACTTCTGGTTTGAAAGCGTCCAACATTCTGAAGGGACTTGGCCTAACGCTGCCTTTCTGCGGTGGTGGTCTCACTGAGATGGTTGATTCCCCTTTTCCTGAAAATGAAAATCTGTCCGTTTCAGAAGTTTTTCACAAGTCCTTCATTGAGGTAAATGAGGAAGGAACCGAAGCTGCAGCTGTTACCGTTACTGTACTGATGCCCCTGTGCTTGTTTGTTGAGAAGAAAACTGACTTTGTTGCGGACCATCCGTTCTTGTTCCTTGTAAGAGATGAATCTACTGGTGTGGTATTGTTCATTGGGATCGTGATGAATCCTCTTGCTGGTTAGCTTTACTGAAACAACATTAAATGAACTTGGAAAGAACGAAAGCGACGTGAATCTCTGAATTCATGTTATCACAGAAAACTTTTTATGAAACTTAGTTTTCCTCGTTATCAATAATGTTGAAGGGCTGTTGAATTAGATAATTCAAATCAACTTTGGGACAAGGAAGAAAAGGAGAAAATATAATAAGTGTCCTTAGTCCTTACTATGTATGTTGTTTTCTTAATACCATCAAATTAAAAAATTATATTGTTTTGATTTTTGACATTTGTGTTCTCAATATTTCATAGACACCAGCAGCCAAAAGAAAACTATATTTGCTTTTTTATGATTTTGATGATCTGTATTTTATCTCTCTCTCTAATGAATTAATAAGGGAAGATCAAAATATATATACATCTGCAACTGTAAAAGTATTTTTCACAGGGACCCTGCTTAACAAATATGTTATCTTGCTTTTCTCACAGGTAAGTTCGTGCCAAGTGTTCACTTTAAGTCTTCATCAGTGGAAAGAACTTTTATTTTCAATTAACATAGTCAATGAGTTAATTTCTCACAGGTCACTCAACTAACGGTTTCATCTTAGAAGGTCACTCAACTTTGTTTTGTAAGATAAAAGTCACTCAACTAATGATAATTATTTGTGAAAGTCGCTCAACTTAGTTTAATAATAAAAAGTCATTCAACTATGGTCATTTCACCTGCAAAGACACTCAAATATTGTCACCTTCACCATCACCAACAGGAGCAAAAATAGATTTATTTTCTATGATATGATATAGCCACATCCCCGGGAACAAAGAATACAATAAAGAATAGTAAGTTTGCTGAACAGTTGCTCTGCTTTTCTTAACTGTTTAGTGTGCTTGCAACGCGCTTCCCTCTAATAGCTTCCCTTTGTTTCGATTAATTATACTATTAGTATTGAATTCCCAGTAGAATTTAATATAAGTTTTCTTGTGGTTAGTCAGTGCCAGGTGTTCCCTTCATTGTTTCCTTCCTGTGTATGAATATTATCTTCATAGAATTAGGTCTTACAAACATATCTTTGTTTATGGCCATTTGTCAAAACCCCACCCTGTTAAGTAACAATATAGTATATAAATTCTTGCAAAGCTTTCAACTTTGTAATCATTCTACTCACTAAGCCCTCTCCTTCTCGTTCGCGTTCGCGTGCAAATATGGATCTCCAGGAGTCAATCACCAACCAGACTGATGTTTCTTTCATGATAGCTAAACATGTTTTCTCCAAAGAGGTTAAAGGCGATTCCAACTTGGCCTTGTCTCCTCTATCAATTCAAATAGTTCTTGGCCTCATTGCTGCCGGTTCCACGGGACCAACTCAGGATCAGCTGCTTTGTTTCCTCAAATCCAAATCAATTGATGAACTCAGCTCTCTTTATTCTCATCTCGTCAACAACATATTTCTCGATAGCAGTCCCAATGGAGGTCCTCGTCTGTCTCTCGCCAATGGTGTTTGGACCGACCAAACACTGCCTCTTAAGCCTTGTTTTAAGCAGGTTGTGGATAACGTTTACAAAGCTGCTTCAGAGTCTGTTGATTTTCAGAACAAGGTAGCTCTTTAATACTAATTTTGTATCTTTTAAGTAAAGCATATACTATGTGCTGATTCTATCATTCTGTTGTCTGTCTTACCAATTGATTAAGCCTGCTGAGGTTGTCAATCAAATCAATCAGTGGGCTAAAACGAAGACAAATGATCTCATCAAAGTGATTCTTCCTCCTGACGCAGTAAACAATATGACAAGGCTCATCTTTGTGAACGCGCTATATTTTAAAGGAGTGTGGAATGCCGAGTTCAATGCTTCAGAAACTAAATATCATAAATTCCATTTACTCAATGGAGGGTCTGTTCGAGCACCGTTCATGACTAGCAAGAATAAGCAATACATAGCGGAATTTGATGGCTTTAAAGTGTTGAGGCTTCCTTATAAACAGCGCATAGATACCCGTTGCTTCTATATGTATATAATTCTCCCTGATGCCCATGATGGATTACCAGCTTTAGTGGATAAAATCAGTTCAGAACCTGGATTCTTAAATCACCACGTTCCGCTTAGAAAAGTTAGTGTAAGCAAGTTTCTTATCCCTAAATTTAAAATAACTTTCGGGTTTGAAGCTTCCAACGTTCTAAAGGAGCTTGGCCTCACATTACCTTTCTGCGGTGGTGGTCTCACTGAGATGGTTGATTCACTTGTACCCGAAAACCTATCTGTTTCTGAGGTTTTTCACAAGTCCATCATTGAGGTAAATGAGGAAGGAACAGAAGCTACAGCGACTACGGGTTTTGTTGGTATGTTGGTCTCCTATAGTGTTGAGAAGCCGATAGATTTTGTCACGGATCATCCGTTCTTGTTCCTTATAAGAGATGAACCCACTGGTGCGGTATTGTTCATTGGGAGCCTGATGAATCCTCTAGCTGGTTAACTTACTGAAGCAACGAATAATTTGTTACTTTCTTCGTCTCAATTTTCGGTATGATTTTGTACAAAGTCTATGAATGAATGAAGTTTTTGAAATATATGATCTAGCACATCATTGACCAGTCATGTATTAAAAGGAGAATTTTAAAGTTGGATTCTAAGAGAGTAACACTATATTTGGATGGTGGTTTCTCATGGTTTTATAATGTATGGTACAGTATGGTATGGTACAGTACTATGTTTGGATAAACTGTATCATTCACTACTGTTTAATAATATTTTTTTTATTTGATTTGGTTTCTGCGTAAAAATTCTAACATATTAAGGTGGTAAGTAATATGGGGTAAAGGGTAAAATAAAAATAGAAAATATTATATGAGGGTATAGTTGGAAAAATAATTAATAAAATCATGCAAAACCACCAAATCAGTGGTTCAAAAAAATGGGCTATTCCATGATCCCTAAACCATGAAATATTACCATACCATACCATGTCTTTTAGTTTACAATCAAAACAAACATGGTTCCCATGGTAACCATACCATACCCTGGGAAACCACCATCCAAACAAGCTATAAGGGACAACTAAAAAAGGTGTGCCATAGTAATTATAACATGTCAACTATTTTGAAACGGGTATATGTTTGTAGCCCTTTGAAGTCCTTGTCCATTGTATATATTTGATTAAGGATATTTTCATTTGAATTCGAATAAAATGAGTCGAAGAGGCTCAACTATTGCCCTACAAATTATGGTGAGTTAACTCAACATAATAACTAATCACTTCTGGAATTCAAAGCCAGAGTTAATAATCATTTTCAATCATTCCCTTAATTTTTACAATATATCTTCTTTTGGAAAAAATTAAACTGAGACTTGAACTATTATAAATTCTAGAGAAAAGGTCCACTTTGCCCTTTTACCGTATAACATTACTCCATTATGCCATTCATTACACTTTGTGAGTCCACCCACACTTCTTGCTAGCAAATCCTCTAGTATTTGTAGTATACAACAGTTTCTTTTCGGCAAAAGATACAAACTGAAAAAACAAAGGCTCCTTAATAAATCATATTCAACTTAAATTCGAATTAGTCAAAACTCTAACATGAATATTGAATGGAAAACGAAAAAAAAAAAGGAGATTGACTCAAGTATCGGAGCTAAGATTTCAATAGTGTGAGAGTCATAGGCGGATCTTAACAGATTTTTCATCAGAGGACTACTACGACTACATCGTTCTACAATGGGAAGAACTTTCTTTGATAAAAATAAGAAAGCACATATATAAACTATTCTTCTTCTAGTTAGTTACAAACTTTTCTATTTGTGAAAAAAGATGAAAAATCAGAAAATCTTAACTTTTTCAGTCGTAGAGCCGAATTCAGAATTTCGTAAATTCAAAGATTCTCTTCTAGATGTGATCCTGTCTCCAAGACTCCAACAATTAGCTTGTTTTATTATAGTCTAGTTATTTGCATTCCTTCGTAAACTAAATGGAGATTGTACATTCTTCGATGGCTAGAAAATATATAAGAAATATATATATCATGATATATAGTTTTTAATCTATTGCAATTGTTGTCAAAATTTATTTTCATTAAATTTAAGTATTTGTACTTTAGTTGTCAAATTATCGCAACGTGTTTTTCTTTGGGAGTTTGAGAAAGCATATATTCAAGAGTACATAAAGCTAAAGTTGTGTTGAAAAAATACACAAATTCAAGATAAACTTTAAATTTTAACCGTGTGAAATAAAATAGTAATGGTTTTTTTACATACCTAAGCTTTAATAGATAAAATCCGTAAATTTCTTATTTACGTTAGTAGACTCATGAATTTTTGGGCATGAACATACTCTTGATATTAACCTTTGAATTAACTATGAGCTTGACTTGTTTGCTTGACTTAGAGAGGATGAGAGGAGAAGTTTTTAATTAATCTTGGATAATTAGAACGTAGGGGGTGGGGGAGAGTGGGGGTTTAGCGCACACCCAAGCGCATGGCCCATCCTCGTGCGTAGCATGCCCCATCATGAGGCATCACTCTATGCGGCGCACATCCTACAATGAGTGTGAACCAGTAGCCCACTGCACTTGGCCATGCGGCGCGAGGGCCAAGGCATGGCCTCCCACGACCACGAGCAACACATGGTCAAATTTCTCATCCTAAATTTCCTCAATGCTTCCGAGCTCACCCCCAAGCAATTTCTACTCACTTTAAGGGTCACCTAAGTTCATTTTTAAGCTAAATAGGGACATATCAAAGTACGAAATGTAACAAATGATATTTTCGTACACTTAAGCTTTAATAGATAAAATATGTAAAAACTTCACCAAACATCTTAATTTGAATATCGCTTTTTTAATTGATACTTATTTTAAAATTTAACATATATTTAATTGTGACTAATGTCATATATCCGATATCTGAAGTTTGGCTTAATAAATCTGACTTCCAATAGAGTGGGGTATTCCTCTTTTTAGCTTTTCTTTCATCTATCTTCCAAATTTCTCAGGGAAGCTTCCTGTATGCGTAAGATAAAGGAGAAAACCTCATTTCGCTTCAAATTATTTATTGATTATGTTAAGAAGAAAATATTTTTAAAAAATTAAAATCGAAAGAACAGTTTAACACCTTTTTACTCTCTTCGTTTACTTTTATTTTGTCAGTTTTTAATATGACATATTCATTAAGAAAATAATTACATACTCTCTTAGTCTCATTTTATCCGTCCCAAATTTCTTAATTTGATGTCTTATTTTACTTGTCCTACTTTATTTATCAAGAGGGACAAGTTTTTTCTTCCCATTATATCCTTAGTGTAATTGATTACTCCTTATTATTAACATTCTTGAAAAATGTTGGAAAGAAGAGTACCGTTAAAAATATAAATGGTGTTTTGGTATTAATCATCCATCAATATTGAAACTAACAACAAGACATAATTAAGAGGAGCAAAATAATAAAATTACATTACCAATCATTGTTTTCTTAATAGATGTGTCATCCCAATTTGAGACGGATAAAATAAAACGGAGGAAGTATTAGTATGACTACTTTACTATACTAACTCTATTAATTAACTTAGATAAATATATCTTGAAAATAATTTATAAAATAAGAAACTAATGTTAAGGGTAAAATAAAAAAAAAAGATATTTTTTTCTTGATGTGTGAAAATAACAATTGAAAATAAAAATTAATTAGAAAAATAATAACAAATTAAAATAAAAGGAGAGCGTAATTATTTAATTTTTTTAAAAAAAAAAAAAAAAATGAAAAGCCGAAAAACCGCTTTAGGAATGAAGATTGAAACACACGTAATTAACTTCAATAAACAATTTTTTTTGTCCTTTTGATAACGTGGTCACCTTGCTTGATTGCCATTGAGGTACAAATTCCATCCTTGTATGCTAAGTATATATTGACTTTCCACACTCTTTCAAACTTCATAAACCAGTCTCACCTACACCGTCTCTTTCTTCTTTGACTCTTCAAAATCAGCATAGCAAAAAAATGGAGCTTCAAGAATCAATCAGCAACCAAACAGACATATCCTTAACACTATCCAAACATGTTTTTTCCAACGAGGTTAATAAAGGTGACAACGCCAACATGGTGTTCTCCCCTTTGTCGATCCATGTAGTATTGGGTCTCATTGCTTCCGGTTCAAATGGCACGACCCGAGACCAGTTACTCAGTTTCCTTAAATCGAAATCTGTTGATGAAATCAACTCGCTTGCTTCTCAGCTTGTTGATGTTGTCTTTGTTGATGGTAGTGCAGTTGGTGGGCCCCGTCTTTCTGTTGCTAATAGTGTTTGGGTTGAACAGACTTTGCCTCTTAAGCATTCTTTCAAACAGATTGTCGACAATGTTTATAAGGCTGCTTCTGAGTCTGTTGATTTTCAGAACAAGGTTTGATTTTTTTTAGCCCCCAATTTTTGTATTTAGTTGTTTCGAAGATAATTGATTCATTCAGTTTTGGAAATGCTTGATGGGGTAATTATTTTATGAGGGGATTTGTTGATTTTTAGTTTATGAGCTGTTATGAGCAAATTTTGATCCCATTTAGTTCAAAGTACTTTTTTTTTTTTTTTTCATTTTTTCCCTATTTGTCGGTGGACAGAGAGTTAGTTGGTACCTGATATTGGTGTGGTGGGGTTACAGATATATCGTGGAATTAGTCGAGATGCATGTATGGGCGAAATTACAGCCAAAGATGGGGCACGCTGACTCGTAGTTTCTCTGTAAAATCAGATATTTTATGTATATATTCGATAAAGTTTGTGTAACACTATCTGTTGCCACACATGTTATAAGAAGGTTAAGTGGTGCACTTGGTTGGATATTTATTTACAGAGAGGACTAGGAATTAAGACTTAATATATTTTTACCTTCTTTTTTTAGTGGTGCACCTATGTTTTAGAAATCCTAGATTCGTCTTTAGATCCCGCACGTAAGCTGGCTCAGACACTATGGTTTAAACTACCTATTTTCCATTTTTCTCTTCTTTTTTCTTTCTGTTTTAATGGACTTTTTTTCCATTTTTTTTTTTCTTTTTTTCTTTCTGTTTTAATGGAATACTTTGTATTTATGGATTTGCCATGCTTACCAAAGATCAAGTTTTATTTAGCAGTCGATAACCAGTTAGAAAGGTGGATACAGTATAAACTGAAATAATAGAAATATCGTGATTTTGATCTTTGTTAAGTTAGCTTAGTGGAGTAATTGTAGGAAAATTATTTATTTCAATTTATTGTGTATTTGAAAAAAAGGGGAAGACAAAAAGAAAAAAAAAAGTCATTGTTCTTTTTAAATTTGCCATTTGGCTATGTAGTTGTATGGAAAAGAGCCAAAGTTAACTTCTCCTTTGAATGATAAACAAGTGTTTTAACACTTGTAATTACATAGATTGGAGAATGAATCATTCTCATTTATATATATATAAATGCCTCTTAGTTCATAATTTTGTAGTAAGGAAAAACACGTTCCACAGAGTTTATTGTTCAATTTTCAGTTTTAACTCTTCTTACTTTATTATATTTTGGTCTTTATTAGTTATATCAGATATAAATTAACTTGTTGGTATTTGTATTAATAGTTTTGTTGATTCTCGTATCCTCTAAATATTTAGAGAAGTGCTTGTTTAAACCTGGGGAAACATTTCACACCGCTGAAATAGTTTCTTAGGACAGTGCCTAGCACGACTCAAGTATAATAAATATATATATGCACTGTAATATTTTTGTACAGTTAGTATTATCAAAATAATATTTTGTTAACAATTTTATCGTAGTAGTATTATTTTTTCTTTGTTCCCCAACAATCTAAGAAACTATGGCATATAATTGTGATCTTAAGACCGTTGATAATACTGATGTTGGTGTTGCTCTGGCTGCTTCCATTCCAATCAATTTATCAGGAGGTTATGGTACTGTAGAATACAGGTATGAAAATAAACTTGGTTACATGCCTAATGCATCTCAATGCAAGAGAGTATGTGAAAGAAATGACAATCCCGCCAAGTCAAAAATAAATTTGATTGAAACGGATGATATAATTATTGCGGTCATTTCAGAAATGAATATTGAGACTAATGTGAGAAATTGGGTGGTAGACTCTGGTGCTACACGACACATTTGTATAAATAGAAATGATTTTATATCATACGCCCAAGTTGAGAAAGAAGAAGAAATTATTTATCTAGGGATTTATCTAGGGACCTCAAGAACTGTTCAAGTTTTTGGAAAAGGCAAAGTTCTTCTTAAACTCACATCTGGTAAAACCTTGGCATTGAGTAATGTATTGTATGTTCCTAATATCAGAATTAATTTGCTTTCTGTGGCATTATTAGGAAAAGTTGGAATAAAAGTTGTGTTTGAAAATAATGAGGTCATATTAACTAAGAATGATATTCTTATTGGAAATGGATTTTGTAATCATGGGCTTTATGTATTTAATATTATCAGTGATATGCATCAGTTTCTGTTTATATGACTGAGTCTATTTCTTTATGGCATATTAGATTAGGACATGTTAATATTAAATATGTAAAGAATATGCAATCACTTGGTTTAATTTCTGATTTGGGTTCAAGTAATTTTGATAAATGTTAAATATGTGCTGAAACTAAAATTACTAAAAAGTCATATCTTTCAGTTAATAGAGAATCTGAATTGTTATTTTTGATCCACACTGATTTGGGCGATTTAAAACAAACTATGACTAGAGGTGGTAAAAGATATTATGTGACGTTTATTGATGATTTCTCTAGATTTACTAAGTTGTATCTGCTTAGAAATAAGAATGATGCATTTGATGCTTTTGTGTCTTATAAATCTGAAGTTGAAAATCAGCTTAGTAGAAAAATCAAGAGAATTAGATCTGATAGAGGTGGAGAATATGTAGCTTTGAATAGTTTTTGTGAAAAAGAAGGTATTATTCATGAAGTTACTCCGCCTTATTCTCCCGAGTCTAATGGTGTAACTGAGAGGAAGAATAAGACATTGAAAGAAATGTTGAATTCTATGCTAATTAGCTTTTGTGCACCTGATAATTTGTGGGGTGAAGCTATTTTGTCTGTATGTCATTTACAGAATAGAATTCCTCATAAAAGAACTGACAAAACCCTTTATGAGTTGTGGAAAGGTTATAAGCCTAATTTAAAATATTTAAAAGTGTGGGGTTGTCTTGCTAAAGTTCTTCTTCCTGAACCTAAAAAGAGAAAAATAGGTGCAAAAACTGTTGATTGCATGCTTATTGGATATGCTGAACATAGTGCTGCATACAGATTTCTTGTCTTGAAAAGTGATGTACTTGATGTTAATACTATAATTGATACAAAAAATGCTGAATTCTTTGAACATATTTTCCCACTATGTGATAAAATCTCTCATGCACCTGTTGAAAGAGAAAATGAATCTACCTCTAATACTGAGAAACTGAGGAGTAAAAGGCCTAGAAAAGAGTATTTTTCTTATGGAAATGATTTTTAGACTTTTCTTGTTGATAATGAACCATCAAATTATTTTGAAGTTGTATCTTCTTCTGATGCTAAATTTTGAAAAGAGGCAATAAAAGTTGAACTTGATTCAATTATGAAAAATAATACATGGGTTTTAATTAATTTACCCCCTGGTGCAAAACCAATTGGTTGTAAATGAATTTTAAAAAAAATAACTTAATGCGGATAGATCTTTAGATAAATATAAAGCTCGATTAGTAGCGAAAGGATTTACTCAAAAGCAAAATGTTGATTATTTTGATACATTTGCACCAGTAACAATATTGCTTCGATTCGAATATTAATTGCTTTAGCATCAATTCATAAACTGTTTATCCATCAAATGGATGTAAAAACAGCTTTCTTAAATGGTGATTTAGAAGAAGAAATTTATATAACCTGAAGGATGTGTAATTTTCGGAAAAGAAAACAAAGTTTGTAAATTAATTAAATCTCTTTATGGCCTTAAACAAGCTCCTAAATAGTGGCATGAGAAATTTGATCAAGTCTTAATAAAAGACGGTTTTTCTTCTGTTGAGGTAGATAAGTGTGTTTATACAAAAGTAGTAGACAGTGATGTTGTGATAATTTGTTTATATGTTGATGATATGCTTATATTTGATACATGTATAAATATTATGGAACGTACTAAATTATTTTTGTCTACTAACTTTGATATGAAAGATCTGGGTGAAGTGAATATGATATTGGGAATTAAAGTTATAAGGAGTGAAGATGGTATAATATTGTCACAAGAACATTATGTGAAAAGACTTCTAAAAAAGTTTGAATTTTGGGAGGTAATTCCTGTAGCCACTCCTTATGATGCTAATTCTAAATTAAAAAAGAATAATGGTGACCCAGTTGCTTAGTCTAAGTATGCACAGATCATTGGGAGTCTAATGCATTTAATGAATTTTACTAGGCCTGATATAGTCTATGCTGTGTGTAGATTGAGTAGATATACTCATAATCCCAATAATGAGCATTGGTCTGCATTAATGCGATTGATGAAATATTTGAAAGGAACTGTGAATTGTGGTATATTGTATAATGGATTTCCTTCTGCTTTAGAAGGGTATTGTAATGCAAATTGGATCTCTGATTCAGACGAGACTAAATCCACTAGTGGTTATTTGTTCACCTTTGGTGGCGGTGCAATATCATGGAGATCAGCTAAGTAGACGATCATTGCTAGATCAACTATGGAATAAGAGTTTGTGGCTCTGGAGTTACTGAGGTTGAATGGCTAAGAAATTTCTTAGCAAATATCCTTTTAAAAAGGATGATCTGTTGCCTCATAGTCCTTTGAAAAAGGATGATCTGTTGACTAATATCCTTTTAAAGAAGGATGATCTGTTGTCTAATATCCCTTTAAAAAGGGATGATCTGATGTCTCCTGTGTATATACACTGTGATTGTCAAGCCGCAATTGCTATTGCGAAGAATAAATCTTATAGTTGTAAGAGTAGACATATGAAGTTGAGGCATGATGTTGTTAAGCAATTGCCGAGAGATGGAATAATTTCCATTGATTTTGTGAAATCAGAATTGAATTCGGCCGATTCTCTGACTAAACCTATGGGAAGAAAATTAATTCTTCAAACCTCAAAAGAGATGGGGTTAAGGCCAATATGATTGTCAATAGAGATGGTAACCCAACCTATGTGATTGGAGATTCCATAAAGTAGGTTCATATGGGTAATAACAAGTCAATATTGACTCTGCGCACTTCTTGAGAGTGTTTGAACTGCTACTAAAATGGAGGGATGAGTTATCAAATCTTAATGAATTCATAATCCTTGCGGGTGGTGTATTTAAGGCAGTATACACTTGATGAATTCACCTATATGAGAAGTGGAATGAGGCCGTTCCTATGAGACTTTTGGCCTTAGTCTCTAGAGCTCTTATGAATATCAGGCGCGCGCATGGCCTATTGGCGCAAAACCGCGTTAAACAACAAAACTACGGTCGAAATGTGATTGATAAAATCTCTGGCTTACAACAAGAATTATTCGGTTCATAGAAATAGTATATTTCACCGGTAACTCTGTAAGTTAAATTTAATTGGTCTAAGTTTGGTTCATAGTCCAGAAGACACCAAACCTACTGCATTTTGTCCATGCAAATCCAACAAGTTAAAATGTTTTTTTAATAAATTATTTTGAAATAATGTGGGGATTGTAGGAAAATTATTTATTTCAAAATAATTTATTGTGTATTTGAAAAAAAGGGGAAGACAAAAAAAAAAAAAAAAAGTCATTGTCATGGAAAATAAGAAGTGTTACATAATGTTTTTAAATTTGCCATTTGGCTATGTAGTTGTATGGAAAAGAGCCAAAGTTAACTTCTCCTTTGAATGATAAACAAGTGTTTTAACACTTGTAATTACATAGATTGGAGAATGAATCATTCTCATTTATATATATATATAAATGCCTCGTTCATAATTTTGTAGTAAGGAAAAACACGTTCCACAGAGTTTATTGTTCAATTTTCAGTTTTAACTCTTCTTACTTTATTATATTTTGGTCTTTATTAGTTATATCAGATATAAATTAACTTGTTGGTATTTTTATTAATAGTTTTGTTGATTCCTGTATCCTCTAAATATTTAGAGAAGTGCTTATTTAATCCTGGGGAAACATTTCACACCGCTGAAATAATTTGTTTCTTAGGACAGTGCCTGGTACGACTCAAGTATAATAAATATATATACACTTTAATATTTTTGTACAGTTAGTATTATCAAAATAATATTTTGTTAACAGTTGTATCGTAGTAGTATTATTTTTTCTTTATTCCCCAACAGTAATGTGGTGAATGGATGATGAACTAGGCTACTGGAAGTAAGAAATTTCAACAGCAGCAACAACATACCTAGTGTAACCCCACAAGTGGGGTATGGGAAGGGGAGGTAGAGAGGTTTTCAATAGACACTCGGAAATTACAAAGCACTGGAAGTGATAGTTTCATTATAAAATGCTCCTACTCCAGTGGAGCTAGGTTTTTGGTAATTGTCAATTGCTAGACCTTCAAATATCTTTTGATGAGTAGGACCAGCCAAGGTGGTCTTATTTCTCATTTTGTTACATGTGAAATTCAGTGCGCTTAATGTTTATGCTCGAAGGATTTGCATTTCTACTTTTAGCTAAGATAGAACTTGGTGCATCAGATTTTTGGCTTTGGAAATTTTGCACCTTAGGCTTTATCTTTGTGTGTACCTCTCCTTTTTAGCTGGGGATGGAAGTGTGAATTGATGGGGTTGCGTTTATGCATTTAAATTGCTGATAAACAGCAGGCCAATGAATGTTGTCTCATACATTTTCATTATACTTGTCATTCACTATTGTCTCCAAGTACTGATTGAAGGAATTCTTCATTCATTGCTTAAAACTGGCTATACTCTTCTGAACTGTTCTGTTTCTCTGCAACCTTAGCATGGATAGTTATACTGACTTATGAACTTTAGTCACAAAAAAGAATCCTTTCGCTTAAATGTTATTACAATGTTTTGATATTTTATAGGCTGTTGAGGTTGCCAGTCAAGTGAATCAATGGGCTGAAAACAAAACAAGCGGGCTTATCAAAGAAATTCTTCCAGCTGGCTCAGTTGACAGTTCAACCAGACTTGTGTTTGCAAATGCATTGTATTTTAAAGGAGCCTGGGATGAGAAGTTTGATGCATCAGTGACCAAGGAAAGTGAGTTCCACCTTCTCAATGGGACATCTATTCAAGTGCCATTCATGACTAGCAAGAAGAAGCAATATGTAAAAGCTTTTGATGGTTTCAAGGTGCTGGGCCTTCCGTATAAACAGGGTGAGGATAGGCGTCGTTTCTCCATGTACTTCTTTCTGCCTGACGCGAATGATGGACTGCCAGCTTTGGTAGACAAGGTCAGTTCCGAATCCCAATTCTTGGAGCGACACCTACCATATCAGAAGGTTGGAGTTGGTGAATTTCGTATCCCCAAATTTAAAATATCATTTGGGTTTGAAGCTTCTAACGTTCTGAAAGGGCTTGGCGTGGTATTGCCTTTCTCTGGTGATGGCCTCACAGAGATGGTGGACTCCCCTGTTGGCAGTAACCTTTATGTTTCTAGCATCTTTCACAAGTCCTTTATTGAGGTAAATGAAGAGGGAACAGAAGCTGCAGCTGCAGCTGCTGGTGTCGTTAAACTAAGAGCATTGATGGTGGATGAAAAAGTAGACTTTGTTGCCGATCATCCGTATCTCTTCCTGATTAGAGAAGATGTGACGGGCGTGGTACTTTTTGTTGGTAGTGTGCTTAATCCTCTCGCAGAGTAAGCCATATTCCACTATGTATATGGAGGCTTATGTATGTTGTTTGCGTCTTTTTGTATTGCATGGACTTCTTTGGTGCCCAGAGTTAGCTCAAACTGCCTTTTTATCTTATCAAGGAGTGTTTCACGTACCATTCAAGAATCCCTCTTCTTTCAGATATTGTGAGTAAATTTGTCAACTACTCTTCGTACGATTGAAGTCAGTGTAACTTGTATGCCCTGCAGTGTACTTTGAAATAATTGACATCAAAGGTTCTATCTAATACTTGAGTTTCCAGTTATGGTTGTTGCAGACTTGTAACTACAAGCATTTTCTTGTCTGTTCGCCTGGCCCAAAAGGGGTACATATGAACAAAGCTAACTTGATTGATGTGTGAGTTTATTTGAAAATAGCCTCATCTAAAGCAAAGTCAGAATTACTGCTACTATCACATGCCATCTAAAATTTGAAAGGGCTTTAGTAAAGACCTTGAAGAATAACATAACTTGTTTTCCATTGCAAGTCTTTGGCTGGTTGTAGCCTCATGTTGTGCATCAAAGTTTTCGCTATGCGTAAGATTTGGGGAAGGGCTTCACAACAAGGGTGTACTATACACAGCTTTATCTTATATTTTTGTTAAAGGCTATTTTCAAAGCTTAAACCCGTGACCTCTTGATCGCATGACAACAACTTTATTAGTTACTCCTAAGCTTCCCTTGTTGAAGAAAATTAAAACTAAAAAAAAAAATGTACAAAAATTAAAACTAAAAAA
This sequence comes from Capsicum annuum, assembly GCF_002878395.1. Classification (NCBI taxonomy): domain Eukaryota; kingdom Viridiplantae; phylum Streptophyta; class Magnoliopsida; order Solanales; family Solanaceae; genus Capsicum; species Capsicum annuum. The sequence goes on along the minus strand of NC_061114.1, from coordinate 224,230,362 downwards.
AAAACTTTTAATGAATAACTAAAAAAAAATAACTTTTTAAGATAATAACAATTAATTGAGTGATATTTGTGAAATTAACCTCAGCTTTTAGCATTTTCCCCTATTTTTAATAAATTTTATGTGAGGCCCTCTACTAACAAACTTTTCACTCATTTTCCCCTTAAAACTTTTAATGAATCTTATGTGAGGCCCTCTACTAAAACTTTTCACTCCTTGTGTAAAATGTAGCTAGGGTTTGACTATAAATTTTGAATTAAATTTTAGAGATTTATCTCCAGATATATGTATGGTCATGAAATATAAAAGCATATTTTTAAGTTTCAAAAAAATAATCTAGACCAGTTTCTTAGAGAAATTTTACTTTTATCCCCACAATTTTAATTTTTTTAGAGTAAAGTTCATGTTCAAATATAACTTTAAATATTAAAAATTATAATTTAAAGAACTTAAAAATTTTAATGTAGGTTTCAAATTTCAAAATCGATCACCAAACATGTGAATAAATTATAGGATCTATCTGTTGGATCATGCATTTAGAGCTCTAAATGATAAAGAGGCTACTCTGGTAATTATAGTGACCTTTTAAAGCAAATCAAATACCACACGACTTGAATTGACATAATTTGTGTGCATGTGACCCAAGGCCGGTGCCGATCTTGTAGTTCTACACTAGTTCACTCCCTTTCTTTGTCTAGTTAAATAATTTACGGAAAAAGGATTAAAAATATTTCTGAACTATTTGAAATGGATTAAAAATACTCTTCATTAATTTTTTAGCTTACAAATATCTCTCCGTTAAATATTTAGCTAAAAAATATTCCTTTCTCTAATAGAATTCTACCAAGAACGCCACCTAGATCAAAAATACAACCTGAAAATTCCATATCAGTGTCCACATGTATAACATAAAAGGATCAAAAATACTCCTGAACTATTTAAAATGGATTAAAAATACTCCTCGTTAGTTTTTTGGCTCAAAAAAATTCCTGCGGTAAACTTTTGGCTAAAATATACCCCTCCCTCTATGAGACTTTCACCAAACACGCCACCTGAATAAAAAAGGTCACTCGATCATTTCACATCATCGTCCATGTTTAAAATCTCCCTAATCCATCCTTCCACTTATTATAACCCTAAAACCCAATATTAAAATTGCCCCGATTCGATCCAAAGAGACAATCAGAAAAAGATTCAATTTTAGTGCAAAAGATCTGTTGTACAAGTTTTGGCTAGTTCAACTGGACTTATAGCTGCCAGCAGGTCATGGATTCTAAACTGCATTGCTGGATCTAAATTGCTGGAGCTGGATTGGTGTCAAAAATTCTATCCAAGTTTATCACATTATTCAACATGGGCAAGACTTAGCGTTTTTCATCTGTCATTGCATAAAACATTAATCTGTATATAATTCCCAACTGACTATCCATGCCTTTCATCATTCAACTATACCCTAAAAATCAAGCTTTTTAATTTTCCAACTGTCATAACATGATGGATTAGGGAGATTTTACACGTGGATGATGATGTGAAATGTCTTAAGTGTTTTTTTTAATTCAAGTGACGTGTTTGGTAGAAGTCTGTTAGAGGAGGGGTATTTTGAGCCAAAAATTTAACGGAGAAATATTCTTGAGCGAATGAAACAAACGAGGGATATTTTTTATTCATTTTAAATAGTTCAGGGGTATTTTTAATCGTTTGTGGAATGTCTAGGTGGTGTTTTTAATTTAGGTGGCATCCTTGATGGAATTCTGTTAGAGAGGAGTATTTTTTAATCAAATATTTAATGGGAGTATTTTTAAGTCAAAAACTAACGAATAATATTTTTGATCAATTTTAAATAATTTAAGAATATTTTTAACTCTTTTTCAAATAATTTATTAAATCAAAATGAAAATTACAAGCAAATATTATATAAAAATATTATAAGTGATAAAATATGATGTAAAAAATAATTTATATTAAAGTATTGATTAAAATTTATATAATTACAGTTCGAAAACGTAAGAAATAAAAAGAGAATATAATCGGCCGTTTTTCCCAGACACCATAGGAATACCACGTGCTGGCGCAAAGTTTCAGATTAGTCAAACGATTTTATTTCCCAATTTGGAGCTGCATTTGTTGAACATTTACTATTTAATGCCATCAATATAGTCCATCCCAGTATTAAAATTGTTCGTTACTCTTTTGAACAGCCATTAATAATAGGTGAAATTTTATCAGAGAAATTTTTGAATATAACAAATACAGTATAATATTTTGAATGATGAATAATATTTAATATTACAGATAAAATGAGTTGAGAAAAAAAATTATCTATTAATATTTTAAATTAGATAAATATTATTTAATATTTATTTTAATACAGTGAATAAGTAAAATATACGGATGGAGTACTTACTTTTGAGGTTCACCGATTGAAATTTGTGTCGAGAAAATTTCTTTTAAAAGTAAAAGGCTTTTTATTAAGAATATTTATTCAATAATTTTATATATTGAATAAATTTTCAACATATTCTAAAGATGTTATCAATATATAATACTGATGAACATATAGAAGTGAATCGTGGAATAATATTAAGAAAAAAGTTCATTTTTTAAGCCTATATCCTTCCATGAGGTCACATATTTGTTTTTTAATTCTATTTGATTTTTCTCCTTTATTTTTCGTTGTTAATTTCATTTCATATGTCAGTTCAAACATCGGATCATTGAGAGATTAGGAGCTACGACGCAATAATATTTAGTAATTGCATAATTTCACACTCCTTCTGTCCCATTTTATTTATCCCAATTTTTTTAATTTGATTTCTTATTTTATTTGTCATTTTTCATAAATCAAGAAGAGACAAAAAGTTTTTCATGTTTTATTCTTTGCATTAATTATTTTTTCTTCAAATTAAAATGTAAACATTATTCAATAGGGGTACTATAGTAAACTAACCATGTTATTAATTATTTTTTTTAATTAATTTGTCAAGTTAATTTGAGATAAATAAAATAGAATGGAGGAAGTTTTTTCTACATGTAATATTTCTTATTGTTTTGTTTGCTTTATATGGTGTTGTTTTATTATTATATTTTCTTGTATAATATTCTTTTAAATCGAGGATATAAAAACAATTTTTTTACTTCATGATAAGGTTCAAATATATCGGATTCTCTTTAGACATTACTTGTCATACGGTTCAAATATATCTTTTTTTATATTTTACTTATAGAATTGTACTTAATTATTGATTTATGAAACCAGATTAATGTTGATATTTGAGAATTCGATGGAAGAGTTTGGCTAATCATATTAGGAAAAGATAAGGTTAAGAAACAGACATGGAGTGTCTGTCTTTATTTGCTAATGGCAGACACTTTACAGGAGGAAAAATGTTATAAGCTCCTAATTTGTTTTCTTCTTATTTTCTTTACCTTTAATTATTACTCATATATTTTCTTTAGTCCTATCCTCATCATCATTTCAATTCAAACTATAATACTTAAGAAACTAAATGGAATTTATTTTTGTATTTCTTCCATCAAAGTCTTTTTTTTCTTTTTAATTTTTTAAGATAATTATGTCCTACTTCCATCGTTTCAAAATAATTAATTTTTTTTTTTAATTTAGCACTTTCCTTAAAGACGAACATTGGGAGTAGTAAGATAGACTACTAATCTGACAACTTTTGCATGAAGAAAGAAAGTACATGAATGTCAAAATCGTAAATAAGAGAAGAATGAATGGGCATTTATTGAGAGGCATTACATCGAAATTCGAGGTCCCACGCGGTATGTCCCCTGTACTTCCCATCCCATGCTATGCGTTATGTTAATGTTCCTCGAAATTCGCAAATACCCTTATACACCCACTTTACGTTTAGCCATTTTTTTTTTTTCATCTCCTCTCCCTTTCACCCTTGTCAGAAAAATAAAAGAATCTAAATAAATTATACAGTTTTCAAATTTGTTTGATTTTAATTTAGTAAATTTTAAAAATTTATTTTCTCCCATTTCTTTTGAAAACACACTCTCTTGCAATGGGTTAAAAAAAAAAAAAAAATCTGAGGACAAGCAAATTAGGACGGAAGTGAGTATACTCCTCCGTTTTGTTTTAATCGATACTCTTACTAAAAATATTCATTTCAATTTCAACAATAATAACAACAAATTCAATATATTCCCACTTAGTGGGGTCTGAGGAATGTAAAATATACGCAATCTATTTCGCTATCTTTAGAGAAATAGAGAGGTTGTTTTCAATAGACTCTTTTGAAATCAAGAGGATTTTATTTTATTCTTCCAATATTAATTTCAATATTAAATGACTATATAAAATATATTTATTTAAATTTATATTTTAAAATATAATTAATAAAATTAATTTGATAAAATAAATCTTTAATTAATATTTTCTTAATAAAAGTAGTATATCAAATACATCAAGTCAATTAATATGAAACGCAGGTACTACAGTAATATGGTTTTCTAGTTTAGCTGCATGTTTCAGAACTTATTATGGATAGTTTGGTTTGAAAATAGTTATTTCAGGATAATTAATATTCAAATTAGTTATTTTGGGATTATTCGAGATAACTTATCTCACCATGTATATGGGATAAGTTATCTAGAGAGTAAGAAGAAAATAATGGGATAACTTACCTCGAGTTGGAGTTATCTCTCCAATCAAACACTTGAAAAATGTGTTTTTTTTAATTATCCCGGATAACAATTTCAAACCAAACGACAAGTATTTATCTGTATTCAAATTTCATTTACTGTTGTAATTAATGTTCTTTCCTTCCAAAAGAAAAACAAACAAAAAAGACTCTTAACAATCTTTAAACTCAGATTTCATTTTCTTTATTTCTACTACTCTATACTAGTATATCATGTCGGTGCTAGTTCTTGAAAACTAGAAAGTCTGAATGTTCCATATTTGTGTTTTTGGAAAGTAGAAAGAGAATTATGGGAGAAACTCATAATCATGGACACAACCACCAGCCACCGCCGCCACAGACGGCGGCGCCACCGCCAGCAATGCCACTTGGTGCGGCTAAAGGACCTTTGTTTCCTCCTGCTGAACAACTACTTCAGCTTCACTACTGCATACACTCTAATCCTTCTTGGCGTTAGTATTTTGTTTCTATTTATAGTAAATTCTATGCCTTAATGAAATGATAAAACATGAAATATTGACACTTTGTTTGTTAAAGTTTGTGTCTTTTTCAATCTTGGTTTTGGTTGTGAATTTTACAGTCTAAAAGTACTTGATATTCAAATTAGTTTTTTTTATGCTGAACAAGAATCTAATTGTAAAGTAGATACTTTGTGTTGTTAAAGTCTGTGTCTTTTTCTATCTTGGTTTGGGTGAATTTTATAATCTTAAAGTATTGCTATTGAAATTGATGTTTTTTTGGTGAACAAGAATCTACTTGTGAAGATAAAATTAAAAAGTTAATTGACACTTTTTTTTTGTGAAGTTTGTGTTTTTAATTTTTTATTTGGGATGAATTTTAAAAGCTAAAAGTATTTCTATTGAGCAAGAATCTACTTGTAAAGATAACGAATGAAAAATTTGACACTTCTTATTGTTAAAGTTTGTGTCTTTTTCAATCTTGGTTTTGATGTGAATTTTATAATTGGAAAGTATTGCCATTGAAATTGATTTTCTTCTTTTTTTTCTTTTTTTTCTTTTTTTTGGCTGAACAAGAATGTAGTTGTAAAAAGATGAAATTTTGTCATACTCCTTTTTGTGAAGTTTGTGTTTTCACTTTCATGGTTGGGGTAGATTTTAAAATCTTAAAGTATTGCTACTGAATAACCTTTTTGCTGAACAAAAAGGTTCAATCTTTTCATGGTCATTTTCTTTTTGGACATGTGTGTTTTAGTTTTCTGACTGTTGGAATTTGTGTCCTTATTTTTATCTTTGAGAGAGAAAGTAAAGCTTCTTTCTGGCAGTCCTTTTAGTATTCTTTTCTTTTGTACTAATTCGATTCTAATTCGCTGTATGATCTGGCTGTGTTTGCTCTTATTGTGGGAGAATCACGTAAACAAGAGAGGTCTAGTTGTTCAGGTTATAGTAAGATTAAAACTGTCGAAATAATGAATTGCTTAAAAGCCACTCCCCCGTCCAGTGGAAAGAATTGGACTTCTTGGATATTTCCTCAAGGGGGATGGCGATGGAATGGGATTGATTGGGATACCATAACAACGTTGCCGAATTGAGCATCTACTCGAACAGTGAACCTATATTGATGTCGTTTGCCAAGCTTGAGTCCCGTTACGTAGTTTACTTATTTTGGTCATCAATCATTAGAGCAATGTCTTCAGTGAAGAGTCCCTTTCATGGACGATAGCAGAATTAGATACGCCTGTCGGAAGTTTTCGTCTTTTGCATGGAATGTGACATTGCACGGTTGGATGCACCTTGGTTGCAAATATTTAATGTGGCACAGTTAGTAATGTACTACATACAAATAAATTTAAAGCTATTCAGATGAGCCAAAGATTAAATAGACGAAAGGGCCACTACCTTCCAAAAAGAGGAGAGGATGAGGGAGGCACTTGCTCAAAGCGCAGACCTTCTTAATGAGCTTTATCATTTCCAAGGGCAGTGAATTTCAAGGATAATTAATAGATGCAGGTTGTTGGAGTTAATCTCTTGGCTTTATTTAATTTATTTATGCCTCAAAAGGGTCTCGCTTGTGGGATTTTACTGGGTATGTTGTTGTTTTTGTTGTTGTATGCCTCAAAAAGTGGAAGTGCAGCAACTAGTCCAAGTGGATTACTGTGAGTAATTGAAAGGATTGGGGTGGGTTTTAAAATTCATTATAGCTTCTGAATCTTCCGAGACAATGTAATGATCCCTTCATGTAAGTCAGTTGATGCTTGTGCTCTTACGACAATGGTCAGGTGAAGGAATCGGAATTATAGTAGGCATGGTGACTTTAGAAAGCTCCCCATTCCTCCAATGTTTGGAGTTGAGATTGCTAAGACCTCTAAGTAAAATGCTTTTGTTTCTGATATCGAGCTGAAACATGTTCTCTTTTTTTCCTGGGGAAGCTGTCTATCATCTAAGACGTAAGAATCAAACTGTTTTAAGGGGAGTTGAGTAGTGTCAAGCTTCTTGCTTAAGATGCAGATGTATGAAATGTACTGTGAAGGCGTTCCATAAATGTAGAAGTTTCATTTGTTCAATAAATAATTTCCCAACCAAAAGGAGCTGCTGTCTCCCCATGAAACGGCTGAATTCTAATAAAGACAAATGCTCCTGTTAAATGTTGCTCGATTGCCTCGATATCACCTGTTATTCAGCTAAAGGACGATTCTCGTATTTTACAGTCTAGAGTAACATACTTTTGATAGGGAAGAGATTTCTCTATTAATAAATAAGATTTGGTTTGCAGTTTCCTTGTTTATACTGCATATGGCCCACTTGGAGGAAAGTAGACGATTTCTGATGGAATTTAGAAATCCTCATGCATTAATCGAAGTGGATTTAGATCACTTCTGATGATTTACCTTGTTCCTGTAAATTGGAATTTTTACTTTTTAATAAACCAAAATAACGAAAAGACTTTCAGAAAACCGTGGGCGCAACAATTTCAGGATCTTTCTTATCCTCCCAAAAAAGAAATGATGTTAGGATTTGAAGTTTTCACCTCCTGTAAATGAGTGGCGTATTCTGAAATCGAATTATAGTATTGGTCCTTTTTTCTAATCAGCGGCATGATTCTACATTTTGCAGCACAAACTGCCTTGCTGGCTTTCCAACACTACATAGTTATGCTTGGAACTACAGTTATGATTGCCACCGTGCTGGTACCTCAGATGGGTGGGGGTCCGGTATATCTCTAGCATTTCGCCTGTTTAGTATTGGAGATACCATTTCAATCTAATATTGACATCCTTAGCATTTAATATCATGAGCAGGGTGATAAAGCTCGAGTTATCCAGTCCTTGCTTTTCACATCAGGAGTGAATACTCTCTTGCAAACTCTCATTGGCACAAGACTTCCCACTGTGATGGGTCCGTCGTTTGCTTACCTTATATCAGCCCTGTCGGTCATTAACGATCTTTCTGGCAGTAACTTCCGGAGTGAGCATGAGGTAAATAAAGTTTCCTGTTTAGATATCTCCATTACTTGTGTATTATATTTTACGAATATATTGGGAAACAACTTTCCCTGACATTTTTCTTTTTTCACAACCCTTTGTAGGTTTGTCTTCCCATCTTTTTTGATTGGAGACGGAATCACTTAAAAAAGAGTTATTGCTTATCTCATATGGTCTTGTTCTTAGGAGTACCATTGGAACATGAATTCATTTACATTATATGTCACCTTAGCTTTGTTACTCATATTAATTCGCTGATATTTGAATTTTAGATATTATTTTTGTATTCTCAAATTCTACCATACAATCCAAAGTAAGTAGGCTAGAATCATAGGTTTAAATAAAAGAAGTGGATCTCTTAAACGATTCGCTGATATGGCAAAGCTTTCATTCCTCCGGACTTCTTGATCTATCTTAGTGGGGAATTCTAATCCTGGTAAAATATAGTTTTCCTTTACTTGTACAAAAAGAAGAGGTTAGTTGAGATCTGAAGTATGTTAGTAGAAGACATGATATTCTCATATACAGAACTGTTGATGAAATCTTAGTCTTACCAATTTAAGATATGCAAGGCCTTGTTTGGAGGATAAAGCTTAATGCTTTACATGACAGCTACCAGATGAATGCTTTTTATTGTGTAAGTAGTTTGTTCAGAGATAAATACTTGTTTATGGATCATATTCAAAGACAAGATGTTATGCCGTGCTAAAAAAGCTGATAAATACTTCATTTATAGTTTGAGCAGAAGCATCCTAGTGGAAGACAAGATGTATATGCAAAAATGCCGATGAAATGTTAATCTTGTTTGAGAATTAGGATAAGTCAAAGCCACCGATTGAAGAATCACAAATAGGCATGATGTATTCGAAGGCCTTTGATGGGTGTTCTTTAAAATTACATGTAGTGCATGAATGTAGTTGAAGCGTGTTCGTGCTTTGGTTCTACTTCTCTCATGGAAACAACATAAAAAGTTACGTTAATCTACTTTTCAGGTTTACCACCACCACCAACAACAAACCCAGTATATTCTCACATAGTGGGGTCTGGGGAGGGTAGAGCGTACGTAGTCCATACCACTACCTCTAGAGAGGTAGAGAGGCTGTTTCCGATAGACCCCCGGTTCAAGATGTAAGGCAGTATACAAAAGCATCAAAAGCATAGAACACAATAAAATAACATAGGTACGACATCCATAAAAAATTTGTACATTACCAAACAAAGGATACCAAAGACCACCTACTTACTGACTATGCCCCATCCACACCCTTAGCCCTCTATCCTAATGCTTTTCCTTCATAACTTCCTATCTAGGGTCATGTCCTCAGTCAACTGTAACTGCACCATGTCGCGCTTAATCACTTCTCTCCAATACTTCTTTGACCTATCCCTACCCCGCTTGAAACCTCCCAAGGCCAACCTCTCACACCTACGAACTGGCGCATTCGTGCCTCTCCTCATCATATGACCAAACCATCTCAACCTCACTTCCCGCATTTTATCCTCCACTGACACCACTCCCATCTTCTCCCGAATAATTTCATTCCTAACTCTGTCAGCCCTTGTGCTTCCACACATCCAACTCAACATCCTCATTTCCGCCACCTTCAGCTTTTGGATATGAGAATTCTTAACCGGCCAACACTCCGCTCCATACAACATAGCAGGCCGGACTGCAACTCTATAGAATTTGCCTTTCAGCTTGGGGGCACCTTCTTATCGCATAAAATTCCCAAAGCGAGCCTCCATTTCATCCAATCTGCCCTAATACGGTTAGAGACATACTCATCTATCTCTCCATTTCCCTGAATCGTAGACCCGAAATACTTAAAACTATCCCTTTTGCAAACCGCCTGTGTATCCAACTTCACTAGCACCTTCTCCTCTAGCCTTGAGCCACTAAACTTGCACTCCAAGTACTCAGTCTTGGTCCTACTCAACCTGAAACCTTTAGACTCAAGGGTTTGCCTCTAAACCTCCAGCTTATCATTAACCCCTTGTCGCAACTCATCAATCAAAACTATATCATTCGCGAGAAGCATACTCCAAGGCACCTCGCGTTTTAAATTCCGCGTCAACACATCCATCACCAACACGAAAAGAAACGGACTAAGAGTTATCCCAGGTGCAACCCTGTCAAGATCGGGAAATGGTCAGAATCTCCTCCTCCTCCCACAGTCCTTACCTGAGTCTTCTCCCTCATACATGTCCTTAATCGCTCTGATGTACGCCACCGGGACCTTCCTCGCTTCCAAGCATCTCCAAAGAACCTCCCTAGGGACCTTGTCGTACGCCTTTTTCAAGTCAATAAACACCATGTGAAGATCCCTCTTCCTCTCTCTAGACTGCTCTACCAATCTCCGCACAAGGTGAATTGCCTCAGTCGTGGAGCGACCAGGCATAAAACCAAATTGATTCTCCGAAATAGACACAATCTTCCTCAACCTCCGCTCCACCACCCTCTGCCAAATCTTCATCGTGTGACCCAACAACTTAATACCCCGGTAGTTGTTGCAACTCTAAATGTCACCCTTTACTCCATCTCCACGCCTCAGGCATCTTAGATGACTTGAAAATATTGTTAAACAAGTTGGTCAGCCACCTTAACCCTAACCAGCCAGAGAACTTTCAAAAATCCACCGGAATCTCGTCGGGCCCCGTCGCGTGGATATTGATTGAGCATACCTTGGTTTCGGATTCTGGTTTTACTTCCTCTGTGTTTACCTCAAAGTTTGTGCTTTGTGGTGTTAATGTGAAGTATGTTGTTAATGCTCATGACTGGGAGACTGGGAGTACACCTAATCTGAGTTTGTGACTGCGTAGAAATCTCAAAGCCATGGATCTTGCATAACTACTGATGATATTTCTGATGCATTACCCTTTATTGTTGTTTGTAGAGATTCGAGCACACTATGAGAGCTATTCAAGGGTCGCTGATTGTGTCTTCCTTTATCAACATAATACTTGGATATAGCCAAGTCTGGGGAAATCTTACAAAGTAAGTTGTATCTTCTGAATACGTATTAGGAGGACCATTAGTACTGGGTTATAACCTTGGAGATGTCTTTGGATTGCCTTTCCATTGTGTTTCTTAGTTTTATTACACCCTCTCTGTTGGAGGAATGACGTGATCCATTTTGTCTACAGGTTTTTCAGTCCTGTTGTCGTTACGCCCCTTGTCTGTGTTGTAGGTCTTGGTTTGTTTGGTAGAGGCTTTCCTCAGGTATTATCCTAAATATCTAAAAGCTTCATTGCACGAAGAGTTGCATAAACCTCATCCAGTTTTCTTTATGATCCTATAACTTGATCAGGTGGGTGATTGTATAGAGATTGGCCTACCTATGTTAATTCTACTTATCATTTCCCAGCAGGTAATTTATTATTTCGTTGACTAATTTTTCTCTCTTTCTTTCACTTCACTGGAAGATTGTAATGTTGGTCAAGTCATCTGCAGTATATGCAACATGTTCATCCAGTTGCCCAATCCATACTTGAAAGGTTTGCTTTGCTCCTCTGCGTTGGGCTTATCTGGGCTTTTGCTGCTATTCTTACCGTTGCTGGTGCTTACAACCATGTAAAGGAGCAAACTAAGCTGAGCTGCCGAGTTGACCATTCATTCCTCTTGTCATCAGCTCCATGGTACTGAACTGATGGATACAATAATGGCAAAGTCCTCAACGTCTATCTTCTCCTGACTTGTATGTTTGGCTGCATGTAGGGTCAAAGTCCCTTACCCTTTCCAGTGGGGGACTCCCATATTCAGAGCTAGCCATCTCTTTGGAATGATGGGTGCTGCACTTGTTTCATCAGCAGAGGTTCACTTTTCATTTTCAAATCTGTTCCTACCCATTGAATTAACTTTACTTATAGAAACATGAGTTTTAGTATTTGACTCCACTAACAAATTATGGGTTTAGAAGAGAAGTAGTTCTTGGCGCCAGGAGATCTAGTAACACCTTTTTCTGTCGACCTGTAGGATGCCACAAGAGGTGTGTTCAATTGACCTTACTGAATGTCCAATTATGGCTTGATAGTAGTTTTATTACTACAATGCCAAACAGTTACCGTTGAAAATACTTTATATATTATAAAGTTGGGGGATCATTCTGCACTTCGTTCAAAGTTTATTTAAGCAAGGAGAAGATCCATGAATTAAAGTATCCTACCAAAGAAAAAAAAAAGAAGATTTAGTAGCACTAGAGAAGAAAGAATTTCAATTTTTTGTTCAGAGTTGAAAGGAAATTTTGTAGTGTATTAAAGATATAACCACTAGAGTAAATTAGAGAATCCCTTGGTGTCAGATAATCCTTTAAAATATTATAGATCCATACTGAGCATTCATGATATTGGGGCGCAGGTGTTCTAGTTAAAAAGGTTATTAAAATAAAGAAGTTAAATATCTAGTTAAATTTAGTACATACGAGAAGTTTAAAGAATTATATTGGATTGTTCACTTCTAATCTTCTGTGTATGCTCTTCCTTGATCTTGCATTGATTTGAATAGTTTTAAATCAAGCAGATTATGGCAGCCACTCAAGGAGTTGCTATGTTATGATCTCTTTTCAAATTTACCTCAAACATTTATTTGCAGTCAACAGCAACGTTTTATGCTGCGTCAAGGCTTGCAGGGGCCACATTCCCTCCGGCACATGTTGTGAGTAGAAGCATTGGCTTACAGGTGCGACATCCACCAAATGATTCAGCAATGCCTTATCACTTGACAACAATTTGTGTACTACTTTGGCCCTCTGATAAACTTGTAGCATCAGAAAGTCGTTCAATTGTACTTTGCTTCTTGTCCAGGGTATAGGACAGCTCTTCGATGGGTTCTTCGGTGCTGTTGTTGGCACTACTGCATCTGTGTAAGGGTTGATTGCTCACTTGATTTAATGCAAACTGTCTTCTGGTTCAGTCGTTAAGTAGTATTAATGGCATGCTTTTCAGTTAGATATAGTTTATCTTGCATCGAGTCTTTTGCACTACGCTACATCCGGGAAGTTAGGTGTAGGCTACTGCCCTTAAGCTACGAAGCTTTCCATATCTTTTGTTTTAATTTACTGTTATCTTCGCTCCTAATTTATGGATGATACAACACTGCAGAGAGAATGTCGGCCTTCTGGGACTAACTCGTGTTGGGAGTCGACGAGTTGTTCAGATTTCTACTGCTTTCATGATCTTCTTCTCGATATTTGGTTTGACATTTTCTCTCCCTACATCTCTTGCCTGGCCTGTCCCTTGCTTTCTTTATCCCACATTATGTTTTACGATTAGCAATGAATAACACAAGTTGTTATTACCCAGGAAAATTTGGAGTATTCTTTGCTCAAATTCCTATACCTATATTTGCAGCTATCTACTGCATCTTATACGGTATAGTTGGTAAGTGCTTTTCTCTCTTAGCTTGTTGATCTTCTCGTCGACTTATTACAGTATAACTAAGGAATGGAAAATTTTGCTGCAGCTGCTATTGGTATTTCCTTCAGCCAATTCGCCAACAAGAACTCCATGCGGAATATATACGTGCTCGGTATCTCTCTATTCCTCGGTATATCTATACCCCAATACTTCGTGATGAACACGGATATTGCTGGCCACGGACCTGTTAGAACTCCAGCTGGATGGGTAAGAAACATAACTTCACACGATCCCTCTTTGTAATTTGGCGATATGCATTTGATAGTACTCGTAGATCACAAATTAATGCTCATCAAAGGTGTGTGCAAAAATCTTACAAGCGGCTTTGATCAGTTAAGACTTTGTTTTATGCTGTCAATGCTTAGAACATAAGTTCTTCGACACATGGAAACTTAAACTCGTCCAATGTTTCTTGCAGTTTAACGACATATTGAACACGATCTTTTCTTCACCTCCTACCGTTGCAACGATTGTTGGGACATTCGTAGACAACACGCTCAAAGCGAGACACTCGAAAGATGATAGAGGTGTTCCATGGTTGGTTCCATTCCAGAGGAGGAAAGGAGATAGCAGAAATGATGAGTTTTACAGTTACCCTCTTAGAATTAATGAGTACATCCCAAGTAGATTTCTGTGAGAACTTATACATCCATGTATATGACTATCAAAAGCTGTATGACAATTTCTTTTTAGCTCACAACTTAGTACAATTTTTGTCATGTTCAGTTATTATTACATGAAATTTGTGAACATCAGACAATTGAGGCCTGCAAGTTTTTATGATGCATAGCCAGTAGGATTTAAGTTTATATTTTCCCATGTTGTATTATGCTAAGTTTATATTTTCCCATGTTGTATGCTAAGTTTATTTAATGGATTTAAGTTATATAATTGTACAGTATAAAATGAAGTGAGACGGACATTAGAATGGTCTTAGCTCCTTGGATCGTCAGACATCACTTGTAGGATTGCATCGAATTTGTTGTTGGGCGTTGGAATGGTCTTTGCGCGCGATTTCTATGAACATGGCGCATCTCTTGGTAGAGACATGAAAAAGGAAGACTTAGATCGGGGTCAATTGATAGACATTTTTCTAGTCTAGAAGAGAATTCAGGATTAATGCTTTTTTCATTCGCTATGTGTTGGAGCTAATTCAATATAAACATATATCTTCTAGGTTGTCCACCTAAATCGAAACCGTTACAGATATTATAAAACTTTATAAAAAATATCTCGAGAATTCCATGATGATTTGAATTAGATCTTACGAGAACATGGTTCCTTTGCCTACTTCCCTTTGCGAAAATGATGTCTCATAAGAGTGGTCATCAAAAATGACATTTGTGCTCAAAGTCAATAGGTCAAAAAATTCTTTGAAAACAATATGTTGGATGTGAACCCTACCAAATTGCAGTGGAAAATTTGTCAAATTCTTTGAACAAACCTCACTTCTTTCCCAATCATCTGAAGAAAACTAGCAAACGGTCCCCCACATTTGATTTACTGAATTTTTTGGTTCCATGAACCTCATATTAAATATATTTTTTTCCCCCTTTTTATCAGGATATTAGAGTATTGTTTTTATTTTCTCAGTTTCAGTGACCATGATTACTTATTTTAGCACTTAGCAGGGTCCACACGTTTACTTAGCTTCCACTTTCTGGTTCACCAAAAAAGGCGAATTCAAGATTCTAAGTTTATGGGTTTTGAAACATCTCGGTTTGTTTACTGAATGGATATCAGGTAACCTTCTTACTATAAATACAAATTTTGGACCAAGCTCTCGATTCATTTGGTTGGCCTTGGCACCTGTTTGTTGATTGATACATTCCTGCCTTTCCTCAAAACTATGAGTCAAAGCTGCCGTGATAGATTCAGAATCTAGACGCTGTAAATCTTGAGCTGCGAGTGCACGTTCTAAGATGTATTTTTGCACTGGATTTACACTATCAGTGTAAACTAACATGTTATAGCATATACAACAACAACAACCACAAAGTGAGGTCTGGGGAGGGTAAAATGTACGCAGTCCATACCACTACCTCCGATGAAGTAGAGAGGCTGTTTCCGATAGACCCTCGGCTCAAGATAGAGAATAGTATACCAAGGTCGTAATGAGACATGAAACAGGCTGTATAGCATAACATGTTATAGCAGATAACTTGCGTTAATCTCACTTTTATGGATTACCTGTAATTATTTTGTTACAGCATTATGGTTTAGTAAAGAGAAAGATCAACCTATTGAGATATAGTCCATCTATATATTTAAATAGAGCTAGCTATATACTATTTACAAGAAATATAAGGAACCCCATGTAAAGGGGAAAATACAGAACTGGAAAATTGACTACTGGGGATGCCACTGAGCAGATCCTCAGCAACCTGCAGATAAAAAACTTACTACATTTACGCGAAAGAAACCCCAAGTAAAGGGGAAAAAGATTATTGGGAACTTGATTACTGAGATAGCCAGTCAAGAGTGAAGCACTCCTCGGCAACCTGTACAGAGAGACCTGGTACAGCCTTCTCAACATCTTTCCATTGACAAAAAACTTCATCGTCACAAATTACACAACGTAATGATTCAAGAAAGGTTAGAGCGTTTGGCAAGCTCTCGATTTGAGGGCACTCCCGCATATCAATCTTCTCTAAGTTTTGACAGCATCCAATGGCCTCAGGGAGACATCTCAAACCAACACATTGCGAAATGTCAAGATACTTCAACTTTACCAGATGACCGATACCCGGGGGAAGCCTTTTCAGATGTGGGCAGGCATATATCCTTAAAACTTGTAAAGCTTGTAATTCACCTAAATCAGATGGAAGTTCATTAAGACTATCACAGTTAGTGATACTAAGGCTCTTGAGCTTATGCAACTGGCAAATACTTGATGGCAGCTTGTTGAAGTTGATGCAATGATCCATTGTGAACTCTGAGAGCTGTGGGAACAAACCAGGGAGGTCTATGTCTGACTCATCTAAGCTGTTTTTCATGTCACAAAGCATTAGAGATATCTTTCGCAAGTTATTGAGAGGATTTGTGGAGTCAGATAAGTGAGTGACGGATATCTTCTCGAACCAAAGGCTTCTCAAGTTAGTTAAACGACTGAAGACAGACATGTTATGAAGAACTGCATTGCTAGCACTGTAGTTTATGATTATCAATGCTCTTAGCTTTGGTATGTTCTCTAGGAAAGGAGGCAAGAAGTACTCAGACGAGGCAAAATTGAGAATCACTACTTCAGCTTTTGGGCAATCCATTCTGAACCAGTCCATTTCTCCCATTTGATCTGCATTTAAAAGAAATAATTTCTGTTTATACCACAAGAACAAAGTTTTGATTATCAAGTTATCTGCACTAACCAAGGATCGGTAATACCTGTATGCACAGAGATGACTCGTGCATGGAATGGCTCATCCACATTTCTTTCCCATTCTTTTGGCAACCTCGTGTCTCTTCTCGGCATGACCAATCGCCTTCTCTGATTTACCTCATCACGATTGCTCATATGAATTGCTAGGTCTCGTAATACATCATGCTGAGACACCGATATCTCATAGTAACTTGTATACATATCTCCAGCTCTGCCACATGAACAACACATTAAAGTCTATCAACACATTGATTTTTCCCATAAAAAAATCATCTTCTAACAAAAATTAAAAGATTGTTCGAGGAGATCTGAATCCACAGCTTACCGTGCATCTTTGACTAGATTTAGGAGATTTTTGTCTGAAAGGTCAACAAGAATGTGAAAAGCCTCTTCCTCGTCAATGTCATGTAGCTCCACCCACATGTTAATTAGAACATCAAGAGGAATCCTTTTGTCTTCTGGGAAAGCACCCAAGTCCAGGAAACACTCTCTCACCTTCTCAGGCAAACAGTCGATACTCAATTTCATTCGCTCAAGCAACTGCAGTTCATGAGACTCGCAGACAGGTTGACTTCGTGATAATCTGTTTTTTGCACTTGTCCAGAACATCTCAGGCTTTCCTTTTAATGAAGATCCAATGACCTTAAGAGCCAAAGGAAGCCCTTCACATTCATCCACAACCTAAAAGTCCAAGAACCTTCAGTTAACGCTCAAGTATAACTAGAAGTTTTTGCAAGGAAAACGGATATGCAGCCAAAAACATATACTAGTACCTCTTTGACAAGCTTTTGATTGAAACCACGCGGAAAGGAATTGTGTCCAAAAGCAAAATGGCAAAATAATGACATAGCTTCATCTTCCCTTAACAACTCTAAATCATAAATACAGTCAATGATCGATGGAGGAAACTTGATGCGGGATACAACTAGGATCTTGCAGCCGGGGATCTTGAAAATTAGTGGCTCTAGAACAGATAGAGACCAAACATCATCAAGAATCAAGAGTACCGGGGATGCAGATTTCATATTCCATTGGTACTGCAGGTTCCACTGGGGTAACATCTCCCCATATCCATAACCATGGAGATTGCACCCCGATATCTTTTCCCAAATCATTTTCCTCAAGTGCTCCACATTTGGAGATTGAGAAACAGTGAAAAAGAAAATCCTGTCCTTGAAATAACCTGGTAAAACATGGCCAGACACCACCGTTATTTTAAAAAGAAAAGGTTGTTTACGACCAATTTAGACTACACTCCAATCAACAACTTGGAAATGAGAAACCTTTTTTGTGATTACTTACTATTAACTCGATCATCAACAATACAAAACCTTAAAGTAAGAGAAATGAGAAACTTCTTTGAGATTAATTAAGTACTTACTTTTAACTTGATCATCTTTACATATCTCTTTCGCCAAGGTAGTCTTGCCGCTGCCTCCAATTCCACAAATCTCAAACACACCCCTATTCTGTTCACCCATCAGCATCGCCTTCACTTTCGTCTTCCCCAACTCAATCCCAGCACCCAAATTTACAAAACTATCCTCAAACCATTTCTCATCCTCTTCCATTCTTTTCACAGCTTCCCCTAAACATCCTCCTCCACCGGCACCACCACCACTATCGTCAACTCCTATTTTAATAGCTTTAAGCCTATGCTCAAGCACATCAAATCTCTGCTCCATGTTAAACCTAACATGATGAACATCAGCCAGTACATGGGCTTGCATTGTAACTTGCATGAACCTCGTTACTCTTTTCTCGAGCCTCTCCATTTTCCTAGCCAACTGTAGGTTCCTGTTATTGAGGCAATAATATAAATTATGTAATTTCTAACAACTTAAACTCTTAGACGGGGATCATACAATTCAATAACCTATTAGAGCAGCAAGGGGTCCAATTCAACTATCCAAAAATCAAAAATATTTGTTTCACAAAAAAGAATCACACAAGCAGACAGATTCAGAATTTAAATTTACCAAGTTCAACTTTTAAGATTTTCAGCATTCAACTCATTGTAATATTAAAATAGGTTCAAATCTAAATATTTATTTTATTTTAGTAAAGTTTTACATATATATCTATACTCCGGGTTGAAAATTATGGGTGAGACATAAAACTCCATCCATTTCATCAATTTACTTGGCCACTCATCACTGTACTTTTACACACGTCCATTTAAAGCAAATCAAGAGAGCTTTAATCCCTCGATTCGTTTTACTTGGCTCATATTGACTTTGTCACATATGAAAAAACATTTATTAGGAGTTTACTTTACTATACTAGCCTTATTAATTATGTTCTGTAAATATAAATTTGACTATTGGACGAAACGATATAGGGTAGTATTGAGCGAAAATGATAACTATTCTAACAAGAGGGTGAAGTAAAATAAAATGAAGGAAATAAAGTTAGTTTGGTAAAATACTTAACTCTAACTAGAGAGTTGTTGTATCATATCAACGGGGCTAAGTAATATGATAAAGTAATTAAGAATATATTATCGCTAAAATTGTTTAAGCTTTTTAGATGAGATGATGACACACCTGTACATATTCCATCTACCGGAATGGAGAACTTTTCCGGCGAGTTCATATCCATCCCTGAGAAGTTTAGAGAAATCATCAATCTGATTTTGACGTATTTGTGGAAGTTCAACACCTGTTTGTTTGATTTCTTGGATGATTGGGAGGAGACCATTGATGCTGGTTATGAGATTCTCAGCGCTTGAACGGCACAAAGTGGATTTTTTAACTATGGATAGTAAGTATTTTATGAGTTCAGTGGCGATTTCGCCGGCGAAAAAGTCCGTTACCGCCATGTTTGGGAAGTTGGAAGAGACGGGAGTTTGATTTTCATATTATGGTTGAAGAAGTGGTTGAAGTTTTTTTTGAGTGATGTCTATTGAGCTTATTATGAAGTACTATACTTCGTGGGGGTTTGTGAAATGACGAACTTAACCCTCTCAATTTCTTATTTGGGAAATTTACACAATATGTTTCACTCTAGTAGTACTCCCTTGCTTATGATTAAGGAAAAATTACTTGAAACCACACCTTAACTTTTATTATTACTTAAAATCTTATCCTATTAAATTAATTATAAAAATCCTTTCTAACTCATAAAATCATAATATTTGCTGATACATTACAACCCACTCTATTTTTGTACCTCCTACTCCTCAAAACTCGCCCAAAATCATGGAGAAGTAATTTTCATCAACTCAGCAATTTTGAATTTTAACCGTGTTATCAGCCACTAAACTACTTCAACATTCAAGTTTTAACTTTCAATTACAACCTCCATTAGCTTTCTTCTTCAAATTTATAGGAGGTAAGTTTGTTTTCATAATTTTTTTGATTACAAAGACAGTGACTTTTTGTGAAAATAGATCGAAGTATCGTAACTATCCGACTATGATGAAGAAACTATGGGAGATTGTTGATAGTGGCAATAAGAAGCATATTGTTACATCTGCGAAGAGGAAAATAAAGCAAGTTTAAAAAAAAAAAATTATCAAAGGTATGAATTATGAATTATACGTATTCTTGTTAACGTAATGTATCATATGAATAAACAAGTCTTCAAATCGAAAATTTTGATAATAATATAGATGCGTTGCAGATGACCACATTGTATTCGTACATATTTGTTTGTTCTGATACATCAAAAAATTTAGGCATGATTTTGGTTCTTTTTACACCTGATACATTCAATAATATAATATGTTTGATACATAGATCCAAGGTTAATAAGATATTGCATGCTTTCTGACGTATAATTCAACCTATATGTGATTTTGGTTCATTTTTATACCTGATACATTTAATATACTGATTATGATTCATAGATCTATTTTCTAACCAAACTATTGAAGGCGTGATTTTGGTTCTTTTTACACCTGATACATTCAATATAATATGTCTGATACATAGATCCAAGGTTAATAAGACATTGCATGCTATCTAACATATAATTCAACCTATATGTGATTTTGGTTCATTTTTAAACCTGATACATTTAATATACTGATTATGATACATAGATTTATTTTCTGATCAAACTATTGAAAATTTTATGATACATAAAAAGATTTGTATGTGATATGGATTTCGCATTCCTGATACATTAAACTTTTTACATAGAAAGATATATATGGGATATGAGATTTGTACTTCTAAGACATCAAATTCTTATATTGTGTTTAATTTTTTTCTGAATGCAGGGGGCGAGATTTTTTATGATGAACATGGAATGAATGATTGGAGAAGGAGTTAGTTTTGGAAGATTATGATTGATGAAGCTTGATTTGACTATTCAAATTTCAAATAAAGAAGTTGTTATAGATTTTATGTAATTAAACAGCCACAATCTTAAATTGAGTGTGTTAATTACTAAATTGTAGTCACTTTTACTTGTTTTTTCCTTTTTTTTATCTTCAATTAATTAGTTAGTAATATATCATAAACTTATGTATAGGAGATTAAATAACGTATCATATCTGGGATATCACGTAATTAATATAAAAGTTGGGAGAGAGAGTAATTAGATAACAAAATGTTGTGATTTATGTAAGATGCCCTATAATTAATAGGGGTAACAAAAATAACACCATAGTAGTTTGATATAATGAGGTTGGAGAGGATAAAGTGTATGTAAATTATACGTACTTAACTTAAAAGGTTGTTTTTAATAGAACTTTCAGCTTAAGACAAAAATATTTGTTTCTAGTAAAAAAACGTAATGACAATATAATAGACAATAGCAAGTAACAAAAACAACAGCTAATAGTTCAACCAATACTACAATCAAATTGCATGAAATAATAGATAGCAACAGAAATTGAAGAGCGGGAGACTACTAGAGTAGTCCTGTGACTACTAGTATGGATGCAAGGCAAAAATAGGGGGGAATCTTGGACAATGGAAAGAGCGATATCAATGGAAAAAAGGGATCAGATAAATAACTTACTTCATGAATCTCTTATGAAATCGCACTCGTGCCTACTAACCAACTTCTATCCTAATTTGTGTGATTCACACCTTCTTATATAACTCAGTAAGCTGTAACTATGAAACGCTTTATCTAATAATTTTTTTATTATAATTTTTCGGTCGAAATCTGCTTCTTTTGAATTCATCGATTGTCAACCTTTCACACCTTCCAAGGGGAGCAAGGCGGATCTACGTGGCGGTGAGGGTTTCACCCGAACCCCCTCAACCGAAAAATTACATTATATATATAAAGTCAAATTTAAATTATATGGATATAATATATTTAATGAACCCCCTCAGTACCACTGAAATGTAGAGCTCAATGGTCAAGGGGGTTCATTTTGATGTTTGAAGTCAGGTGGTCGATTCTCACTTGCAGCATTTTCTCCTTCTCACTCCTTTTTCATTTTGCCAATTGGGTGTTGATTAACAGAAATTAATTAGCCCATTTAATCTATTTGTGTGTTTTTATTATTTAATTAAAAATTATTTATTTATTCTAGTATAAATATTGAGCCTAAAATATTTTGTACAAATTTTTTATATAGTTGGGATGAAAAATATTTCAATACATATAATTTTTTTGATGCTTTTAGTACTAATTTAAAGTCATAGCTAGATTTATATACCTCCCTCTCCCCTCTCCCCCCCCCCCCCCCCCCAAAAAAAAATAATTTTCCCTCTTTATATATATATATATATATATATATATATATGTATATTTATTTTTATATGTTTTATGCTACGTTTGTCAACTTTTACAGATTATTTTATCGAATTAAATAGTTCGTTCTTGCACTCTAAATAATAAGTCTTTTTCCTACTTAACCTAAACTTTTTATACTCTAGGATGTCTCCAAGCTTCTAACTTAATTGGTGTTAACTCCGTTGCGACTCCCATCAACCAAAACTAAGTCATCTACAATAACATACACATAATAATTCACCTTGAATTAATATGAGTAATATAATAAAATTATTTTTTTATTTATTATTTTTTAAAAAGCGAGTCAAGTAAAATATGGACAAAGTAAAAAAAAATGATATATGGAGTAATATTCTTCAATTTATGCTCACTTGGACAATAATATTATTATAGCTCGCAAATAATAGAGAAAATGTAAACTTTATTAAAAAGGATAAATGAAGGCTAAATTTAATCCAAATCTTTTACATGAGACATCTACCTCCCTACAGTCAACCATGCTCCGTAGGTTTCACTATTTTTACAATAGTGTTTACACATTATTGTTTCTATTAAGGCAAGCAATGCGTCTATTTTGTATGGACACGTATTGCATCAATCTTGTAAAGATGTGGCTAGCCACCATGACAGATTTTTTATTCCCCCCTATTTTTATTTATTTATTAATGATTATCAAATGTAGTTCTTGTTCAAAATCCGTCCACATCTTCATAACTTGAAATTTTATACACAACCTCCTTAAATTATTTCTAACTAGTTTAAATAACACGTTTATAAAAAAAAAATTCACAAAAATCATGTATTTGAGCTTTAAATCATCCCTTCATATTCACTTAAACAGTGAAATTATCGATCTCACTTGAAACCAGACTAAATTTTATAAATTAGTATTCTAACATAATTTGAACTCACCATCAAAGAATATAGATCGGTGAATGAGATTGCTCCATCCTTAATCAGAGATTTCGCTTTCGAGTCTTGTGTATGAAAAAATCTTTGGTAGAAAGCGTTTTTCCCGAATGAGCCCTGCGCAGCGCGAATCCAAATTAGTCAGTCAGGTTCATTGTTTATCATTCAGTATAACACAATTTTCAAATTATCGAATTAATCCATACAATTCTGTACGTAAAATAAATTGAACAAAATAAAGTCCACTTTTGCTGAAATATGAACTTGACATAGTTTACCCACCAACTGCAAGTCTATGAGCAAATAAAACCACCTTCAAGACTTGAGCATATTGACCAATTTTCATGTTGCTTACATATATGCCTGTTATTTCAACACAATTAAAAACGCAGTCCACCATAAGTAATAGTAAAACAACTAAAGAATCTGTCTGCAGTAGAAAGTTGAAACATCAGAAGAAGGTTCTGATACACTGTAGTTTAGGTTGACAGATACCTATAATATACTAACAGTTACTATTCAATAGTATAATTTTGATACATGCTATTTTCATCAAAAGTTCACAATACCTCAACAACTCCGTAAACTTGCCGGTAATTTATTTAGACATGCAAATTCTAATATATTTCAATTGAGTGTCTAAACACGTGATAAAATATCTAGTAGAAGCACTTTATCATACATTCATGTGCTCAATTAAAATAAATTATTATTTGAGTGTCTAAATAAAATTTAATGAAAGTTTGATACAAGGTCGGCTTGAGGGTAAGGCTTCTGAAGCCAATGCTTTAGGCCTTCAAGTTTTTGGGAGCCAATTTTTTAATAATATGTCAGCTATTTTAAAAAAAATGAAAAATATATGTAGAAACACAAAATTTACACTTCCCCTCCTAAATAACTGATGAATTTCACCTTTTGCGAATTAATTTGATTAGTTTTAAAAGCTAAATTCAATATATTGAGAAAATGTTAGATATTCATAAACCATACAAAAAAAATACTACAAGTTGAATTGCTTATCAATAATAAAATGATGAAAAAAAATACATCTCGAAATTGGCTAAAGTATATACAATTTTACTCTCAATGAGCGAAACATGATTAGTATGTCAGAATGAAACGAGTATAATATACAAGAACTTTTGAAATTATGAACGACATTGTTGTTGAAAAAATTATGATGTAATTGTGAGAATTTGACTTTAGGACATCAAATTTTTTGAGTTGTCCCTACTTTGAGATGATTGTCCTTAATCTTTTACCCTTTACAATAAACTCCATCTGATCATAAGATACAGATCTCATACAATTTGCTAATTTGAGACTCAAAAAAGTGTAATCACACCACTAATTACAAGTCTATCACAAATTATAACTGTATCGATTCTCCAAGACTTAAAGATATTGGCACGATTGAGCTTGAAAATTGGGTCCACATTCAGAACGCAAAAGTTGAAAATTTGTGACGACGCTTATACTATTATTTTAAAATTTTTGCTTTATATCTGATACTCGCTTTGAAATTCAATTTATCAAAATTCCTGTCAAAAAGTTTCACTTTAATAAAAATACTATCTATCAAATGTTGTGATGAATAATAAAGCCACGCCATACTAAAATAACGACAAAGAAAAACAATGCATTTACAAATGGTTTTACTATAAATGTGAAACATGGAAGTAATAACTACGCAAAGATATTGATAACCTTTCATTGAATGATTGACAGAGACATATATAGCTACTAAATAAATTTGACTCGAATTATTCATATGGACCAATCCGAATTCATGTTAATATGAATATGTAAATATATAATTACTCAAACTTATAAGTTACTATAAATAGATACATTGGTTAGAACTTTGTTTCTGAAATAATCTCTCTACTTTTAAATACAAATAAGATATACA
This sequence comes from Capsicum annuum, assembly GCF_002878395.1. Lineage (NCBI taxonomy): Eukaryota > Viridiplantae > Streptophyta > Magnoliopsida > Solanales > Solanaceae > Capsicum > Capsicum annuum. The sequence continues at coordinate 224,204,947 of NC_061114.1, read as the reverse complement.
TACACAATATCCCCTTGAGACCGCACTATCATAATTGCAGCCTAAACATATAATTTGACAATTCATTACACATCTCACATAATGTATTATATTGAATAAATGTTTTCTTTAATTTTTGGTTTGAGACAAATTAGGATACTAAAAATAGAACTAAGGAAAAGTACAGTTAAAACCTTTCTCTACAGTGACAACGTTTGTTCGAAACTTTCATGGCTACATAAAAAGGTATTTTTATATTCGTCTATCGATATTTGACGTTCAGATCTCATTTAACTAGTTGTTATTAATAAAAGTATGAATATAAAAAAGACAAATATTAGTATCATTTTCCTCATGGAGTTATGAAATAATCAACGCGCATCATTTAAATATAATTTTTCTATATTCGTACTTGAAATTTACTATGCACATGACATTAATGATAATTATCATAAATATTTTTGATATTTTATTTTATACATAATATATTTTCTTATAAAATATTACTATTACATAGTTTGAGTACACTGTTATAGATAGATAATTATACAAAAAATGTATTACTATAATAAACGTTATTGTTATTATTGATAAATTAGCATTATAAAGAAGTAAAATATAGTATGAATAATTGATTCTAAAGAAAATTAGTCCACTATAGTAAAATTAGTCCATTATAGTAACGTTATTGTTACTATAATGATGTGAGTCCTTAATTCGTTTGGGAGTGAATAGTTTCTTGGAAATCAATTGAAATTAGGGAAAGGCTAGTATCTATTGGATGTGGGGTCCATGGGAAGACCGACCCGGTCAACACGGGTTATGTGGGCCCACCTTACTTGAGGCTTCTCATTCTATTGCTTGTCCCACATTTTCGATTTTTAGTAGTGACAAGGACAATTGTGTAAATTTATATAGTGTACGAATATTCGTTTTTGATGTACTTGACATCGAAACTACTCTCTCCGTCCCATTTTATATGTTGTTATTTAATTGGATACAGAATTTAAGAAATAAATGATAAGTTTATAAAATTTACAAAATTGTTCCTCTTAAAGTTTACTTTTTTAAATGTCTTTTCTTATAAAGTGGGACCCACCAAGGATAAAATAAGAATGATATCATTAAATAGTTACCAAATAAGGAAAAATGGTATTCTTTTTAGGACAGACCAAAAAGAAAATGATGACACGTAAAATGAAACGAAAGGAGTACCATTTAAATCGTGTTTATTGTGCATACACATTTGTAAGTTTATTATTCATTTTAAAGTAATTTTAGATACGTGGAGTCTGAAATTAAATTTGACAGTCTAAGTTCAAGTATGTAAGGCTGAAATTCGTTTATTTTTATGTGAACTTTAGCATATGTGGTTGTATCTAATATTTTTGCTTAGAATTCAAGCAAATATATGATTGTAGTTTAACCATTTTTCTCTTAACTTCACCTATATGTAACTTAAGATATTTTGTTTAGATTAAGCTTAAAAAAACCTAATTTCAAAAGTCGAGTGCCGAACGTTGTACCAAAGTGAATAGACACGCAAAAATGTTAAGAAAATAGGCACAAGTTAAATAGTAGTGTTCAAATTCGATACTCTGTAAAATCTTTACGTTCCAAATATGCTTTGGGGCTCGATTGATTCAAATTCATGTTGAAAAGTCTACTTTAAGGATAAAATACTTCATGTGAATGTGACTCTATTTGTAATATTTGAATTAGAACCTGAAAAACGTGATTAGAAATGAAAGAGTACGTACCATTTTAACACAACTTTTACTTTGAATATGAGAAGAAAATTTATAGGAGGAAAGAGAAGGAATTAATCTTGCACTTAAATGAAGCATTATGGAATGAGAAGCACCAGTTTATAGTTCAAATTCATCTTCCTAAAATTAAATGTTGAACTTGTCATGCGAACTTTGCATTTGATTGACAGTATTTAATAATACATGCATTATATTATGTAAAAAACTATATATTATTTTGTGTAAGATAGAACATGAGTCATGAAATAAGAATGTCAAAATACAAGAATTGCTCTTAAAGTACGTAATTTCTATATAATATTTTACGTATTATTATTTGACTACATAATTGAAGGATAATACATATAATTATCGATTGAGACCAATGGATAAATTAGCTTTATCTCAGTGCATCCAATTGACTTTTCTTCACCATTTGGACATTTATAAGGGACTTTTAAAAAGTTCAAATCGAATACGAAAGTCTAGAAAAGTCATCCCAATGAATAGGCAAATGGTAATGTCAATTATTTGCTATTCCACTCATTTAGTGCAAGATTGTACTAGGATAAGAAATGATTATCCCCGCCAAATACACCATCAATTAGCTAGACCTATAAACTTTATTCTTTTAACTTCTATTGGTGTTTATTTAAATTTTCTTGTTGAAAACTTTCACTGTGTTTGGTTAAATATTTGATATTTACTATAAAAAAAATGATATCACTGCCTTTTTATCGGATTTATACCATTAAATAAAGTGCCTAGCATTTTTTGATTAACGAAAAATGGCCTAAGATGTCCTTTAACTATGTGAATTGGCGCATAAACGTCATCCGTCTACCTATTAGGCCTAAAATGCCCTTATCATCTACCTATTGGCTATTTTACCTTTTTATTTGACAAATCAATTTAAAACGACGAAAAATTAATATTGTGCACTATTTATTTGGTTAATATAGTCAAAAGGAAAGGCCCAGATTTGTCTGAATCTGAACTCAATACCATCTGTCTAGTTATAATGTAAAAGTTTATTACTGCAGAACCATTGCAGGTCTCATACTACTACACCATGATAGTTTTCGTTACTCGCACGTTAATAAATATTAATATTAGATGAAACACCAGGTCACATTCTCATTACAAGCTTGTGAGGCATAATTTGAGAATATTGTGAGCTATGCTTAATTATTAGGTTGATAGTATTATCGATGGCTGAAAATATGCAATACTTGCTAAAGCATTTTCACAGAAACATGACAATAAGCAAAACTGAGATTGAGAGGCATCTTGTTAAATAAAAAAGCAAAATAGCCCAAATAAGTAGACATGAATGATATTAGAGAAAATTTCAAAAATAGCAACTACAGAGCTTTAATTGTAACTTTATAGCAACAGTTTCATAATTACAAAAAATAGCAAATTATATTTTATATTTAAGTAAACTGTTGCTATACAAATACATATACAAAAAATAGCAAATTATTTACTGTCCTTGTTTTACTCAAATTGGTTGAGTTAAATAAGGAATAATTATCCATCTAATTAAATTTCCATAAATTACTCTTATTTAAATTAATATATTCCTTTTCCAAATCAAACTCAAATATGAAAGATTATTATTTCCATGATCTTCAAAATTTCAAAATATCATTCTCTTATATCTCTAACTATTTTTTCATGTTAATTTTTTTCATTTTTATTATCTTTTTTTTTTTTTAATTTTAATTTCTTTTTCTTTTCCATTTTTTTTCTTTCCACTTTATTTTCTCTCTTCTACTTCTTTTTTTTTCTTTTTTCGTTTTCTTTTTTTTGTCCTTTTCTCATATATTTTTTATTTTTTTCTTCTTTTTTTTCTGCTTTTATTTTTACACTTCTATTTCTCTTTCTTCTTATTTTTCCTTTTTGCACTTCCTTTTTTTTTTTGAATTTTTATTTTTCGTATTTGTTTTTTTGTTTTTTGTTTTTTGTTTTTTGTTTTTTACTCTTCTATCTCTATCTTTTATTTTTAAAAGACAAATATCTATATCATATATACATATTCAAAAAAATATACAAAATGAATAGATATACAGATCTACATATGTATTTACGGTAACAAACATGCATATATATATATATATATATATATATATATATATATATATATGCATATGTATTTATAGAAATACATATCTGACTCACATGTATAAATAAACATATAAGACACAAAATCTCTATAACAATAATGACAATTATATACATATACATACAGGTGATAAAAAAAATACATGATACATATTTTAAATAGTAAAATAAAACAAATAAGTACATATGTTACCCTCTAAAATGACATAGTTTGTACAATTTAAAGACAAATTTAACACCGTATAAAATACATATAGCTTTGCATATGTATTTGCAAAATACATACCTGATCCATATGCATATTCTTATTTTATATGAGCCGCCTTTATATTTCACAAATACATATGAAGATATATAGTATAGTTATGTTTGTTACTGTTTAATATGAATATGATATGTATTTTGTAAATATATATGTATGTTTTGTACTGTAAATACATATCCAGATCTGTATGACTATGTATTTTATATGTTTTTTAAATATGTGTATGTGATATACATATTTGTCTTTTCAAAATAAAAGTTAGAGATAGAAGAGTAAAAAAACGAAAAAAAAAATATAAAAAGAAAAAAAAGAAAAAAAGAGAAGTGAAAAAGAAAAAATAAGGAAGAAAGAGAAATAGAAGTGTAAAAATAAAAGAAAAAAAACAAAATAAAATAGGAAAAAGAAGAAGAAAACGAAAATAGAAAAAGCAAAAAAAGATATGAGAAAGGAAAAAACGAAAAAGGAAAAAAAAAAAGAGAAATAGAAGAGAGAAAATAAAGTGAAAAGAAAAAAATGAAAAGAAAAAGAAATCAAAATAAAAAAATAAAATGATTAAAAAAAAAGATGAAAAAAACTAACAAAAAAAAGGTAAAGATATAAGAGAGTGAAAGACGGTAATGATGTTTTATTTTGAAATCTTGAAGATCATGGAGATAATTATCTTTAAATATGAAAAAGAAAAAAAAGAAAAAAAAGAAAACAAAAAATAAAAAAAAGGAAAAAGGGAAAAAAAAGAAGAGAAATAGAAGAGATAAAATAACGTGGAAATAAAAAATAAAAAAATGATAAAAAAATAAGATGAAAAAAAAGGATAAAAAATATGATTATATTTGGGGAGGTGAAATAGTGTAATGAAAATAGAAAAATGTAAAGTAGTGAAAGTAAAACATACACTTGCCTAATTATTGAGTAAAATAACGTTACTCTTGCTATAAACTGTAATTTTACAAAACTGTTGTTATTTATTGTAATTAGTCTTAAGTATGCTACTTTTTGTAATTTTCCCTAAAAAAATATCCCAAAAGATAGAACACACCGTCTCCACTAACAATTCTACTATATACAACTGTAACTAATACAAGTAGGGGAAAGAAGAAATATACACATACACCAAAAACAAGTATAAGAAAATAGAAATGGTTAGATATCAAGTCAAAAACAGAAATACAATCACAAAATAAGCATAATATATGGAGTGAAATGAAGATGATGATGATAATGATGTGATGCACAAGGTCACCGCATAACCTCCGTATACACCTACAAAGTTGTGAATCTAGATAGGACCCATGAGAGATTCATCAACATTGGTACAACCAATATTCATAACACCTCTACTTCACATACATCAGTAGAGGGTTTTCAAAGATGTCATATGTTTTGTCAGAAAAAGTCAGCGTTTCAAGTATTTCTAGTATTTCCGCGATGATACCAATGTTTTATGAATGAATATGATATAAGGATGTAATGCTCACAACCAACTAAAATGAGAATATCCAATATCAAACCAAATACCAACCTTGTGAGTCGATCCACTCAAATAAACTAATTATCCATAATAAAATATAATCCAGAAACCATCAAGTGAAACATGAAAAAAAAAAAAAAAATGTCAATGATACAACATAAACCCCAAAATCTAGGCTATTTCCCACCAAAAATAGTGCAATCAAACATATACAAATACTAGGCCGACATCATATTAAACCCCATATTGTCACACAAATCAAATAATGTCCCTAAACCACAAAATATTATCTACATAGGATAGATAAAACTTAATTTGAATTTGAAAGATCATTTACTTTATAATGAAGAGAGCAGCATACTTTTGTTTGTGGCAGCAGACTTCGAACATCGACATATTCAACTTACGCACATTACTCTTGCCACTAGAGTCTAGTGACCGGACCAGAGACCTAAGAGCTAGAATCAAGTTCAACGCCTAAATACGAGGAACAAAATCTACTAGAATATCAAGACACCAAAGGTTCACTTGATTATGATGATAACTCCTATATATTAAAGAAATTAACATAATTTCGCGTATTCCGCTTTATGAGCAAGTCAACCATCAACAGCACAATGCACTTAATAGTGTCTCTAAATTATTCTTGGTTCCATTACATTCTAAAGTCATTATCAGAGAAATAGTCCGGTAGTATCTAAATACTCCCCCCCATGGTAGTAACCAACTAATCAAACATTACCAAAACATTTGTTGCCACACAAGTGCAAGATCCTTTCAATTTAATTGCTAAACCGCTGCGCATAAAACTAAAGTACGTACACCATAAAGGTGCTAAATTCAGATAAGAGCGCACGCAGAAACATCAGTTTTTGAGCTTTCTAGTTCTAGCAGAGATACATTGGTTAAATCTGAATAGCAAATAATGTTTTCATGGAGCATACCGACAGGACATTCATCAACCAACCAAACTGTAGTCAAATAGGAAAATATAGAACCCAAAGCATAAGATTGCGGAAGTTTCACCCAACAAGACTTTTGATTTGCAGAACCAGAAGTAAAACGTCCATCTTCTCTAACACAGAGAAAATTTTGTATTTCCATACTCAACATCAATACTCGGACGGAGTAATCACATCATCAATCTTTAGGATCATCTTGACAACCTGAGTTGCAAGCAAAATCTGTTGTTGCTTCCCAATTAGAGTCTCGAAGACATTTTGCTCACGCATGTCATTTGTGCCAACATCATGACAATCTATTCCACAGCAGGGATTATTCTCCTGCATATAAGATTTAAAGTTAAGATGAGTCGTCTTTCAGGAAAAAAAATTGGACACACAAATGTCAGAAGCGGGTCTGTATCCTTTCCTTTTCTAACATTCAAACAGCTGAAGACATCAGGATGACTCTTCAATACGACTAATTTAATATTGATCTAATAAGTCGGAATTACCTTAATTTGCTGAGCCTTAACAGCAGACAGAGTTTCAATTGGCTGAAGACCACTGTTCTCAGCAAGTGCCATTGGGACAGAATCCAAAGCATCTGCAAATGCCCTGATTGCGTACTGCAGAAAGAGGGATTGAGGCTTCAGCAAAAGACGGATACAGAAAACTATTTTAAAAATTAGAAACTATACCTGTTCAACTCCTGGATGTTTATCAGCAGCTGCTTCCACAGCAATTGAGCAAGAAATCTCAGCTGAACCACCACCATATACAATTGAATTGTTGCGAATAAGATTTCTAGCAACGCATAAAGCATCATGGATACTACGTTTCGTCTCCTCTATCATCATCTTGTTGCCTGTTCAGCGATCAAATATCAGTTCAGCCATCCTAATATATAACAGTTCTTGTCATGTCCAATGTCTGGATACTCTTTTAGCACAAAAACCTCAATTTGCAAAGGTAAGGAAATATGTTGCACCATGTGTTCAACGCAAAATGAATGGCACCAACATAGATGACAGAAAAATATACCTTCTACATTTAGTTCCCATCTACTGAGTTAGTCACAGATAAAGGCGGTATGGGGGTGGGCAATAAACCAATCAACCAAACCCCACTATAGAGATTATAACTGGTATGTTTTGATTTTGCTTCTTTCAATTAAAACCCATAGAAAATCAAAATTGAACTGATTGTTTGTATACATGTCATGAAATGTTCTAAGTTTGGTATGACAGAACATATGGTCAAGTGGAAAAACAGTTTGATAAGTTGGGAATCATTTGCTTAATGATATCTTTTAAAAATTTCTTCTTTCTAAATGAACTTAAAACTACTTGTGGAAGAATAATACCCCAATAATGGTCTCCATCTAATAAGAACATGAAAGGATTATATGCGTCTATTGCTTATGGAAAATAGTAACTTACTGAGAAAATGCTATTTAGTGAGCATTTAAAATGCTCTGTACTTTTTTAATAAAATGTCTTATGGTTCAAATATTTGTTTGTTATGTACAGTTTAAACAGCATATCGTGGTTGATAAGTAATTACTAAAGAACATCTTATTATGAGGAATGGTTTTCACATTCACACACAATGTAATGTTAACGAGGGAAAGAATTTTCATTAATGAGAAACCAAATCATATCAAACGAATACCGCCCATAAGAAGCCATTGGTTTTAGACATCTTGTTCGGTTTGGTTAACTCCAAGTAAAAATAGGTTTGGTCTCAGTTTTCAGAAAAATTTGGACCATCTGAACCATGTCGACACCTAATTAAACTCACTGACCAAACTTTTTCAACTCAACACAAATTGGAGTTGTCACTCACCTCTCCTTACAGGAATTAAAAGGTTTCAAATGAGAAAGCCCTCACTGGGTCAGTAGGATTAGAGAGGTAAAGATTGGCGTCTCCTTGCAGTGCAATTTCATTTTGAGGTATTATTAGATAGAAGCCTACGCAATTAACTGTCTGGGTGGTCATATTAAAGCAATTGCAATTAAGCAAGAATTATTGGAAAGGTCATGACATGACCTACCATGATTTGAATTCAGGGAGCACATACTTGTAGAGTTCAATTGTAAATAATAGTCACAATCAAATAAAACACGGACAGACAGAGCACAGGCAAAGTAAATAACACGGACAGACAGAGCACAGGCAAAGTAAATAAACTCCAAAATTTAAGTGAATTTCTTGTGAATATGATCAACAATTAAAACGATATATCAAGAAAAACACATGCTATTTTCAATAGTAGCAGAATAAACTAATAATGCTTTTCAGCGGGCAATATGATCAACAATTAAAATATTGACAAAAGAACAAAATTTCAATCAACAGCAGAATGAACTAATAAGGCATTTCAGCAGGCAATCGACTTACCACCACGGATAAATATAGTTACTGCTCTTGAATTTGCACAATGCTCAATGTAAATCATTCTATCCTTTGTCGTACCGAAAGATTTCTCCCGAACCATACCAGCCTGAACTTAATTAAAAAAATATCATCTTTGGCAAATAGAGACTAGAGAGAACTATAAATCCACCAGTGTATTTCATAATAGAAGGTTAATGGAATGGTGAAGCTCTCATAGAGTACGCGGCAAGATAAGATGTCAGGTAATCCTACATATTGCTGAATTAGAAACACTTCAACAATATATTCATGCAATGTTTGGCATTAACAATATACAAGTAAAAAGTGCAGTACATATTCATAAACTTTAAGATAAGCGAGTTATTAGCTTTAATAAAACTAACCAAACCTTTTTGAACAACTTTCGCATATAAGGCCACGGTATTTCATAAATACATAATGTACGTCTACAAACAAAGCAGAAAGAAAGGGATGTACCCTGCCCAGTTTTTCAGGTGTCAACTCTTGAAACCTTGGTACTATTCTCCCACCTAATCAAATGCAGACACCAAGAAGAAATGACATCAAATTGGCAGATCCAACAGAAATAGTGAAAGATGCAAGGCATCATAGTCAATAAGTAGACACAAACCTGTGGCAATTGCTATCAGCTCCAATTCCACACCACCTACCCATCTAACAGCAGGCAAATTTCTATGCATTAATAAGTGATTAGCTTCATCATCAAAACCCCACTGGCAGATAACTAAGGTGGCACCAACATCCTGTTAGATATGACACCCTTGTTAGACAAATGAAGCTCCAGAGATGCCAAACCACCAGAATACAGGGAAAGTAAGTCCATATAAGAATGAACTACATGAAAAAACACAATAATGCAATACTAGGCCCCAAGAACACACGTCAAAGGTCTCATCTCATTAACATATCATTTGGACGGTTACATATTGTTGCATAATGTATTGAACTGTATTGTTTCGATGAATACAACGTTAGGATAGATTGTATTGTTTTCCATCATTACATACAGCCATGCACCAGCTATTTGAAAAATAAAATTACAATATTATAAAGAAAAGTATGGTACATGTAAGGTCATTATTAAATAAGATATGAGGTAGAGGATAAATAACTCTGTTACCACATGAAATAGAATGTTACATAAAATGGCACTTTCTACCATTACATAACAACGGATTCAACAATACGATACAGCAAAAAATTGAAATCAGTAACTTTTGTGTGTGTGTGAGTATAAATAGATAGAACAGTACATAGGTTTTATTGAAACCATAAGTACACAATACAATAAAACTTAAGCAACAATTGAAACAAACATGGTACTAGAAGTAACAACATGATACAATACAACAGGTAACAATCATACAAACAACCTGCAAATGAAGTTCCCTTATATATGACTCGGTGGTAATTGTGAACATACGCGTTGGTATCCCAACTGACTCCACTAGTTTACGTTATTAGCAGACCACATTATATAAGCTCACACGACAAGGGGCAAGAAGGACAATAAATATTTCTCAATTTCACTCTTAACTATGTTTAGCATACAGAACAATAAGCTGGGAACAACAAATTCCTTTGCTAAGAAAATAATAGATGTGAGAGAGGGAAGGGAATGAGTTTTGCAACACTATCATCTGAAATTCAAGGAAGATACAATTAGTTTTAGCTGATCATAGACTTTACATACTCCAATATATCTATAAGGGCCAAGAAACATGTCTCAAGCTTTTGTACTCCAACTCTCCCATTTCAATTCCCTTATTGAAAAACAGCTTAGCTTCAACAAAGATTTTTAACTCTATCTCATGTACATATTCAGCAAATTTACCTTGCATTTCTGAACCATGTCATCAAAATACTTCTGCTCCTGTTTGCGTAAAGTTTGAAACTTCTCCACAGTATCAATGTCAACCTTATGCTTAGTCTTTGGCTTAGGAGGCTCAAAAGGACAAGTCAAAATTGCAATTTTGGCATCCTCAATTTGCTTTGGCATCTGTGGATGACTCATATCTTTGTCAACTATAATACCATAAATTAGCTCCGTGTCCTCTAACTTTCCACCAACTTTTCCTTCAACTTTGATTAAGTCCAGGTTTATATCCTTCCTCTCCAAGTCAGCAACTGCTAAAACTGCTTTAACAGCAATTTCAGCCATGCTACGCTTGCATCTATTCACACTGCAGTAAATTAATCATGTCAAAACAAATACAAGGTTTGCTGCATGGTCTTCAGCATTGTAATCAGTATCAAAAGCAGCAAATACAATGCATGAACTATACAAATAAAGTGCATAACGTGACACCATAAAGTACAATTCCATAACATAGAAATTTCTATGCAGTATCTGAAACTGCCTTGTCACTTACATCTTAGATGACAAAGTAGTCATGCAAGTTTGAACCAAAGGCTCAACATCATTCAGACCGAATTCAAACTTATGTGCTACACGCTCCAAATGCTCAACCGCAATCCTTGAAGCCATTTCATACCCTTCTGCAATCCGAATAGGATGAATACCACGTTCTAACAACTTCTCAGCTTGTTCTAGAAGTGCCCCAGCCATGACAACAACTCCCGTGGTTCCATCGCCAATTTCATAATCTTGACTTCGTGACAACTCAACCATCAACTTTCCAATCTGATTGTCAACATCCATCTGCTCCAAAATGGTGGCACCGTCATTTGCTGACAATTGAAATTTCCAAGATTAGAAACATGAAAACAAGATATGAGATTGTCTGCAGAGGTTAAGTCCAAAAAAGGAATACGCTCATAGTAATCTAAACCAAGTGTTCAAGTAACTACTGCTCTTCCCAAACATAAGTAGACTATCGAATGATGTTATAGAGGCACATCTGGAAGAAAGAAGGGAAAGCTGCATGCAACCAATAGCTTGCTTCAATTGGCAAGACTTTTGAAATAGGGCAAGGCCTCACAGGAAAATTATTGTACATTGCCCCAAGGTTCACCTCAAAAATTTCTTTCCAGAACACTGATTAAAAGATCTTCAGAAGTTGGGTCAACAGAGCTACAATTTGTAGCAACGGAATAGTATATGTCAAGCATCAATGAGACAGCAAAGCTAAATAACCCCCCCAAAAAAAAAAAAAAAAAAGAAAAAAGAGAGATATTCTAAATATAGTGTACTCCTAAAGTATACCTTTCAATCATATAATAATCTACCTTTCACTCTTGAATGTTGTATGGAAATGTACAAGAATCGACATAGAGTTACGATTTCCTTAATTGTTCAAAATTTTCAGTGAAGTCAGAATTACAAACAATTAATACAAACAAAAAACATATCCTAAAAGAAACAATCCAATTTCCATATATAAAATGGATCAACGCCAATCGAAAGGTTGATCATCTACACTGGCTACACACTAGTCCCGATAAATTCCTCCATAAACCAAGTATTACTTCAGGCACTCATCTGGTCATACATTGCATCCAATGGAGAAAATGAAATGGACAAACTCAAACAACCCGTGGTATAGTCAACTATATGAGCCTAACTTGACTCTAGAGCCGTGTAGAGTCATACACTCAGACATTATAATAAGCCTAGTTACTGAACAAAAATAAAGGAACTTATAACCTAATTCATTGCAACCTCAGACAAAATTTCTTAGAATCCGTAATGCATCTACAAGCCTACAACTAAATGAAATACATCATACAGAACCAAAGATCCTACACTTTACAGTGTCTCACATAGTTACAAATACAATGTGCCAAAATATTTTCCACGAAGAACTCATCTTCTTATGTTTGTTCCCGAAAAATATTTTCCCAAGAAAACATATACATTTTCCAGCAAAATGGGGAACATTATTTCCCTTGCATGCAGAAGTCATTTTGCCTTTACAACTACCCCAACTCTAACTGAGTATCACTTGCCCCAACTAATACTTGGGCATTGTTATCAACTGCTAATACTCACAGATTTTACCAGAACACTACCCAATTCACCGGCATTATTATCAGCTCACCAACCAAACATTCCTGGAAACAGTTTGCACAAAACATTTTCCTTCATTCCAAACACTCAACATACTTTCTGGAGAAAGCAAATCACAACCACAAACTTTGTTAAGAACGTATGTCACCTCATTAGTACTGCCTCCGTCCCATATTAGATTTCCACTCTCCCTTTTACACGCAGCTTAAAAAATCATAAATAAGAAGAGTGGTTTTACTAACTTACCTGTTAAAAAACTCGTTTGAAACTTTACAAACTTGTCTACACTTTCAAAAACAAGAATTAATTGGAAAATTCTGATTAATTCTCTCTTGGTTTTGTAAATTGACAAGTAATTTGGGACAACTATTTTTACTAAGTAACGTGGACAACTAATATGTACTATGCAGCAGAAAAAGTATTCCCTCCGTCCCATTTCAGTTGTCCACCTTACTTAGTTGTCCCAAATTAATTGTCCATTAACCAAACTAAGATAAAATTAATTAAAATTTTCCATTTTACCTCTGCAGTTAATGCTTTTTGATAGCCTAAACAAGCTTATAAGTTCCAAAAAGTTTTTCCCAAGGAGTTATATAAATTAGTAAAACTAACCATCTTATATCGTATTTAGACATGACATGGACAGTTACGGCTTATGGAGGACATGAGCCTAGATAGGAAGGAGTGGAGGATGAGAATTAGGGTGGAGGGTTAGTAGGTGGGAGTGCGCCCTTGCTAGTAGGTAGGAGTGGTTTGTTTGTAGCCGGGCCAGTGGTTGCATGCGCCTTGTAGTTTCCTGTTCATAGTGTCTTGTAGTACAATGTGTGTGTCTTGTTTCTGTTATTATCTATTGGTGTAATACATTTTGTTTGTGTTTTTATTATGTCTTTTTATTGTTCAGTCCTGAGCCGGGGTCTATCAGAAACAGCTTCTCTACCTCATCCGAAGTAGTGGTATGGACTGTGTATACTTACCTCACTTTGTGGGAATACACTGGGTATGGTGTTGTACTTGTTGTAACCATCTTATATCTTATTTATGATTTCTTAAAGGCTAGGTAAAGGAGAAAGTGGACACTAGAGTTCTTGAGTTCGAGCCCTTAGATATAAACATGTTGAGACTGCTGCCTCCCAGAAGAGGCCCAGCAATGCGAGATCCAAACATAATCGGGCTCCAATACAGGTGTAGGAGACCAGGTGGGAAACCAAAAAAGGAGAAAGTGGACAACTAATATGAAAAGGAAGGTGTAAATCAAATTTCATTGAAGAGTAAAGAGAAGCAAACAAAAAAAGGAGGAAGAAGAACATAACATACTGATGGTGACATCGCCGTCAGGGCTCTGAAGCATCTTATCCATGCCGTTAGGACCAAGTGAGGTACGCAAAATTCGTGCAACAGCTTTACCGGCAGAAATGTTGGCCTTCTGAGCATCGAGGCCTCTTAATCTGGTTTTCTGTTCTTGCTCTCTTAGTATTATAAACGGCCTTCCGAATTCATCGAAAGCTAACGCCATTCTTTCTAACTACCTTCTTCCGATCAGTTCGGCTACTAATAATATTCTCCGGTGACAGTGGCAGAGAGTGTTGGCGCTATGTGAAACTAGAAGGCTTCAAACCCTAGTATATTTTCTGTGAGAACGAACCAAACGTGATAAACCCTCAAATAGACCTTACTACCACCCTGTGCAAGGCGGTGCAGTAGAGCCTTTTAATTGGGCCTATTAACTTGGGCCCATTATTGAATTTTTTACATAGTCCAAAAAAGCATGTATATGAAGCCCTAATATACACCCAATAATCCCGAAAAATCTGAAAATCTCAAATTTCTTTCTATAGCAAAGATGAATTCAATGGTAGCATTAGGCAAAAAATTCACTCGTAATATACAAGATAACAAACGAAGACTATTATCAGCTAAGTATGAATTGCGGCGAAAATTGTATAAAGCATTTGTTCAAGATCCTGAACTTCCACCTGAAATGCGAGAAGCTCATCGTTACAAGCTATCTAAGTTACCAAGAAACAGTTCGTTTACACGAATAAGAAATCGGTGTATTTTTACAGGACGTCCTCGTGCTGTTTATGAGAAGTTTCGAATGTCTCGTATTGTTTTTCGTGGTTTGGCTGCTCGTGGTGCTTTGCAAGGTGTTAAGAAAGCTTCTTGGTAGATTGTGCTCAAGGTAATTTTGGTTTTTTTTTTTTTTTTTTTTTTTGAATATTTGGTTTGGAAAGTTGTTTGAATTTGAATTTTAGTGTTGTTGCTGGCTTTGGGTGAAAGGTGTTTGTTGAGATGTTTAGCTGGGAATTAATCTTTCTTATTGTGAATCAGAAGTATATTATTTTCGTTTGTGGATAAGTGATGAGATTGTAGTGTTGTGTTCTGAATTTTAGTGACTGAAATGAAATCGATACAAAAAAAAAAAAACAAGGGTGACGAGTTGGTTGAGCTGGTGATCTCTCGAATGGGGTATCAGGTTGCACATGGCTTGCCTAGTAAGGTTTACCTATTGATAAGCGACCCTAGTCGGAGGTTACTAAAATCGATATTGACATGCGGAATTAAACAACAAAATTAAAGGATAGTTGAGAAATAACAGATCAGAAGTGAAGAAAAAAAGGCTTAATTGAACAATAATCAGGTCAAGGGAGAAAGAGAACTCAATCAAATGCACGTGAAACCAAATTGAATCCACAATATGATAACTCAATAATCAATCAAGCGAAGAAGATAATACAAGCAATGCAAGAATCCACCTAATCTCTCGATCAAGACAATTCAATCATACAAAATATAAGTAATGAAAATGGCTAAGACAATTATTCATAGTAATTGCCTTTACAAAAATAGCCCAAAAGTGACTATTTTACAAAAATAAAAAAAAGGGACCTTCTTGATTGCCAAAATGGCATCTTGATTGCTTATGAACTTGTTTATTTATTTTTTCATGTCTTCCTTAGCGCTCCAAGCTATCATTCATATATGGAAGCCCCTCCTAATGTACTTCAAGTGAACCAGGCTCGTATCACCTATCGTGTGTGGTTTGTTTGCGGGCTATTAGACTAGAGTGGAGTCTGTGCACCCGAAGGGTAGCGACTACGGGTCCCTTGTTAACGAAAATGAAATGTATATAAAAATGGAAATGCATACAAGGAAGAGAATACATATCAAGGCTTTTTCCATACTGCCATGGATTTAGCCTGGTGGCAAAAGGGTGTTCAAAAAAAGATTAAGCCTTTTGCTGTCATTTGTAGATTAGTAATTTATCACCATGAGAACATGCATTTATTCCCAAAATTAGAATACGAAGCATTGAAAGCCTTAGGGTAGATTTTATTTATTTTAGCCGAATGGGATTGCGATTATTTAGGAGTACCATATCTTTGTGATGAGGATGATTAAGAATTTTAAATGAAGTTTGAAACTGCAAGGTTGTTTGAAGTATTCACAACAAAGAAGACAAGCGTAACACCCCACACCTTCGGGCTAGAAGTTAAACCTTCTTTCCTACGCGTATAGACCCAAACCAAATGATTCCTTGTTAATATATGTGTGGTGAGCAATTCTATTGTGTGGGGATACCTTTGAATATGAATTGGGGTAACAAAAATTCCCTAACTTAAAAGACGAGTTGAAAACTCTTCTATCGATTAAGTTTTGGTGAACGTCTCAACTAAGGTCAACTTCCATCGATCATAACTTCTTGTATATAACGAGTTTGAGGGCCTACCATATACCAAAAGAAATATCTTTGAGTCCTCTTTCCAACGCAACTGGTTTCACCTTAATTCGATATCAGAGTAGAAAGTTATGCTTATTTTACTTCGGAGTGTCTGACTGCCAAAAAACGACGACTTAGTTGACGAGCTGTCAATTGGGTGATGATCCATCAACCATAGTCGTCACCCTTAACTAGAAAGGAGCAAATTCCACCTTCAAGTGATGGGACGTCACCAAGTTGACGGCTCGTCAACCTAGTCGTCAGCCGAGAAAATCCTGCATTATTGTTGGTTTCTTTAGGGGTATTTTCCTCACCCCAAACTTCTCTCACACGATTTAAATCATCCAAAACACGTTATAATTCATCTTTTATCAGTTTTAAAACATCTCAAATCCTCTCCACTCTCAAGAACAAGGAGAAATTAGGGTTTCCTTCAAGGAAAGAATTCAAGTCTTTCAATTCAAGATTTCAAGAAAAGGGTTCCAATCTTCAAGTTAACCAACATAAGGTACGTGGGGTTTTCCTAAACTACATAGGCATGGTGAAATCCTTTTCTTTATAATGCTTGAAGGTTGAGAAATCATGTAATTACAAAGGGTTTTGAATTTACATTTACAATTATGTATTGTGAACTCTTTTGATGATAATGTTTTGGGTCTTGAGACCTTCCCTTGAATTTTTACTCGTATATATATATAAAACCCGTATCGGCAAATTTTGGGCAATGAGTTTTCTGGGCTCATGCCTTCTTAACGACCTAACTCTCTTTAAGCTCATTTTTAACTCTTTCTAAACATGCATCATTCAAAATCTGCATGCTGTTCTGTTCTGTATTGTCATGGCATTATCTCTTTTGTTATCGTCATACCAAGACTTGCAAGTCATATCTCTAAGCCATAAAATATCATGTTACAATCCTTTCATTCAAAACATAATGTTTGGACCACCAAATCATTCACAAATAGTACAAGAGGATATGTATTTCAACATACATGAAAACTTATGTAAAGGTTCTCTCTTTCAATTCATAAACATGTGGTGGTCAATTTCTCGAGACAATCATGCAATTCTTTCAATTATCACATATATAGCATTTACAAAACAAGAAATATTCCTCTCTTCGATTCACAACCAACATCAAGTTCATAAATGATAGTCAAACTCTTGGTTCATGCTTTTAGACATGCAATTGAGTAACCCATAACTTGTAAATCAAGAAATAACACAACGAGTGATGGAAATTCGTTATTCATATTTAAAAACTAAAAAAAAACACATATATATACACGAGTAAAAATTCAAGGGAAGGCCTCAAGACCCAAAACATTATCATCAAAAGGGTTCACAATACATAATTGTAAATGTAAATTCAAAATCCTTTGTAATTACATTCTCAACCTTCAAGCATTATAAAGAAAAGGATTTCACCATGCCTATGTAGTTTAGGAAAACCCCACGTACCTTATGTTGTTTAACTTGAAGATTGGAACCCTTTTCTTGAAAGACTTGAATTCTTGCCTTGAAGGAAACCCTAATTTTTCCTTGTTCTTGAGAGTGGAGAGGATTTGATACACTACAAACACCGATTGTACCAAAACGGTGTACAAACACAATACTAAATCGAGACAAGTTGGAAACAAGTCCAAAACCGAGAATGCTACACAATGATGAGATAATAATGTGTATAACCAAAACAGCAACAATATGATAAGAACAAGGGACAACAACTCACGGATTGAAGATTACAAGATACACAAATGGTTACAGGATTACAATGAACACAAAGGATAGATAGTTAGACCTTGGTTGGTATAGTGAACATGTGATACTCTTGGACCCTTAACACTACACGCAACGGTTAACCTAACTCCTACGTTGACACAAGAGTGACCTTTACTTCCTCTAAACACCAACGTCTCAAGCCATGAATGCAACATTAGTGATTCCATACTAGTATCACCCTAATTTCGGGTCGCCTCCTAAAGAGAAGAGAGAACTTGTCTTTCAAAGTGTTATATGACTTACAAATATCATCAAAGAGACAAAATGACCTACAATGTTCTATTTATACTACGTTACATGTAGAATACAAAATGACCAAAAGGCCCTTTAATGAAATGCCTCAAAATGCAGCCCATGGAGTGCAGTGTAGGTTTGGTTTTGGTGTGTTTTAAGCCCTCTTTTGCATTTTTCTTGCACACTCCAAGCCTCGGGTTCATTATACTTTCACACGTCCATCCTCTTGGTCGTACTTGTATCAGGATTTGAGATGTTTTAAAACTGATAAAAGATGGATTATAACGTTTTTTGGATGAATTAAATCGTTTGAGAGAACTTTGGGGTGAGGAAAATACCCCTAAAGAAACCACAACAATGCAGGATTTTCCTCGGCTGACGACTAGGTTGACGAGCCGTTAACTTGGTGATGTCCCGTCACTTGAAGGTGGAATTTACTCCTTTCTGGTTAAGGGTGACGACTATGGTTGATGGGTCATCACCCAGTTGACGGCTCGTCAACTAAGTCATCACTTTTTGGCAGTTAGACACTCCAAAGTAAAATGAGCATAACTTTCTACTCCGATATCGGATTAAGGTGAACCAGTTGCGTTGGAAAGGGGACTCAAAGATCTTTCTTTTGGTATATTGTAGGCCCTCTAACTCGTTATATACAAGAAGTTATGGTCGATGGAAGTTGAGACGTTCACAAAAACTTAATCGATAGAAGAGTTTCCAACTCGTCTTTAAGTTAGGGGATTTTTGTGACCCCAATTCATATTCAAAAGTATCCCACACTATAGAATTGATCACTACACATATATTAACAAGGAATCATTTGGTTTGGGTCTATACGCGTAGAAACGATGGTTTAAATTCTAGCCCGAAGGTGCGGAGTGTTACATTTTAATACTAATTTTAGCTTTTTATTGTTAAAAAATAAAATTTTGGTACAAATCGGTGACCCAGGCTCTTCCATCTTCACCTAATGAATGATAAGTTATACTTTGTGCTTTTTAAAAATCCATATAACTTATGCAAGACGCAGCAGTTATGCGGTTCTTCAAAGCAGTTGGCACCTGGAACTTTCAAATGGTGGATCCGCCTATACCCTTAAACACAAACTTATTTGAGGCACTGACCCGTTACTAATTTAAAAAAAAAAAAAAAACTTATTTGAGGCACTGGTTCAACACACGAGTGTTTTGACCTGTGTTCGCATCTCTGTCGATGCATTCTTTGGCATTTTTCCACATAATGTGTAGCTAGCAAGTTTTGAATTGGCGACCTCAATATGTAAAGTGGGGGTCATATTATCAAACCATGAAGTATATCAAAATGTGTCGTGTAATTTGTTTTTCTCTGTTGGTACATTGGTTTTATGTTTGTTTGATAAAATTTTCCGAGGAAGCATTGTTGTGTGCCACCAATTTGACTAACATGCATGATGCATCTGCCCGGGCTGGTGCCCCTGTTTGCTTCAAATTTTGGGTCCACCTTACACGGACTTAAAAGAGTACCTAAGGCGGATTAGTTATTTATTTTTAAAAGGGGTTTTATTTAGCATTCCGTTGATACACTTATCATACTGCTAGCAAAATTAAGGTTAGATGGGAGATGTCACGTATTGCTACAAGAGTCATAAATAAGCTCCCGGCTCGCATCCATCCCTCAAGGGGCTTACAAATGAGCTGAGTGCCCATGGCCGTGATATCTTCAAGCCCCCTCGGTTTTCTCTATTGCCTTCTTTTACTCCGCCTTCCTCTTGTAATTGACCTTTCTTCTCTGCTATATGTTCTCGTTTGTTACAATACCTTGGAAATATGATGTTATTCTAAGGAGTACTTAATTTGGACATAGTTTTCTCTTTATCATTGTTTTCCTTTACAAATTCTTTCTTAACACGATTAATCAGTTTGTATTATAGCATGACGATGTTTGTGTTGTTGCTACAGGATTTCATCTTTTCAAGAATTAGGAGTCTGCAAGATCACTAAAATGGATCTCATATACTAAAGCCCAAGTAGATTACAGTGGGAACAAGATTTTCAATTTCAGGAGTTGTCTCAACTTTTTCAAATAAATTGTCATGTTACAATCTCTAGCTCGTCCCATATCCAGGCTTTGGTTATGCCCTGTATACTTTTCTTCATTATTGCCCCGAGATTTCTGGATGTTCTTAATCGGCTTGGTAGAACCTTGCTAAAGGTTTTCACTGTCTTGAAAATTTTGATTTTATGGTGTACTGTATTTCCAGCTTTAACTGTTTATCAGAGATTTGTATGCGTCTGTCTATTCTGCATGTTATTATTAACAACAACAATAACAAGCCCCGGGTAATCCCACAAGTGGAGTCCAGGGAAGTTGTTGTGTAAGCAGTCTTACCTCTATTTTGTAAAGGTAGAGAGGTGGTTTTTGATAGACCTTCGGTTGAAGTATAACATTACAAATGGCAAGTATTGTATCTGAAGTAAAAACAATGAAAAAGAGAATCATAGCAACAACAAATAATACAATTACTGAAGCCAGTAAAGCACACTCGACTTTCTATTTGCCTTCTATCTTAATTCTCGTTCTTCATATCTTTCTATATATGATCATGTCCTCAATAAGTTACGCAAGCGTCATGTCCTATTTAATCACCTTGCCTTTGGATTTCTTAACCTATCTCTGTCTATTGACTTTCTTTCCTAATTCTTGATCTTCATATCATTTTATCTAGGATCATGTCCTTAATAAGCTACATGAATGCCATGTTCTATTTAATCACTTTCCTTTGGGACTTCTTTAGCTTACCTCTACCTCCTGTATTCTGCATGTTAATACAAATGAAATGTTCCCTGCGTAATTTCATCTTTTCTACCAACTATATTTGCCTCCGAATTCTACTCCAAATTTTAAACTGACAGAAGAATACACAGCGCAGCTTGTCATGGGTGGTTAGCGCATCACGACATATACAAATCTTGTCATAAACAAAAGCTTGGTATTTAAGCTACAAACCCGCTGCAAACAAAAGCCTAGTATTTAAATGAACAGGGATAGAGAGATTCATTATCGAGCCTATTGTGGGTTCGGATATCTCATTCGAAAAAAAAAAAAGAGAGTTGAAAAACCACTCTTTTAAGCAAAAGTGAAAATGGTGTGGACATATGAGATAAATATATAGTGAACAGTGAATTTCTCTCCCAATGCCCCAACCGACGAAAGTACTGCCGACTCAGCTACCAGAACTGCCAGAACCACCAGACACGATGTCAATCGAACAACACTAGATAAATGGTGTAACCTCACTAGTCCAGTATGACAGCTTCAAAGATAAATTGCTAAACAAAGCTTGCTCCATCAACAAATATTATGACTACAAGATGGGAAAGCGCCCAATCAGAGCAAATGATGACAATGCCACAATCGATCGTTCAGATGAAGACAAAGACCGAATCTACCAACCATGGCAATTCTCAGTAATTGTTAAGCTATTCAACAGAAGATTAGCACACAATTATTTAAGAACCAAACTACAAGACACATGGAAGCCAACAGAATCCAAAGATTTTCTGCTTCTTAAGATTCCGTTTATGGCTATTATATAATAGACGTCCTCATCGATTTGGGAAACGACTTCTATACTGTCAAATTTACCAGATCGGTGAATATGCTGAAGGCCCTCCATAGCGGTCCCTGGTTTGTAACTGGCCACTTTTTGTCAGTTAGACAATGGGAGCCGAATTTTGCACCTCACGAAGCAACACAAACCCACACTGCAATATGGCTCAGACTACCAACGCTACCAACGGAGTTCTACGACCAAACAATCTTGGAACGGATAGGATCAAAACTGAGAGCTACGCTGAAAATCGATACATGCACGTCCTCCACTCTAAGGGGAAGGTACGCACGCATATGCATCCAAGTCCCACGGGATGTTCCCCTAAAAACCCAAGTGACCATTAGCAATCACCAACAACGAGTTGTCTACGAAGGTGAAGGTATTCTCTACACGGGATGTGGTAGACTCGACCATAACGCCATAAATTGCATTCGTGGAGGGACTACTCCCACTATGGAACCTGGGCCATCTGAACCCACCCCCATGAAAAATTCCCCCGAAGGAAATGACTGGCAAATCGTCTCCTTCTAAAAAAGAAGATCCCCACCAAAACTCACAGCGGTAAGCCATGGATGCAGAACACCACAGCAAGAGCAACCATCACAGGTAAAAATGGACATGGCCAGCCCAGGTATGACCACTGCTATTCACTTGTCTAACAACTCCAAAGTCAATGTCCTTACCCCACAAAAGAAAAAGAAAAATAATAATTATAATAATCTGAATAATAAAATCGGAAGGAAAAAAAAGAAATAAATCGGATGAGGGCCCCGTGCGCCAGTGGGGAAACAAAAGCACTGACAATGGCAGTCAATACCACCAACGTGGCATCTTGGAACCCACTAACCAAAGCCCCCTTATTAACTCCACTGACCCTCCCACATTTAATTTGGGTGGCTTAAGCTGCCCCCCACCCCCACCCCCCACTTCCACCAACAATGTTTTAATGAAGGCCTCCGTCCCTGCAACTTCTAGGGAGTTAACCGAAGCCGATACTAGAGCTAATGATCACCCTGAAACGGTTGACATGGCCGAAGTAGTCCTGTCAATTAACTCCCATAATACCCCCCCTCCCCCTCCCTTTAGGTTGATGCAAAGTAACAACTATTCACCAAAATCAGAAGAGAGGCCTACGGAAGCTCAAATTACCAATGACGGAACCTTCAACCACCCCACCCCTCAAAGAGCCGTTAATCTTTGTCTTAGCCCCTCATCCTCCCAACAGACTTCCAACACCATGGGCGGAGTTGGTACTAATGGGGAAGTCCATAACCCACTGCGTCGCAGTGGGGACCAACAAATAGTGCTTGTGATAGAGGACACAGTGTGGATGGCCCAAATCATCAAGGAAGGGATAGACAAAATAGCAGAAGGATTGGGGCATCAACTATAGGCTCAAACCTGGTTGCAAGCTCAAATGTTGGGGACATTGAACATCATGAACTCACACGAGTTCAACTCCCTCACGAGTCACATGTTTAAAAGTCTGCCTTGTTACCCCAGTATCTCCTACCTCTCGGAGATAGAGACACTAAACTTCATCCCATGGACCCCTCCGACTCCCCCAACCCAAGCTACTCAGTCCCCTCCTCCTTGAACCATGAAGAATCAGCAAAGGAAGACGCCCAAAAAAGAACAAATCGAACCATCTTAGAGAAACTTCAACAAGCGAATCCGGAGATGTAAGAGTTCTTGGCAACCTTCAAGGTAGCCACCGTAGATTTCTTCAAGCTAGAAAAGCCATTTCGGAAAGAGTACGCAGAGCCTTTCAGCACAGCTACTATAGTACTCTGTCTGAAGGAGATGAAGACATTCAAACTTATACTGAGGAACTCATTATTAGGAATGAATGCAACAACCTACCTGAGCCCATATTTGGAACAGGCACAGGCTTCCCGTCAGGACAAGGGCAAGAGCCCAATTCTCAACCACCCACCCATCCCTGCTGACACCATGAACTTCATCATTTGGAATACTAAGGATGCCAACAGTGCTAGTTTTAAGCGTCAATGCAATGCTTTAATCAAAATGCACAATCCCAGTATAGTGGTTCTGCTGGATACCAAGATAGTTGATCATAAGCACCTTGTAGAGCTATTCAGGTTTGGATCTCACTTCGAATCCAGTGCTGATGGTAGAAAAGGAGGCATAGTCGTGATGTGGAAAGAGGATATGATTAAACTTCAAAACTTTTCCATCTCCTCCCAAGGAATACACACTCTTGTAAAGGTAAATTTTCATCCCTCCCCATCGCTTTTCTCAGCTATTTATGCTAGCCCAGACCCTTGTATGCGTGCCACCCTTTGGGAGGACCTTTGTCATATCTCAGAAACCTTCAAAAGGGATTGACTTATAGGTGGGGACTTTAATGAAGTACTGCGAGCCAATGAGAAAATGGGGGGCTTCCATCAATACAGCTAGAGTTAATAAGTTGTGGGATTGTCTAAACCATTGTAACATGGTGGACCTAGGCTTTAGGGGCTGTAAATACACCTGGACCAATAAGAGGTATCACAATAGGTTGAGGTATCACAATAGGTTTAGTCTCATTCAAGAAAGATTAGATAGGTGTATGGCTAATACCTCTTGGATAAATCTCTACCCAGAGGCATTAGTCACTCATCTACCCAAAATCAAATTGGATCATTGTCCAATGCTTCTTTCTCTGATCCATAGCTCACAAGGCTCAAATCCTAAACCTTTTAGATTTGAACCCATGTGGTGCAATCATCACACTTTCAAGGACCTTGTTCATACTTGCTTCTCACAACCAACCAACCTTCAACAAGCCATCCTCGTTTTTCAGTCTAGGGCCACTGCTTGTAACTATAGAGTATTTGGAGATATCTTTAAAAGAATGAAAAACATTAATGCTAGATTAGATGGCATACAAAAGTTTAAGCATTATCATACCAGCACATACCTCCAAAATCTAAAGAATGAGCTCCTCTAAGATTATGAGCCCTGCTTAAGTGTGAAGAAGACTTCAGGAAGACTAAATCTAGAATCACCTGGCTCACTGATGGGGATGCCAACACTGGCTTCTTTCATGCCACCACCATTATTAGAAGAAGAAGAAATAATATCTCTGAGCTTGTAGATGATGTGGGTAATGTAGTTAGAGGTGAAGGAAACATTGCAGACCATATCCTTCACCAGTCTCTACACTACTAACCATATCATGAGTACCAACAACCACTTCACTCCCATCTTGACTAGGAATGTTATCAGTCCTTAGGCCTCCCAAATGCTTGATGCCCCCTTGAGGGACTCTGAAATCCTTATGGCCACCAAGTCTTTCAAGCCTCTTAAAACTCCTGGACCTGATGGCTGGCATGAGGTAGTTCCTAAAGTTATCTCCTTTTACAAGGAAGTCTTCTCTTCCTCTTAAATCCCTGCAAACCACAACACCACCCTTCTATGTCTCATCCCTAAGTGTAGGAATGCTTCCAACCTTAAGAACTTCAGACCGATTGGGCTTTGTAATACTTCCTACAAAGTTGTCACTAAGACAATTATCAATAGGATCAAGCCTTTTCTCCAAGACATCATCAGCCCTACCCAAGCCAGCTTCCTTTGACCAGGCCATCATCATCCAAGAGTACTCTCCCATTTTAGAAGGATGAAAAGAAAAGAAGCCAACATGATCCTTAAAATAAAGTTAGAAAAAGCCTTTGACAAACTTGAGTGGTCCTTCATTAAGGATACACTCAAATTTTTTGGATTTCCTCCAAATATTACCAAGCTCATCATGTCCTGTATTAGCATCTCCTTCATAGTTGTCCTACCTAATGGTAGGAAAAGCACCTTCTTTAACCTTTCTAGAGGCATTGAACAGGGAAACCCCATCTCCCACTACATCTTCATCATGTGTATGAAGAGATTATCTAGGGGCATTGAAATTGAGGTAAGAGCTAAGCATTGGACCTCTATCAGCATCTCTAATACTGAACCTAAGCTCTCTCGTATCTTTTTTGTTGATAATCTAACCCTTCTTGCTAGAGCCAATACCCACAACTGTCATACCATTGTTAACTTGCTCAATATCTTCAGCAAGCTCTCTGGACAGACCATTAACCATCAAAAGTCCAAAGTAATCTTTTCCAATAACTGCTCCCCATCTCATACCACCATTTGCTCTCAAATCCTCAACATCCAGCCTTGTACCACCTTTGAAAAATACCTTGGATTCCTTATCTTTCACAGTAAGCCCAAAAATAGTGATTCCAATTCATCATTGACTCCATGAACACCAAATTGGCAGGCTGGAATACCAAGCTCTTGAATATGACTGGTAGAACTGTCCTTGCCAATCCACCCTCAGTGCGATGCCCACCTATACAATGCAATACATTAGAATACCCAAAAAAAAATCACTGAATCCTTTAACAAAAGACAAAGAGACTTTGTCTGGAGAAGCTTCCCTGACAAAAAAAAACTGCACCTTCTCAGCTGGGACACCCTCACCACTCACAAAAAAGATGGGGGTCTTGGCAAGCACAGAAGTGAGCTCAGAAACAGAGCTATGAATGCTGGACTTGCATGGAGACTTTTCCATAACCCAAACTCTCTTTGGGGTCAAGTCCTACTCACTAAGCATTATAACTATCAAGACAATTCCCACCCCAAGAGAATAATCTCTAGAACCTGAAAAAGTATCAAAAAGGGCTGGAAAGACTGCTCCCTGGGCATAAGATGGAGAATGGGTAAAGGAGATAGGGTGAGTTTTTGGGGTGACACTTGGATCCCCCACCTTGATAGCCTTAGGAGCATAGTCCAAGGGCCTGTGGGGAACCAAACCTTGAATATCACTGTTAAAGATGTCTACAACAATGACATCTGGGATTTTTCTACAATCCCCTTTGAAATTCCCAATGTCATAAAGCAAAGCATTATCAGTATGCCTATCAACATTAGGGACACCATTAAAGATACTGCCATATAAAATTCCCCTGATGCTAACCACCTTTACCCAGCAAAGCATAATGGAAGCCACGACAATGCCTTTGTTAAAATCTGGAAAGTCAACACTACTAATAAAATTAAGACCTTTCTATGGCTCTTAACCCACAGAGGATCCCCACCAACAATTATCTCAACCATATTGGCATCAATGTCCCTGCTCATTGTAAGCTTTGTAGTAACATTGTGGAGGACCTCCCCCATATCTTCTTTCAGTGCAGCAATACACTCCAGTTCTAGGACAACATTCAGGCCAAAAGCAGATACAAGTTCCCTAGAAACTGGAACAACCTTGTAGCCTGGCATGAGTTGTGGGACAGGCTTCGTGGGAAGCCCTTCAATAACTGGCTCAGCTTCAACACCTTGCTACTATACTGCCTCTGGGCTATTTGGTTGACTAGGAATGACAACCTCTTCAATAATAAGCACAATACCATTAGGATTGATGAGGTTGCAAAGGCTACTGAGTTCACCCTTATTGGTAAAACACAGTCCTTCCATATGCCTCCAAGGGTCGAAACCATGAGGTTGTTGCAAAGGCTACTGAGTTCACCCTTATTGGTAAAACATAGTCCTCCCATATGCCTCCAAGGTTCGAAACCATCAACACTAAGTGGAATCCCCCTACCTCAAGAGAGATCTAACTTAATACTGATGGCTCAGCAAAAGCCAACCCTGGGCCTTGAGGATTGGGTGGAGTTTTTAGAAACAACCATGGCAAATGGATCCTAGGCTACTACAACCATATCCCTCACACAACCCCAGTAATGGTTGAACTACTAGCCCTTAGAGTTGGCCTCCTGGTAGTGAAAGAACATAACATCACCTCCTTTGACATCGAGATGGACTCATCAACTGCATCAACATTTTAAACCAAGGACACCTGTTGTATGCTAACATTATTTCTGAGTGTAGGTCATTACTGCAAGAGCTGGAAGCAGCCACACCACAGCAAATCTTCAGGGAGCAAAATGCAGTAGCAGATTGCCTAGCGAAGGATGGCACTAGGGTCGACTATTCCCTAGAACCTACTGTAGTAGCTTATGTACCACTTTTTGCTGCTAATGTTAAATGTTATTAGGGATGCCAGTATTGGCAAAACTTTTAACCGTTCAGTTAAATACTAGAACATTAACCTACATGGCCGAGACGTGGCCTTGAACTATTCCTTTTTGGCTCCTACACACGCTAGGAGCGATAACTAATTTAAATGAAATCGCCCTTATTACCAAACGAAAAAGATTCAATTTCAAACTGTGCAACATTGGCCTCCTGATTTTTTGGTTTATTGAAAAAGAAAAGACCTTTACATGTATTATACAAAGCTAGTAACAGATATGGATATAACAGCATTCTCAACAGTTACACTGCAGTTGCCTGATGGCTCTTAAGATGATGAAATACAGACTAGTGTACTACAGATTCTTCATCCCAACCAGTAGAATATTCTCTCAATTAATAAAATACATGAAGAGGCTCTTTACTATAAATTTCTGTACAGTGAAAAAGAAAAACACAAAAAATCATCCCAACTAGCTTTGCTTCAATCTCTTTGGCCTGCAAACAACTTTCCTGATTTAGAAGGGACAGCATTGGAGCCAGGTGCATATATCAAACTCCCATTATGTGACATATAGAAATGATTGTAATTGATTCTGGTAACCAGATCTGCCAAATGTGGAAACTGTCCCACGTTGAGCTTGAACGATAGAATCTGAAATTTCGCAAAATGATATTAAGAGCTAATCAAGTCTGTGATATCGAAGTGGTTAGCTGAATCAAAATAAGGGAGTAAAAGAAGGGTACCCTCATGAGGAAAGCTATGCAGTCATCGAACTGTTTCTCTATCCTATTGATTTCCATTTCACACCTCGCCTTGATAGCAGAAACTGCCCCTCCACTGCTAAGAGTTTGCTGTACTGAATAGAAATCCAGAGCTAATCCAAGAATACTGTTGATGCGGCTAGCAATCAATGCCCACTGGAATAAGGAAATTGTTTCCAGTTAACGCCTCATGGCTTGATGCTTCATTTCCATGTTTTGGGAAGGAGGAAAAAGAAACAAATAGTGCATCCATGTGAAAATACCAGTTTTTCTGGGACAGCGAAGCACTGCCTTTGAATAGACGTCAAGTAAGCCTCATGTATTTCAATGACTTCATCCAATGATCTCGCTGCAGCCAACCCTTCACAAAGTTCACCCCATGCACTGTGATACACCTACATGGTCACATGGTGGGAGACGCTTAACAGTAATAAAATGTAGCAACAATCGATTGCAAAGGCCAATGTTTTACTAATATTTAATGGAATTACAGTCAAGAGCAGATAATGAACAGACAACCTTTTTCTATTTCTAAGAGCTTTGTGAAATCACGATTTCATCAATTTTATCAAGTATGTCAGAAGCAGCATTTACCCCAACTTGTCCGAGATAGAGCGTTGATTGATGTTAGAAATTGCATTTACCTCATAATAGGGCCATAAACTCCGCTAGTAATACAGAGAGTAGAAATGCAGTAATTTTGTGATATTAGTAATTGTTTGTGAGAACATATAAAAATGTAAGGGCAAACTATAAATTTCTTCTTTCTAGAATTAAACCGCCATGTTTCGATAATTATAACTATCAGAGAGAGAGAGAGCACCCTGTCCATCACATAATGGTGGAAGGCATCCACAAAATGTAGCAGTTTTTGTTCCAGCAACCAATGATGCTTCCGGTTAATAGGTGCGGAGCTTCTGTCCTGGGAGACAAAGTTGCTATGATTATGTTACTGGACTTGACATTCTAATAAGAGCAAGCAAACGAATCTCTGTTAGAAGACATAAAGTACACTACTGCTAAAGAAAATGGACCATGGGCCTGACTCAACCCCAAAAAGCTTAGCTAATGAGTTAAGGATTGTCCAAGACCATACAAGTGGACAAACATCCCATCTCTTAATTAATGACGGACACTTTAACACTCCCTCGCATGACCATATCGGATATCAGAAGCGTAATATAACATCAGGGCAACTTCACATAAACCAAAATTAAGATGGGTTGGGCTCTGGTTCCATACTAAAAGAAAATGGACCTTGGGCTTGCGTCAACTCCAAAAGCTAGTTCATGCGGTGAGGATTGTCCAAGATCATGCAAGCATACAAATAGCCCATCCCTCAAACCAATGTGGGATACTTAATTGTTATTGAAATAGCAACCGATTTCTATTGGTTTCCAAATTAACTGTAATAAAATAGGATAACATAGAGCAGACCTTCCACATCCACCTTCGAGCTTTATCAAGAACAAATTTTGCACGTCTGACCTTCAGTAAGAACCTCATAACCTAAAGAAGACAATAAACTTCTGAACAGAACATTCAAATCGATTGCACCTTAAGGGCAACTACAGAAATCCATTGGATACCTGATTATATTTCTTTATTGCTTCTGTATTAGCAATAAGCTCAAGGGGCCAAGGAACCTGCTACATTTCAACATTAACACAATATGACAAGGCTGTAAGACACCATAGATCAGACAGCCTAAAGCACCCGAAAACAAGTTGCAAACCTTGTATGTAAACATGAGTGAATCCAGACCATCAATGCCAAAGTTCTGCCCTCGACTCTTGCGAGGTGTCGAAATTGGAAGAGGCATATCACGCTGGTCATCCTCAGTAGTGGCAGTATTTCTTGTTACAGACACAACTAATGAGTCGGGTGTGCTTAATAGTGTGGCATCAGCAGAGTATCGGATTGATTCCTGAATTATAACAAAGGTTAAGTAAATACAAAGGAGCTTCCTCACTGAAATTAGAGAAGTCAGTAGCAGAAAAGATTTAAAAGTTCAGACAATTGGATTCTAGAGACATCAAAGGCTGCAGTAGTTTCAGTTCAATCCCTTCCCAACCATTAAAGAAAAGCAGAGAGTCTACTTGATCTTTTATCCTCCTTTTCTGATATTATAGAGAGGTCAGTCAGCCCTAGTCATACAATTCTTTTTTTTTTCTTTTTGGGATAACAATGGTGTCCATACCAGCTCGCACAACACAATTCATTTTCCTGTTTAACACAAAAAACATTCTTTCCTTTTCTTTAAAAAGAGAAGTGCTGCTGTCTTCTTGTCTTGATTTCTTGGAACATACCTTTCTGGTGGAATACAGAATGTTTGGTAACGATAAACAAGGTAAGACTTTATTGCATTACTCAATTGAAAGGAAAACCATATACGCATAAATAATGATATGATGGGTATTACTCTCTAGGGATTTTCAATGTTCCATATAATCTCCCTGTGGAGTAAAAATAGGTCAAAAGGTCCCTATAGATTTTAAAACAATGTGGTTTAACATGCAGCCTCCCAACTAATTTCATGCATGTTGCATTAATTTACCTTCTAAGAACCCCATTGAAGTATTAAAACCCTTCCGTTCCTATGTCTAGACTCTATCTACATTGAAATACTCGTCCACTTATCGGTGTTTCTTCAACCTAAAATGACAGAAAGCTTATAACTTAATATATGTTAACTATCAAGTAGTCTCGTACAAGTACAAATTATCTATTTCAAGATAATGTAGTTAATTGAAATTTGTTACAAAATATTGTCCACTATATTACAGCTTACTCTACGTTAATTACCAAGTAGCCTAGTAACTATAATCATCTAATGATGTTTCATTTGCCTCAAAATATTGTCTAGTATGTATATTTGATTATGCATGTACAATGATACTAGATGCCACTTTGACAACGTAAGAGAAAAATCTTCATAGAATGATTCTGCCGACAGACTCAGTTTCAAAAAAATATACATATATTCTGCCGAAAGATAGAAGGGAACTAATGAATCAAGGAAAAGGATTGAGTTGACCAATTAGACCTGCAGTGTTGTGTTTAATTCAAAATCATCATCCAAGCCTTCTCCTTTGTCTAGTTTATTGAAGACCACTGTCAAGAAGTGCTGAAGCAGATCACCTGACGTAAGCAATGTAATAATCCTGTAAAGAATGCCAATGACGAGTGACTTCTAACAAGCTAGCTTAGCAAAAACAAATGCGGACCCGAGCCTAACAAGTATATAGCACGCAGCACTTCCAGCTCTTCTAGCAGTCTCCACTCACGCAGTAATTTTGACAAAATATTCCTGCCAATACAATCAGCCTGCAGTGTGTAACAAGAGACAATTGGACATATTAAGCCTCAACCATGTAAATATAAAAAGGTATTTTAGATGACTACATGCTACTACCTGTTTTTTAATGAAGACAAGAAGGCATTCTTGAAGAATAACTGTAGGCAACGGAGTATTCCTTGGTTCAACCCTCCCAATCCAGTTTAAGGTCCTTGAAGGGAGTGTGCTATTTTCCTGGAAAGGGAACACCTCTGATACATGATCCTCCTCCTGTTCCAGAAATCATGTAAAGTTCGAAATTTCAAACGATGGAAAATATGGAATAAAAGCTAGACTAAGACAAATATTAACCATAACTAGCCAGATGAATTGATATGATCTATTTAAACTAAGTTCATTTAAGAAACAAGCTAAAAGCCTAATCTTGACACAGCTGCACTTCCAGCTGAAGGTCCACAAAAAATTAGGAAATCTGTTAAATTTCAATCATGGAACCATTCTTGACAGTCAATCACAGAAATGTTTGTTATAACCCAAATCCAATGCTTAGCACATTGTTCAATAACCAAATGAGAATGTGCAGATTTCAAAGGGAAGAAGTAAGAGCAGGATGTTGGAAGATCAAGAGTTATGCAATTACATGCAGAAAACGCTGCAAGTTGACATTTGCATGACGAGAATGGTGCTGGAAATTCAAGAAAAGCTGTAATTTAAAGGTCATGGTGAATGTGATGCATGCTAAGCACAAACTTCAACCTCAACTAACTAAATAATAAGCAGTAACAATCTGTTAGAACTGACTTTCTTAATGGAAGCAACTATAAAAAAAAAAAAAATTGAACTTGGTAACTTTGTATGATATCACAAAACAGTACATAGGTTGTACTGAAACCTTATCTACAAGTGGTCCCAAATCTTACTGCTCTATGACCAAATTGAGTCTAAAACATCAATTATAGAGACAGTATCATTTGAGTAGAACTGATTACACCAAAAACATAACAGTAGAATGCAGCTAAGCTTCACATTCTGTACACTATTCTCTATGCCCTCAAAACACCTAAAGTTCCTCTCTTTCCATAGTGCCCACCATATAGCAGCAGGGATAAGTCTCCATCTGTCTCTGTCCTTTGCCTGTGCTCCTGCTTCTTCCCAGCTCTTTAAAGCCTCAGAGACTTTCCTAGGCATAGTCCAGGAAATGCCTTTAAGACTAAAAAAAACTCTCCATAGTTGTTGAGTGTACTTGCAGTGTAGAAACTGATGGTTAACAATCTCTAATGTTTCCCCACAAAGAAAGCATTTAGAGCATAAGGTTATCCCTCTCTTCATAACATTATCTTGAGTTAGGACTGCTTCTTTGGCCAGCAACCAGACAAAGCATGATACTTTGTGTGGTGTTCTACTTTTCCAGATTTGTTTCCATGGCCAATTTATATTTTGCTGGTTTGTCTGATCCATCAACTTATAAGCTCTATTCACTTTGTATACTCCTCTATTGTTTCCGGTCCACCAAAAGATATCCTCCCCTGTTTGGAGTCCGTTGAACGGCTCCATTGTGTTGACAAATTTAGCTACCCTCTGAACTTCCCAGTCATTAAGTTGTCTCCTGAAGTTGAAGTTCCAACCCTGCGGTGTCCATAAATCTGCTATATACCCTTGCTGAAATGTGACTAAGCTGTAGATGTCAGGAAATAACTCTTCCAAGTTGCCTTTCTCATGCCAGTTGTCCTTCCAGAACTTGGTCTTGGCCCCATCAAACACTTTCACCTTTGAGTTGCTTTTCACTTCATCCCACGGGTTCCTAATGGATCTCCAAAGGCTGACCCCATAGGGAGAAGTCACGACTTTGGTCATCCATTCATCTTCTGCTACGTATTTAGCCCCAATCCCCCTTTTCCATAACAATTGGCTACCATTTGCAAACTTCCATAACCATTTCATTCTAAGAGCTTTACTTTGCAAGTTTAGGTTCTTAATCCCCAGACCACCATTCTTCTTCCCAGTTATCACTAATTTCCACTTTACCAAGTGAAATCCTTTCTTTTCCTTATTGCCCTGCCACAAAAATTTTCTCCTAATGTTGTTCAACCTCTTGATGACCTCTACTGGGATGGGAAAAGGGACATCATGTAAGTTGGAAGAGCGTAAAGTACTGAATTGATTAGTGTCAATCTTCCACCCATAGACAAGTACTGTGATTTCAACCTGGCTAGTTTTTTCTCACACTTCTCAATTACACTGTTCCATATATCTATGGACTTAGATTTAGCTCCCAGAGGTAATCCCAAGTATGTAGTTGGCAGAGTGCCAATTTCACCACCAAGAATTGTTGCTAACCAGCTCATATTGTTGACTTGATTAATAGGGTACATTAGACTCTCTCTCCAATTAAAATGCAAACCAGAAACCCCTTCAAACAAAACCAAGATTACCCTTAAATGCTTCAGTTGATCTTCCTCAGCATCACAAAAGATAAGTGTGTCATCCGCGTATTGAAGGTGTGTCACTTCCAGGCTGTCAACCCTTTCCCTGGCTACTTCAAAACCCCTCATCCAACCTCTCAATTTCGCTGTCTTGATCATATTATTCAGTCCTTCCATAGCAATTAGGAACAAGAAAGGTGACAAAGGATCACCTTGCCTGAGTCCTCTCTATGATTGAAAGAATCATGCCGGAGAACCATTGACTAGAACTGAAAAGCTGACTGTTGAGATACATTGCTTCATCCATTTCAACCACTTCTGCCCAAAACCCATCATTTCTAATACTTTCACAAGGTATCTCCAGTAAACATGGTCATACGTTTTCTCTATGTCCAGCTTGCAAAGAATTCCTGGTTTCTTCTGCTTAACTCTGGAATCAACAGCTTCATTGGCAATCAAGATTGCATCCATGATTTGTCTCCCTTTAATGAATGTCATTTGCTGAGAATCTATCAACTTGCTAATCACCCCTTTCAGTCTCTCAGTCAGTACTTTAGAAAGCAGTTTGTAAATACTGCTACTCAGACTTATAGGTCTAAAATCTCTCAACTCTTTGACACCTTTCTTTTTAGGAATAAGTGCAATAAAAGTTGCGTTAAAACTCTTCTCAAACACTTCCTGATCATGAAAATTTTGAAAAGTGTCCATAATGTCCTGCTTCACCACCTCCCAGCACTTGATAAAGAAACCCATAGTGAAACCATCAGGCCAGGCCCAGGTGCTTTATCAGATGCACACAACTTACACAACTTGAGGCACCTCAAAACTTCAGTTTCATCAAAGTTGCTTTGGAGAGCCACCCTATCCTCCTCTGTTAGAACTGGGAACTGAGTATTTTGATAAATAGGTCTCCACTGGATGGATTCTGTGTACAACTTTTTGTAATAGTCCACAATTTCTCCTTCAATTCCGCTTGGTTCTTCAATTCCGCTTGGTTCTTTGGTAAGTTCTCCTTGAATCACCAATTGGTCAATATTGTTGTATCTTTTATGAGCATATGCCATTTTGTGAAAGAATTTAGTATTCTTATCACCCTCCTTCAACCAGAGAACTCTTGACTTTTGTCTCCATGAAATCTCCTCTTTCTTAAGCAACTCCTCATATTTTAGAAGTAATTCAGACTTTTTAGCCGTCTCCACATCAGTGAGTGCTCTACCTTCCCTCTTATCATCCAAGTCTGCCATATGTTCAACTAATTTCTTCCTTTGTATGCCCAAGTTTCCAGACTCCCCATTCCTCCATTCTTTGAGTTTGGATTTCAAAGCTTTAAGCTTGCAAGCTAGGACATAGTCAGGCCTCCCTGAGAAATTGAAAAGGGACCACCAGTTTTTGACTCTGTCAATGAAGCCTTCTGTCTCCAACCACCAATTTTCAAATTTAAAATAGTTCTTGTTCCTTTCCTAGGGCCCTCCAAGTAGTGCTATAGGGATGTGGTCAAAGCTCAATCTTTGAAGTAGGAGTTGTTTCATGTTTTGGAAACTATCATCCCATTCTTTGGAAACTAAGAACCTATCAATCCTGGCAGCAGTTTCATGTTGGTCTCCTTTGAACGACGTATACTTAGCATCCTCTAGTTGCAAGTCAACTAGCTTCATATCTTCAATAAAGTCTGAAAACTCCCGCATGCCCCTTGTTCTGTTTGTACCATACTTCTTCTCGAAAATATATCTAGTGACATTAAAATCCCCACAAATGGCCCAAGGCCCTTCCATCAGTCCCCTCACAGAGCTCAACTCATCCCAAACTATTCTTCTTTCTTTGTAACAATTGGGAGCAAATGCTCCTGTTATGTGGCACTTGAAAGTTTGAAGTTGTGATTCAAACTTACAAGTGATCGAGTACATTCCTATCTCCAGAACTTCTCCCTTCCAAACCCTCTCATCCCACATCAATAATATACCCCCCCTTGTTCCACTTGCTTCAAGATATGCATGTCTAACCCACCTCCCTCCCCAAATTTGTTTAGCCATTTCTGAAACATTCCCTTCTAATTTTGTCTCTTGAAGACAAATAATGTCTGCCTTCCACCCCCACACCAGACTGTTCACTAGCCTCCTCTTCTCTCTATTATTCAGCCCCCTAACATTCCAAGACACTAGCTTGAATTTCATTTAGAACTAGAGCTTGTATTTTCCCCCTTCTTCCTGTTCCTTGTGCTTTTGAATTTAACATCAAAAGATACTAGACTTTTCAATTCTTGTGCACCATTTATCCTTGTCTTTTTGACTTCAATATCGTGGTCTAGTCTTCTTGCTTGCCGGCAGCTGTCTATCTGCATTAAGAGTTCTGTGGCCTCCTCTTCGAGTCCTTGGAAATCAACCCCAAATATTCTCCCCAGTTTTATCAAGTTTTGTTGCACCCTGATGTTTCTTTTTCTCTCCCTTGAAAAATTTGTTGTTGCCGCATCATTATTGGTTCCGCTTCCTCTACCTCCCAATTGACAATTTCAGTGTTGTCATTCTAGAAAGTTATTCCGTAATTTTCACTTTCCGCACCTCTGCTATTGCAATTCCTTAACTCCTGCGGATCTTCTTCCTTATCCGATGTTGGCGAGGCACTACTATTCTCAACCTCAGTTGTCGTCATCACCATCTTCGCGAAAGATTTCCTTTGTTCTGCTACTGGAGAGGAGTCATGCTGAGATATTTGTGTTGTTATGTCTTCAGCAAAGTTAAAAGCACTGTGGGCTTCTGTAATACTCTGTTTCTCCACTTGTAGATTGTTTAAAATAACCTGTGTAGCTAAATCTAGGCCTTTAAATGAGTTTTGTGGCATTTTCGGACTGGGCTTATGTAAACAGCCCACTACAGAGGTCTCATTTAAATGAAACATGGGCCTGGCATGTTGCTGACACACTTTCTCCAGCTGTACACATGTGCTGTCTTCTGATAGAATTTTTTGTACTTCTCCACAGAGGCTCTCCTCTCTTACCCATTGTACAAAGGCATTATCTGGATAAAGTGCTTCATCTCCTCCGACTGGTTTTTCCGGCAGGATTTCAAACCGTGGTTGACATTCTGCCCAAATTGGAAAGTGGTACATGACGCCGTTTCGAGATGTCGCCGCCTCCCTTGGGATGCTGCTACCATCATTTGAAACTAAAATTCTGGCCCATTTCATGTGATTTTTAAGCTCTATTTCTTCCTCTGTAGTAACCCAACCCCCGCAAACTTCGCCTATTTCCTTAAGAATATTCTTGGACCAAAGATGCAAGGGAATCCCCACAGCTCTAATCCACGTTTTCTTCACAGTTGCTGCTCTTGGGATGCACCCAATTGTTGGCTGCCACCATTCGAGATGAAATCTGTAATTTTTCCATCTCCATTGACCTTGAATGGTCTGCTCCGCCATGTATCTATTTGGGAACTCGAAGAGGAACATCTCACCGTACAACTCATAGATGTTTACCCCGAAAACTTTCTTCCATGTTGTTGTGGACCATCTTCTGATATCAGCTAAAGTTGGCCCTTCCTTTGATTCCTCACTGCAATACCCAACTAGACATCTCCTTAATAGTCCATCCTCCTGGACATCCATTTTATCTAGCACTTCTACAGTTCCTTTCTTGCTACTGATCTCAGCTGTGTGGATGTTCCTAGTTTGCCATTTACTCTCTTGTATAACACTTGCGTAGGGATAATCAGCTTCTATATACCTTGAGCTTGGTGTTATCTGCTGCTTCTTCCTCTGGCATTTAATGAAACTATCGATCTTTGAAGCAATGTCCAATCACCCAGCATTTACTGCTATTTCCGGAATGATTAGACCTGTTCTCCCCCCTCTATTTAATGTTATAATGCTAATAAACCTCCCATATTCATTATACTTCTTCGTACAGAAGTGCTTTGCATCACTTTCTGCCAGCTTCCATCTCCTGATTTCCTTCTTTTTCCCTTTGATGCTTCTTTCAGGAAGACACATATCCACTCCATCACCTTCCTGCTCACTGATGATCTGCGCATCATCTTCCTACTCCTTTCCACCCACTCGTACCACTCGGCCTTTTCAGTCTCCCATCTAGTGATATCAAAGGATTTAAACCCTGCATTGAAGTAGATTCTGTTTTCCTCCATCCTTTAGCTTAAAGATTCTAAGGTGTTTATCAATAATCACAGTGGGTGATTATTGGTGGCTTGAAAGAGGGTCCAATTCCGGTGAAAGCTACCGGAAAGTGAGATTTTCTCTCCTAGAAAGTAGGAGGCTCTCAATGAAGCAACTATAAAATTTGATTCAGTTAATTAGGGAAGTTGGTCTCAGAATAAGCTATCCACCACTGCTGAAGAGCACTACATCTAATTTTCTACCGTAATACAGCAGGAGCATGACAAAACCAAAACAAATTTGGCTAAACTATAGAATTTTCAGATGGATTTACGGTTTAGATTACATTATCACATCCATTGTTTTGAAAGTTGTTTTTTAAAGGTGTAAAGTACTATTTGTTTACATGATATGACCTGGTATAAGAAGAAAATATTAGGCTAAATTGCGTACCGAAGATAAATGACCTCCTACCCAGCGCCTTAGGAAGTGAGGCTGAGGAATGCTAAGCATGTCGAAAATAAGTTAAATTATTTTTGGTTTTATGACCACTGAGGTTATAAGTACCTGAAAAGGAGGAAGAAGAGTTGGAAAGGGGAACAACTCCTCCAGAAAATTGACATCTTCCTTTAATCGATCACGTTCAGATTCACCAAACTGAAAACCAAAGGTATAGTTCGTATATTTAGTTGCCACAAATGATGCAGCACTTCCGTCGAATATTGCCTGCCTTAATCCCTCATCATTAAGAGGGGGAAGGTAATACTCTCTAGATAAACTCAATGGGCCCCAAGCATCCCTATTTGCATGAAGAAACTTGTGGCTGGTAGTTATAGCTGGATTTTCAGGATGGAATCCTAAGGATAGAATACCATTTCCATCTAAACCTAGCTTATCACCTTTCAAATCAAAGTTATACACTTCCTCTCCAAGAGCGTGACATGAAAGGTGACCAGCACTTCCTTTCTGAGCCATGGTATCAACCAAGAACTTACACCATTCTTTATCTGAGCATGTAATCTCTTGGAAGCTCTCGTTACTTCCTTCAATTTTTTGCCCTCCAATAAATGATTTAACTAAAGGAGCAGTTGTCTCCTCCTGGAAAAAGTATTCAGATATGTGATCCCCATAGCCAATAAGAGCCGATAAGGTGACACAAAAGATCTCTGACAAGCTTAACCCAGCAATACGGCCACTAGCAGATACTGAGGATGTCATAGAAGTATGTTGTACAAGCTGCAAAGACTTTCCAGCAGAGATAATATCCCTGGCAATCTCTTTGATAAACAGAGGACACACATCCGAATCTCTCTCCTTTGCCTCTTTTTCCTTGGTCAAACCAGACGCATCATTAAGCTCTTTTCTACTCACATCATTTGTTCGCTTTATTGAAAGCAAAGAATCAGTAACACAGCCATTGTCCAATTTTGCAGATCTCAGTAGATAGCTCTTCTCCCAAAACTCAGACTCCTCAACTGCAATTCGTTTGTTAGCACGAAAGAACATCTGCATAAAAAACATACAGGCATAAGATTGTCTTAGAGAACATCAATGTCTAAATATAGGTGTTGCTGAACCATTTGCTATAACATAACCATGAAAATCGCTCAGTCACTCTTGTAATGTCCCCAAGTCACTCTTTTCAAAGTTCCATCTACGAATCATAAGTTCAATGCACGATAGTCCACACAATTTTGAATCTCTCGGTTTTTCATATAAATTGGAACTAAAATACTCTTTCTCAACTTGTCAAGCATCCTACCACTTCCTAATATAGCATTAAATAGCTTGGTAGTCATCCTACTCCAACCTTCTAAGACACTTTTAAACCTCTATAGGGGTATGGCTAAGATAATGACGATCATATAAACAAAAAGTATTTTGTTTATTAGTAAAAGCTTATAGCGATTAGGATACACATATTTGAGGAACAATTTCCTTATAAGT
Organism: Capsicum annuum; assembly: GCF_002878395.1. Taxonomy (NCBI): domain Eukaryota; kingdom Viridiplantae; phylum Streptophyta; class Magnoliopsida; order Solanales; family Solanaceae; genus Capsicum; species Capsicum annuum. Next base: position 224,164,150 of record NC_061114.1, on the reverse strand, counting down.
TGCTATTACAGGGAACATCTTCTGTGTTCCAATTGTTCTTATACATGTGTGCAGATAAAAAATGATGGGGCATCACTCTCACAAACCATAACTGAGTTTCACAAGTTCTAATGTAAATGTGTCCATTTTCTTTCTTATGATGTTGAAACATGCAGATATGCTCCTGGAAGCTACTATTCTGATACATGTTGAAAGCTACATGAAATCATTCACTTCCACTAATACAACTATCAAAAGAAACTTACCTCCTCAAAGGGGTCGTCCAGAATTCCTTCATAAAGCCATGAATCAAGGCCCTCAATGTATGGCAAAAGACTGCTAACAAATGCATGTAATATCATCCTGTAAGCATCCTCCTGAAATTATTTACTCAAGATAATAAATTATAAGATGAAAGAGTCAGAAAATATTTCGAGCAAAGGAAAGCAGTTCAAACCTCGCCACCTTGGACAAGGCAAACTTCAGTCAGCTTCTTATATAAATAATCAAGAATATGCACAGCAAAAGTTGTGGCAGAGATAGAAGAATTAGTCTCATCATAAGCTTGTGGAATGGCCCCTTGGACTAGTTGAAACAAAAATTCAGTTCCTGCACACAAACTAATATTGCATTGATATATCTTGTCAGGAACTTCTATTAATAACCCCTAAAAAGAGGACAGAAAAAGAACTGTCAGCGAGACCAGTCAAACAAGTGAGCCGGTAAAATTCTTTTGGGTAAGGCATGCAAAAAGGGAGAGCCATTAGACTCCCCCTTGGCATTTCAAAAGGACAAGGGTTTCATGCAAACATGTACATACACAATCAAAAATGTAGAAGAAAATCCAGGAAGAAAAACCCTTATAAAGAAAGAAGACGCAACAAGGATGAGCCACAGGTACGTCAAAGATGGGAACAACAATCAAAAGGCATGTTTATAGCAAAATAAAAATAAAAATGGGCAGGTTAATCTATACCCTTTGTCCTATTTTATGAACCGGTGTTTGACTGGATATGGAGATTAAGAATGCAAAAAAAGACTTCTGAAACTTGTGGTCTAAAACAAGCTATAGCTATTCTGAAACTTGTGGTTTAAAACAGACTATAGACATTTGTGGCGCTATATTTCATCTCATTATCGGGTTGCTAGTCTTACTTCCATGGAGTGGTAGAAAGAGAAAATGGGAAATTTAAAGATTTTTTCTGTCACTCTTTTCGAGATAAAACTAAAAGGAAAGTGTGCCACATAAATGGGACAAATGGAGTACATCTAGGTCCAAACCTATTTCTTCAAGAAGCAATATTAACTGCTGCAAGATCGCAATACAACAGCTGGTGTAGGAAGAAATAAATCCTGGAATTTCTTGATTTCAGAATTTTTGCCATGATACCCACATGTTCATAAACAAAGTAAAAAAGAAAGACAGCAAAACATGAGATGCATAGATTACAATCAAGAAAAACATGTAACTGAAGTTGGAGGCAGACAATAAGCAACTCCCTTGTTTATAGGTATGAGGATGTGCCCCAAAGCCTAGGCCAAATATCCAACACAAAGGAATTTAGAATTTTGAGATGTATGACTATTTATAGGTATAGAGGTTAAGATCAAATTACTTCTCTCATATAGCTCTCCATCAAACACATTGTGATTTACCAATCTTAGGAAGAAGATATTCCTAGTTGTTGTAATTTCCCATTGATGGAAAAACTCTTTTTGCCACCCTTTTGGTTTATCCTATTTTTAGTTTATCATAACTATACTAGACCTTCTATTACAACAAAACCAACGATCCACTTATCTTCGCTTGAAACCACAGTTCAGCTCTAACATCCCTGGCTCAAATTACATTTACTTCTATGATGACTATCCTACATAATCTTCATTCTTTCCATCTTTTCCCATAATTCTTTCATTTGATAGAGTTTCAAAACTTCTTTCATCAGATAAATTCTTTTCTTTATTCCTTTTTAAAGACAAAACGCAAACGCCAGGGGTATATTTGGTATTTTTCACCTTTTTTTCTTTTTATTATGCTTAATCACACTGACATCACTGAACTACATTCATGCTATAAAGGGCACCCTGGTGCACTAAAGCTCCCGCTATGCGCAAGGTCCAGGAAAGGGTCGAACCACACGAGTTTATTTACATAGTACCCTGCATTTATGCAAGCGGTTGTTTCCACGGCTTAAAGCCTTGAACCCATGACCTCTTGGTCACACGACAACAAGTTTACCAATTACATCAATGCTCCCTTTCAAATCATGCTATATTTTTCAAAACTTTCATTCACAAGGTGATTCATTTGGATTCTATATACAAACCTTGATAAAGAACTTGACAATCCCAAGAGGGTTGGAGTAGTTAAACTACATGAGTCGACCACTTTCATCTCCTCTTTCAACGCACCATTCCGCAACCACTGCTCCATAAAATAAGAAGGGAAAAAGTCATCTTCTTTCTATACAAATGGCATACGCATATAAACACCCAGCAACAACAACACACCCAGTATAATCCCATAAGTGGAGTCGGGAGAGGATAGTGTGTACGTAGACCTTACCCCTACCTCGTGGGTAGAGAGGCTATTTTCAATATACCCTCAGCTCAAGTAAAAACATTACAAAGCTGTTCACACATGCAAACCCCCAAAAACTGCAAACGAAAGTAGATACTTACTGTTAGCCAAGTGGAGATTGAGCAACAAAATGCCCTCAAAGTAGGTGGTGGAGAAGGAACAGATTTCGCAACCTTGTTAATACTACTTTCTACCATCTTTAAACATGTTGCAGCATAGGTAAACTGATTCAGAACATGATAAAGACTTGTATGCGAAAGATGGCTAACATATATCCCACTCCGAACACGAAAACAACGCCCTACTTCATCCCAATACAACAACGTACCGGATAAACCTTGTAATATTTGCAGCACATTTCTCACCTAAAGAGGAAAAAAATCACAATGGGCGAAAAAGGGTAAATTAAAGATTAAAACTTCAAGCAAATTCAAATCAATCAACTAACTACTCCTCATAGCGTAATATCAGAAAGGGTAAATTAAAAATGAAACTTTAGGCAAATTCAAATCAATCACCAACTACTACTTATAGCATACTATCAAATGAGTAAACTAAAGATGAAAACTTTAAGCAAAAAAAATCAATCAATCAACCAACTGAGGGGGGCCCTTGGTATAACTAGTAAAGTTTTCGTCGTGCGACCACAAGGTCAAGCAGTGAAAACAACCTCCGAGTACAATAACCCTTATGGTTCGGTCCTTCCCGGCATAGCGGGAGCTTCAGTGCACCGGACTGCCTTTTTTTTAACCAATCAACTAACTACTCATTAGCATAATATCAAAAGGGTAGATTAAGGATTAAAACTTATTTTTTATCTTTTATTTTTTTACCCCTCCCTAGGAGCTCCCACCTTTTTGCTCCTTTGGTGACTCAAACTCAACCTTCGGGTTGAAAGTAAGGGGTGCATATCATCCGAGGAACTCCCTCTGGTCAATTAACCAACTACTCATCATAGCGTAATATCAAAAGGGGTAAATCAAAGATTAAAACTTTAAACAAATACAAACGAATAAACTAAAATTGAGTGGGCTATATGAATCCTCGTAGCGAAATATGAAAAGGGTTTGAAGAAAAAGAACTTACTAAATCAAATTCGTTAGTACGTAAGGAGGAAATTGGCTTCGCAAAGTGTAAGCCGTCGGAATAGCAAGTGTGTAATTTGCTGATTAAACTCTGTGGACCTTCCATTTTTCAATTGAAAGCAGCACAGCACCATAAATTATGAATGATTTTCATGGATCCATTTTCTAAAGTTACCAATTGCTTCCATTAATCGGAGAATTCTGCGCGCTTTCTCATTCAAAACGAAGGGCAAAATGAAAAGAGTAGGAGAATACAAGGGGGCAAGTGTCAATTTTCCAAATTTTTATTTTTTTCCTTTTATTCCACTTGGAGTCCTTTGTTGGAAAAAAAAAAAAAAGAAACTCACATTCATGGTCATTACAAATATACTATTTATCACTCTATCACAATTCTTTTTAGAGAAATTTTTTTCATTCTTAAAAGTTTTGATTCATGTATAAAGATAATAATCTCAACATAAGATTTAAGATAATTTTATTTTATATTTAATTTTACGTTCTTACTTGTGAGATTGTACTAGAACGTTATTTGTTATTATTTTCTATTGATTGAAATTATGACACCAACGGATTAAATCTCTTTCTAATGCCTTTAGGGGCTGTGAAGAGAGCCCGGTTCCAATTGATTTGCGGTATTAGCTAATTTCTGATTATTTTATTGCATCATTTATATTAAAATAGTAAGATTACTATTCATATAAAAGATGGATAAAATAATTTCATTGATATTCTTACTTATTTCATGCCGAATACCAAACGACGCCAAGGCTTAAATAATTGGCATGAATCCACTAAGCTATCCCGAATGTCCAGATTATGACTATGATGCTTAATAATGACGGGGTTATTTGTGACAGAGAAGTTATTTACGTATTAAAAACAGAATAATAATTGTGTACGTTGTTTGGTTATAAAAATGAAGAAGAACAACAGCCACACAGAATCTAGCATAAATTATACTGTACAATGTTTAGTTGATTTTTTCTGTTTACACAAAATATAGCACTGCTAATATAACTTAGCTCATGTTTTTCTTTTCCGCACTAATACATGTTTAAGTTACGAGAAAATCTATGTATTATTTTATGCACGATAGAAATTAGAATAATTATAGTTAATACATAAATAACTAATTGTAGCATAATTGTTGATCCTTACCCAGTTCAGGCTATCAGCAGGAGTACTTGGAATAAATGTCCATCTAGTTAACAGCCAAGTACAAGACAAACATTTACATCCTAAGTCATGTTTCCAATCTAAATTAAACTATTAACTTGAGAGCCATCTTCAATTCTTCATGAATCTGTTCCAAAACTATGCAAGTCTTTGATAGCTTCAAACACAATAACAGTAGTACATAAAAGATGTGAATGCATATGGGAATTACATTGCATATGACAACATTTTAATTAATCATCTGACTGAAGTTATTCTGCATCTAAAATCCTGATCTGTACATGAGTTTCCCCCTCGCTTTTTATTTATTATGATCTTATGCAGAGGTTTGGAATTTCCTTTCCTACGATTCTATAAGGACTAGTGTTTTCAGGTCCCAGGCGGAAGCTACTAGGAACACTTGAGGGGCTGGCTGCACGTGGACTCGAGTTCAGCTCCATTGTACAGGGAAGGGCTTCAAGTGCTGAACGTGGAGAGTGGTAGGAAGCTGCTCCATATTTGCAGGTTTCAGGATGAGTTTGCTGGCAAGTTTCACTGGAAGAGACAATTTAACTTGGATAAGATGGACGCACATACTAACACGAGAATAATCTCACAGAATAAAGCGTTTGATATCTAACAAACATGACAAACACAGATAAGAGGAGGTAAAAGACAATTATTACCTGCTACATGGTGATTTTCCATGCCTGGCAGATGTTCCTGGTAACAGTGGTTTTTGTTCCTTTTTATGGTTAATTGGGTTCTTCGGGGGACTCTGCAAGTTATCATGAAATGCAACGAATTCAGAGTTTAAAACCATTAGGAAATTTTTTTTACAGAATCTGACAAATAATACAGTGACGTTAACCAATAATGTCACATCAGCAGCTGCATGCACCACTCACGTGTAATTTCATCCCTGGAGAATCCTCTGAGTAGCCAGCAAGGGAGATACTATGCTCACAAGAACTGGTATTACGTAAAAAAGAATGTTCAAGCAGCGTCATAGCTGATGGCCTATCTGCAGGTTCCTTTCGAAAGCAGCACTGAAGGAAATCCTTTCCTTCTAACGATAATTTTTCTGGTATAGGTGGTGATTTGTTCAACACGCTGAACATAGCTTGCACCTAATAAGCCAAAGCATGAACACTTAGACACTTGCAGAAATCAATTCTAGAATGCCTGAAAAGTAAGAACATAGCTCTGGCCTAATTAGGATTAAGCCAATCAGCTAGCCATGCTCGTATTTTACAAGCTAAAAGCTCATAATATATTTCGAATTGTAATACGATTACATTGTTCTCAAAAATGAAATGCTTTAAACACTTACCCAACTAAGATCGCCCCAAGGGGGCTGTCCAGTAAACATTTCAATTACAGTACAACCCAGGCTCCATATATCAACAGCTAAGGCAAGCTCTGGATTGGCATCTTTGCGCAACACTGCCTGCATTACCTGCATTTAAAGTTAAGTCTAGACATAAGTACAAGCCAATAAATAGAGGGGAAAGAAAACTGAACCCAGGCAATAACCGCAAAGTAGATTAACGATGCCTACCTCTGGAGCCATCCAGTGAGGGCTCCCTTTCAGAGAAAGATCAGTTGCACAGCTGGAAAGCTGGGGAAAAAGAGAAACAATATGAAATTACAGCAGTAAGGTATGCCTGAAAAGTAATTGATGAAAAATTCAGGTCATTCATTTCACTACAGATCAGGGTTTACAAGAAAAAACGAAAAACACTAAACTAGAACAAACAACGGAGTAGCATATTCAGTTTGGCATTAGAATTTTTGAAAGCTTACATGTTTTGCTAACCCAAAATCTGCAAGCTTGACAACGCCAGATGCATCTACAAGCAAATTTGCTCCCTTAATGTCCCTACTCAGAAAAAATCATTGAAACCACCCATTAGACTGATCATCATTGTCAGCGAAATGTTTTTTTTAGAAAAAAATTGTAAAAGAAAATAGTTTCTTCCATGCTTATAACAAGAATTGCAACTCAAACGCTTTAGTGGTTCCATTAATAAATCTTTAAATCAAGTGACATATTCCACTCGGTGTAACCAGTATCTACCTGTGTATTGTCTTAGTGCTATGCAAGTAAGCCAACCCTGATACAATATGCCTAGTAAAGTTTCGAACTATTGACTCTGTCATAGCTCCGCAATGTTCCCGAACATACTTATTAATTGATCCGGGGTGCACATATTCCAAATATATGCAAAAGCGGTCTTCCATCTGCACAGCAACAGCACTTATCTTTCAATATCTGAACATGGCAAGAGAACAAGAAAGATGTTCTTACTATTTCACTGCCATAGTATTGAACAATATTTTGGTGCTTTAACTGCCGGAGAACTCTTATTTCCTGCAACAGAAGGAAGAAAGAATTGATTTAGAATAGCATAAACAAGTGAAAAACATGCCATAGTCATTGCAGTGCAGTACAAAAGCCTCATCCTTTCAGATGCAATAAACTGTGTATAAGCAAGTGGAAATAAAATACAGTAATATGAAACCTCAACTTTCCCCAAGCCAGTAACCAACATTCCGGATTATTTTCTCGCTGATGCAAAATGTGAAGAGAGGCTTATGAAGTCAACGAATATGATCAATAAAAGTAGCTCTATGGATACATTTTTGATTTTGCATCTTCAGGAGCATGATGCTTAGGCTCAAAAGTGGATTTAACAAGCTTATTAAGTACTTTTTAAAGCTGACTTCACTAATAAAGATTTGGCCTTTCAAATATGCCTTTGCAGTTTATGTACATATTAATTATGTAGACTAAGAAGACACGAGGAAGTCACCTGTTCTAACTGCTTTATACATTCAGCAGATTTAGGATCATCAGGAGTAAGATCAACTTCTTTCATTGCACATAAAGCACCGGTTTCACTGTCAAAGGGAGGAAAAACAAAAAGAAATGTTACAGTCCCACCGAGTTACTCACTAAGCAAGCTTTTATCCCTTACCGGTTAGTAGCTTCATATACACTTCCATATGTACCACGACCTAAAAGCTTCCCCTTTAGCCATTGACCCTTTTTTGGTGATACACAAGGTTTGTCCATGTTGCTGTAGATGGTACACAATTCTGGTTGTCTTGGAACTCCTGGTGGAAGGGGCAGCGGGTGCACGTTGATGTTGTTAGTTTCATTCCAAGCTAGAGAACTTTCCGGAAGAGATTGATGATGCGAATGCACAGCACCACTTTTGTCATTCCTGATTCTGTTAGCTGAACTTGGAAATATTGGGCTACTCGGTGGAGAATGACCAGCGCTATTCGTAACCCTTGTGGGTGAAAGTTGGAAAGAGTAAGCCTCTGAAGGTGATGATGAGGCCTGAGGGGAGGGAGGATGAAAAAGGTCCTGTGTACTAAACCTTTTCGGGCTTCGGATGGGGCTTGTAAAACCACTACTTGGGGCACTTCTGGGAGGAACATTCAACCTGAACTCAACACCCTCAGCATTCAGATCAGGAGGAAACCCCCTACGCTGATAAGTCGGAGTAGATGATCTTGGATGCTGAGAACTTTTCACCTCAACTGGAGTTTGGTCAGAAGGATCCCTGCAACTTGCAACAGGTTAACACTTTAGAGTTCGGTTTTTGTTCTTATGAAATCATCATAGTTAATCAAACATTTCCCCAAAAAACTAAATAGCACACTACATATCATCATTTGATACTAAGACCAAGCAACACAAAATTAGAACTGTTACATGTCGTCAATACAATATGTCTCTGGGAAACCAACCAACAACAAACCACACTATCTTCATAAATCCAAACCAACATTTATGGTGAACCTCTTAGGTACTAAAGGTTACTGCAATTACCACAACCCTAAAAGGGAAAAAATGGTTCTTTTATGGTAATGACCTATAATGTTACTGCAATCAATTCACCCCAAAAGCGCCCAAAAGGGCCCGTCTTGATAGTCAATGAAGTGGGTTGACAACTATGAGGTCTCACGTTCAAATCCCAACAAAGACAAAAACACCAGGTGATTTACTTCCATCTATGCTAAGTGCTAACCTTGGTGGACAGAGTTACCTAATAACTTGCTAATTACCCCCTATCTTTACTGGTGGGAGGTGGCAGGTAAGATAGCCTAGACACCACAATTATTTCTTACAAAAAAATGAATCCAGCCCTAAAGGGTTACTTCAACTAAGAACCAACTACCTACTGCCAGTCAACCAGTACATGCCTTTTGGGGGGGATAACCATGGTGTCTGGGCAGCTTTCGTCCACTTCGACTAAATCCACGAAATATCTGTCACCTCCCACTGGCAACAATAGATATAAGGTAACTTTTTCCGCCAATACTAGAACAGATGAGAAGAACCACCTACTCTGCTGAGATTTAAATATGAGACCTCAAGTTCACAATCAGTGACGGAGCCAGGATTTTCATTGAGGGAATTTAGAAGTAAACATACGGACTCGTCGAAGGGTCAACATCTACTATATATACATAAAATATTTTTGACCATATAAAAATAGTACAAAAATAGTATAAGTTTCCATAGAAGGGGGTTCGAACCCCCTCAATACAAGGTGGCTCCGCCACTGTTCACAACCCACCTCATTGACCACTAGGTCACACCCTTGCTAAAGTTAATTTAGGTGAAAAACTTTCATCATCAGAACAAAAATAACTGTGCCTCAATCCCAAACCAATACAAATTGGCTATATGAATATTTCAGTGAGAAAGTTACTCCCCGTCTCAATTTATGCAACACGTTTTCTTTTCTAGTCCGTGTAAAAAAAATATGAACTTTCTAATTTCTATAAACAATTTAACTTTAAACTTGTCCTTCTACCCTTAATAAAATGATTTATTCCATATAAATGGTCAAGTAGTGCTTTTGACCACAAATTTCAAAAACATTTCTCTCTTTAAAATTTGTGCCAAGTTAAATGCTGATACATAAATTGACACACAAAAAGTAGCATTTTTTTAGTTGGAGTTTAAAATAATTTCGTTAAATATTCTACTAACCTAGCACGAAGAGGGCTTAACGGATCCCTGTCAACTCTAACCGGCGTGTTTTGCCTGGGCAGACAATTCAGCTCAGGGAGAGGCAACGGCAGTGGCACGGCAGAGGACGTAGACCGATGAGGCGACCTCGAACTCGAGCCCAATTCAGCATAAGAATCAGGAGAACACGGCAAAGACTTTGAACGTTCATCAATAATCAACGCCTGAATATTAGGTCTACGTAAACCAAGATCATCATCACTAACATGCCTCAACTTCCTCTGCCTAGTTAGCCTCCTTCCTCCCCCGTAAATACGCCGTGTATTCGGCGAATCTGTCGGAGAAGTACTCCCGGTAGTGGGAAAAGAAGTAGAAGAAGAGTGATGGGAATTCGAAGATAGTGAAAATGCTTTCCATATAGATGGCATTTTTCATGGCAATCTGCTTACCAACTCCAACAACGGAAATATTAGTAGCGTAGCTGATTAACTAAATGAATATTCATTCTGATGGAAGAGTAAAAGAATGTTACCCGAAAATGTGTAGTGGGATATTAATGAAGTAATGCATTGAAGAAAACTTTAGTAGCAGTAGTAGGGAAAATTTTATCCTGGGCCTCACATTCCTCGTAATACGTGTGTGAGGCCTTTAACTTTCATCCAAGTGGACATAGAGGGCCCCATTTTTCAAAGTCATAGCCCACTTTTTTTTTTCTAAAAGTTACACAAATACATAATTTATTTATATTTTTAATATTATAAAAAATCTTATAATTGCATAAAAGGAGTCAAAGTAGTAGCTGCAGCACGTTCGTCATTTATTGACGGATTTTTCTTTTTTAGAATTGGAAGAAAAAAATTGAAATGACTATGCAAAATTAAACCTATACCTTTCTTTGAGATTGAAACTTCCAATTCTGCTTTTTTTTCTTATGAAATGTTTATTGTTCGTTGATAGATCTAAAGCTAACTCCCTACGCATATTATAAAAATCACAACATATACACAGAATGCTATATATATGTCAGCTATGTTATGTATATTAATAGAGAGAGAATAATGTATAATTTAAAAAGTAGGAGAGAGTGTAATTATTTTTATATGGGCTGGTATTTATGTTATTTATACTTTTTTTTTTGTTCTCTCTGCTCCTTTCTTTTTTCACAAATTATCTTTTGCTCAAATTTTTTGGGGTGTTTATTTCTTTATTGTTTTTTATATAGTTCTTTTTTATTGTCATTTTTTAATTTATTTTGGTATTATAAATCTAAATAATCTCTATTTAAATATTCTACAGATTTTTAAAAGTACGATCATTTTATATCAGTTTATTCATCATAATTATTTTTTCTTGTTATTATTCTCTTTGTTTATGTTGAATTTTTTTATTTGAAGTTGAATTTGATAGCGTAAGGCTAACGATTTATTTTTATATCATCACCATATTTAAAGAAAAATTAATACCAAAAATTCAAAAAAAGAAATAATTTATTCTTTCACTTTTACTTGTCATTGTTTTGCTTCTCAAGGTCAATTTGGATATATTTTAAAGATAAAATTGAAGTAGATTAATTTAATATATTAAATTTAAAATATAGATCATCAAAAACAATACGAAAAACGTAATAAATTGAAATCTTTCTCATATTAATATGATGAAAAAATAAATCTTAATATATTGATCAAAATTCATATAATTTGACCTCGAAATGTGAAATAGTGACAAATAAAAGTGATTGTATGAAGCAGCTAAGAAGAAAAGATGACCAGAAAAAGAGAAGGAAGAAAACAACAAGTGAACATTTGGTCATAAAAATAAAAAAAATACTTTATTTGAAATCTTTAAAGTCGAAGCTAAAGTTAGAATTATATTTGGCCATACAATTTGTACTAAATACACAGAATTTAAATATATTTTTTAAAAAAATAGTATAGTTAATCTAAACATGAAACATAATTTAACTAATGTTATTTTATAAAAATAAAAAATTTAGAATAAAATAAAAATGAAAATAAGGCTTTACCTGTTTTTAAAATTTCGAATACAATTTAAATTAGATGAAATGACCTTCTGGACCTCTGTACTATGTCAATTTTGTAAGTTGGATACTTCTACTCACATGTTTATCATCTGGACCTATTAACACGCTAAAAAGCAACATTTTGCACCCTTTGACTATTGACTTTGCCTATGTGGCATTGACATGCTGACTAGGTCAAAGAGAGTGATTACACTTGCCTGGAGGTGCGAGTGAGCGTCAATTTTTGGCTAATTTTATATTAAAGTAATTAAAAAAAATAACATTAAAATAAAAAATAAAAAAGATTTTTTCTTTTTACTCCATCTTTTTTAATTTAAAAATATTTTTAAAAAGTTAAAAATATTTTTAAAAATAATAAATTTAAAATTATTTTTCCATCTTTTATAATTTCAAAATATTTTTAAAAATTTAAAAATAATAATTTTTTTAAAAAAATTCCAGCTTTTTAAGTTTAAGACTATTTTTAAAAATTTAAAAATAATAAATTTAAAGTATTTTTTCCCACCCCCACCCCCACACCCTACCCCGCCCTCGCCCCCGCCCCCACCCAGCCCCCTCCTCACCCCCACTCAACCCTTCTCCTAGCCCCCACCCCCAC
>NC_061114.1:224090960-224148718 GCF_002878395.1 Capsicum annuum | reverse complement strand
AAATTAGGTAAGGATTTTAAATTTGATACATTAATTAAATTAAAATTTAATTAATAAATAAATAAATTATTTAAGAATTTTAATTAATTAATTTTTTATTAATTTAAATTTAAAATTGAAATTAATCAATTACTTAATTAATTAATTAAATCAATTTTAATATTTAATGAATTTTAATGTAATACTTTTTTTATTTTTTTATTTTTAAAAAATGTTTAGTCAAATTTTAAAAACATTATTATTCAAATTTTTCTACAATTTACAATTTTTTCTTATTTAATTAAATTATTTTTAATATTTAAATTGTTATGTAGCATTTTAAAAATGACTTCGAATTTAATGTAATACTTTTTTATTTTTTTTATTTTTTTAATGACGTGACGGACGTGGCAGCTGACTTGGCAGAGAGTGTGTTATACTCACCCAAAAAGGATTTAAAATGTTGTTTTTTAGTGGGTTCAGGGGTTCAGATGATAAACATATAAGTAAAAGTGTCCAACTTACAAAGCTTACATAGTACAGGTGTCTAGAGGTCATTTTAACTTTAAATTATATATGAGATTTTTATGGACAAACATTAATTTTCAAATAAATTGACAAAAGTTTTGAAAAAACTTGAGTGGTGGATATAAAAAGTTTTAACAGTGGACAAGCAATAGGAATAGAAAATACTCGCTCTGTTCCAAATTATCTGTCACAAATTGAAATGACACATTAATTAAGAAAAATAATTAATAACATGACTAGTTTATCATAATATCTCTATTAAATTATGTTTATATTTTAATTTGAAGAAAAAGTAATTAATGCAAAGGATAAAACATAAAAAAAAATTATCGCTTTTTTGTTTAATAAAAAAAAAATAAAAAACAGAAGAAATCAAATTAAAAAATTTGAAATTTTCGGGGCCAAATAATTCCAATTGTACAAAAAGTAAAGGCCTCACACACGTATTACGTGGAATGAGAGGCCCAGGATAAAATTTTCCGTAGTAGTAGTACTTTGTCAAATGTTTGAATGTTTCAATGGTTTGTAAGTTTCAGTTTTATTATTGTTGTTGTTGTTGGAGGTTGGAAGTCAGAAACACGATTTCTTGTGTTTGTGTAAAGTCAAAATTAGTAGTACAGTGTTTTATGAGCATACGTGTGTAAATATATGAAAGGATTTTCCATGTTATAACGAAGGTCAAGGTTGACACTTGACAAAGAAGAAAAAACAGGAGCGTGTTAAAGTTGAAGAACTGAAAAAGTACGCTGAGGAAAATGAAGACATGCTGTATATATGCCACTCATTTTTTATTTTTTTTATGTCTAATCCGGTGTTTGGTGTCCGCATTGGAGCCTCGATTAATTCGCACCGTGCACTGCAGGGGTCATTAAGGTGGCAACGCTCCTTTGTACCCAGACCGTGCACTGCAGGGGCCCATTAAGGTGCCCGTATTGGAGCCCCTACTAATTCAGATCGCGCACTACAGGACCCATTAAGGTGGCGGCGCTTCCAACAGAGTTTTCTTCGTACCCAGGTTGAGGACTAATCCGGACCGCGCACTGTAGACCCATTAAGATGGTGGCGCTCTCAACAGAATTTTCTCCGTACCCAGGATCGAACCCTCGACCTCTAGTTAAGGGTTGAACAATCTCATCCACTGCAACACAACCCATGTTGGTATATGCCACTCATTTACTCTTTGACAAGTTCTTTGTTTTTCTTTTTTTGTTTTCTAGAGAATAATATATTCATGTTGGAACTTGATTAAATTTAGTTGTCCTTTAGAATTCTTAATTTTTTGGGGAATGATTTTAAATTAGTGTTTGGCTATAAAACTTTTAAATCTAATTTTGAGTTGGATTTCAAGTTTGAAAAAGTGTCTCAAATCTTTTTCCAACTCAGACAATAAGTGAAATCTTAGTAGTTCAGCTATCTTAATTTTTATGTAGATAGTGCTAAATTTTTAAAAAGAAAAAGCCCAATGTTATTTCATAAGTAGGAATTGAAGAGAATAGAATGTGCACAAGTCATATCATATTTTTATATGAGGTTATTTTATAAATAGGGATTGAAAAGGACAGGGTGCGAAAAACCTTATCATATTACCTTATCATATTTTTATATTAGGTTAGAAGGTTTGTTTTCGATCAACACTCATTTCAAAGAAGGTACTCCATCTTCATAAATTTTTAATAAAGTATTTTCTTCTCATCTTTGCAAAAGATGCAATCAAACACAATTCCATAATTTCAAACAAAGTTTTTTCTTTTTTAAAAAAAAAGTATATTTAAAATTTATGGTCAAACTCCTAGTAAGATTGTGCAAATGAATTTTATAGTAGAAGTTGAAAACTTCTAGTTCAAAATATGTTAAGTGTAATCACTACACCAGAACAATCTTGTCGGTGTTGGACAATATTTTCTAATTCCCATAGGTATCTCCCTTTTTTTATTTTTTATTTTGTGTGTTAGTGATTTTTTTTTTTAATCCGTCCCATAAAAAATATCATTTTTATTTGTTTGATAATTATTTAATAAAATAATTTTATTTTTATTCTTATTAATTAAATGTAATAATAATAATAATATATTTTTTAATAAAAATAATTTAATAAACATCATCAAATTCTTTTTTTTACTTTTTAAATTTTAGACACGATTAAAATAAGCTACATAAAATGAAAGGAAATAAATATATTGGTAGGGAAAAGTTGGGTACTGAGGAGAGGGTTTGGTGATAGTTACAGTGATATATGGCATTGAAAAAGTATTAATGGGAACGCGTAATAGTGTAAATAAAAATTAGAAAGGAATGAGAGCAAAGTGAGGATGAAGCTGTGAGTCACTGCCACTTAATGACACTTACAACACTGGGTCTTTACCTGTTCTTTCTTTTAAAAAATCACTTGAAAGCCATCCTGCCCCAGCCGACTCAGTCAAGCTGATGCTGATGCTCCTTTTTTTTGTGATAAGTAATAACATTTTTTTTTTCCATCCGGTGTTTGATGTTTATATTGGAGCTCCGATTAATTTGGATCGCATACTGCAGGACCCATTAAGTAGCGGCGCTCCCAACAGAGTTTTCTCCATACCCAGGATGGAACCCTCGACCTCTGGTTAAGAGTGGAGCAGCCTCATCCACTGCACTATAACTCATGTTGATGATAAGTGATAACATTTGATACATACTCTCCCTTGTCCCGACTTATAAAAGGAAAATGACAAAGTAATCGGAGTCAGGATTTTCATTGAAGAATTTTAAAAATAAACATATGAATTAATCAAAAAGAATTCAACATTTATTATGTTTATGTAAAAAAATTTAATCATGTAAAATTAATATAAAAATAATATAATTTTTTATAAAAGGGTGACTCTACTCCTGAAATGTGGCATATTAAGACTTTCGTTATGTATAAAGTTTAGAGAAGGATTGAACGACAAGTAATTATTTATTGTATGCAGTGTTGGTTCCACGCTTTCTTCCAACGTAGAAGAGGTCAATTACATGGATAGATTTCAAAAAATAAATAAAGAAATTATTACGTACATTATTTGGCATAAATTCCTTTTAACAGAGACATTAAGTAAGTTTCTACAATCAAAAGTTGTAAACACAATAATCTTTATAACAAAATTGATATGATAATTTGAAAAATAGAACAATAATTATAGTGTGAAAATTATTTTATTTGTGATATATGTGCCTAAAACATGTGTAACACTCACATGTTATTTTTTTTTCTTAATGTTCATACTCTTATCAGAATTATCTGCTACATACCTCGTGACTCACAGCAACTATGAACAAAAGTGAATTTGTTTTTTTTTGTAATCTTGTACGAGCTAATGGAGACCAAATGATTTCTTGGTTTTCAAATTTGGGCAATCTATTATTTCCTGTCGAGAAAAATATCCTTCAAGGAAAACGAAAACTTAAGCCATTGTCAATTTTTTTTTCTTGTCATTTAATTGGTGAAACATATGCATTTAAGTTTCAACTAGTCGTGCGGTTGAATGTATAAGAATGATATTGCATAGAGTAGATATTAATTATAATCTAGTTTTAAATACTTTTTCAATTAGTTTTTACTTTTTCAACTAGTTATACATAAAATATATATACTTTTTATTCATTAATTATAATCTACTTTTTAAATACTTTATATATATATATATATATATATATATATATATATATATATATATAATATTCAATTTTTTTTCTACTTAAAATATTAATTATAATCTACTTTTTACATACATTTTGAACTAGTTTTAGTAATTTTCAATATTTTGAAAGTAGATGTAGATATATATTCAGATTTAGGCCTTTAAGTTGTAATATTTGTCCATTAATTGCTAATTAAATGATTCAAAATCCAATATAAACTTAAAGCCTAAATTTTTCACTCTTCACCTCACTTTTTAATTTCAACAGAGTTTCACTCCTCATTTTTTCATAATTGTGGTTTTTCATTAGCACATGAGTGAAAACATATTTGATCTAGTCTTCGATCACAAGATAATTGTAAAAACTAAATATAATTAAAAAAATAAAAAAAAATCGAAAAAAATGAAAGAACTGACTAAAACCTAAATCGAAAAAAATTAATTTTATGTTGGTTTGATTTGGTTTATAGTTTTAATAAACCGATATGATTAGTTTTTTTTCAGGTATAACATTTCAATTGTTGAATTATCTATAGTGATGTTCGAGCATTGATTATCTAGTGATCTTTCTTCGTTGCTGTTGAATCATATAATGTGAAATTCCATTCAGGGAGTTGTTATAGTAAAGCTATTTTAATATATTATCAACTTCTTCAAATTCTCTTCAGTTTTAACCCCCTTTACCCCTATTCACAAAATAATATCAACATGCTAAAATGAGTTTACGTACAAACTTCTGTAAAAGTTCAAAGTCAATGGTTATCTCATCTCTTAGTCACGTGAACCTACAAATACAATGAAATGAAAGTATAATTAGATACATGTCATTTATATATTATTTGGACTTTACTAATTTCAGACATGCTAGTAATCGTATCTCACCTAATACTTCTTTATATACGATATTCCATGAGTATTTTCCTGTCTTCCAGTCAGGTAGTTCCGTCAAACCCAATACTTTGTTGTGGCCATTGATATTCCTCTGAAAAGTGAGACATATAAAGTTGCCCATATGAAAAACATATCGTGATAGTTACAATCCAACATTTGGGATTGTTTCATGATACGCCCAAATTACACGTCTCTTACGAGAGAGTAAGCGGTCATTGTCAAATATATAACCTAACTAGGTTGGGGTCGAATCTCACAGAGAATATGGTGTCAATTTAAGTTATTTGTGAGGCAATCAACTGATAGTTAGTAACTTCCTATAAATGGGGGTTTAAGAGTTTGAACAAAAGTTATGTAACACTTCTATTCAACAACTTGCAACTATTATTTTAATGTTTCAAAATAATATTATGGAAAATCAAAGTTGTGATCACTATGATTCTTAACCCTTACTGACTAATAGTTGTAGTATTGGATTCTTGTGACTTATGGGAAACACTAAATTATCATTATCGACAACCTATCTAAGTGTTTCTCAACCTACCTTGATGTTGAGTTCCCTAATTCTCTCAAACTTAGGAAAACCTTCCATTCATACTGATTTTATCTCGAGTTGACTAATCTTGTTACAACATTAATCATTAGATGGAAAATTAACCTTCCCAAATAGGCAAATACTCATTGATAATTCACCACCTTTAGTTGATTTCTCAGTTCAAGCAAACCAACACAAGACTAGATCTATTGTTTGCAACCAATAGACAACAATTATTGCTAAGGAATTATCAAGATGTTCCCACAATCACAAGAATCTTAACCAACTACCAAATCAATATAGGAATAATCATAGATCCTACAACTCTAGTTGTGGATTTTAGTTCCACATGAGATAAAAAGAGATAACAATAATTGAATCCATAATTCAAAGCAAATAAACTTACAAAAAATGAAATCAAAGGTTGATTCCCTTCAAAGTTCAAGAGGAATTTCCCAAAACAACAATGAAAATGTACTTTTGATCCTTCACAAATTAATCCTCAATTGAAGGAGTTCAAAAGCATGTCTAAGAACCCTAAAAGAGAGATTTAGGTATATTTGTATGTCCTAAATTGTGTCCAGGCGTGTATATATACATATATTGTTCAATCTTCCAGTGTGTCCATCAAAATTGACCAATATTTTCCAACCTCCAAAGTTGACTACGTGTTCAGCTGCCCTTCCAATTTGGTGTGCCAATTTGATTAAAATAAATGTGCCACCTCCCTTTTAGAAGCTACACGCACCATATAGTCAAATATTTGTGCCTTTTCTGAATCCAGACATATTTTGTACACGTCCATTGGCCACTCCATCATTCCACACGCGCCCAAGACATTCCAGAAGTCTAAAAGTGCGTCAATCTGCGTATTGTGCCTTCGTTAAGCTATTCCGAACCTTTTCGAGTTGTTCTCACTTGTTTTGAAGCTTGTATATACTTCATATATCATCATAGTCGATTCACCAAGCATCCTATAACTTTAAACAAATAATTTAAAGCTCAAAATAACACAACATCCAACACGACGAACTAGAAACACGAACTAAGCATAGGCTAATTTCACTTTGATCTTTAACTCAAGTTTCAACTCTTCCCTCAACTCATGTGCACTTTGTACATTCCTAACACTTAGTTCCACATATAATAACACATTTAAAACCATAAGGAACACATAGAACGCAATAGAATCCAACGAGATAGGCTAGACGAGCAACTAGCATATGCTAGAAAGACTAGTTTTATCTATTGAACTCTAATTGACTCTTTTAAGTACCAAATTGCTTCGAATTCTCATTGAGCCATATAAACATACGTTTTAACACATTTATCTCATTATTGGCCATTATAGCTTAGAATCATCCTCAAAACAAGGCTAAAAAGGCTAGAATAGTGATGCTAGAATGCATAAATACACCCAACATCATTTGACCTTGTGCTTTATTTATCGTGATAGCAAAACAGACATATTGAAAACTATTTTTGGATAAATTTAAAAGCATATTCTTTATTTTTTTTATGAAGGTAGTGGTACTCTTTGAATAAACACATGTTTGGTAGCAGATTGATCAGTTTTTATTTTGGCATATATGACGTTATTGTCAAAATTAACCTCTACAAAATCAACAGTGTTCCATTCGATAAACCATTTGATGGGTGCAGATTCCTGAGCATCATGATGGGAGCATTTTCTTTCAAAACCAACCTATTACATGTAATTGAAATATTCAACGTCAGCTATGTATTTACAAACACCTAAGTTGTTCAGCCATATCTTGCTAATGGAAGTTGCAAAATTAGTGGATTGTAAATAACATAAGGAACTTAGTTTATGTACCTATGTGCAGTCCATTTGGTGATAAGGTATCCGGATATTCTTCTTGATAGTAGTTGTTCGTGTCATCTTCAGCAGAATCAAAACTGATATATATTTTGCTTTCACCGGAAAATTTGGGCATCAACCTTTCATTTATTTTTATTCTTTTTAAAAGAATAAAAGGAACTACTACATTCCCTGGTAAAAACATCAAGCCTTAACCAAAATTTTGTTCAACTTGTTTTTCACTATACAAAAGAGACTTAGCACAACACTGGTGTTTGCCAAAAAACCACCTCAAGCTTTAGAAGTCAAATAGAGCAATAAATTAAAATTCAAGGGAGGGACATATTCAAGTAGTTATAAACTCAGCAGAGCTAGGTTTCCTTTTGGAGGAGCCTTTTTTGCAGCTTCAGCAGCGCTGCCTTTTTTGCCTCAATTTCAGCAATAATGGCATCAATCTCAGCTTCCTCAAGTTGCCTAAGCCCATGCTCTTTTGTCATTACAGTAACTTCTATATTCTTTCCACCACTCTCAACAACTTCAAGCAAAGTACGTATTGCCAGTTTCACGGTTTCCTGACCAGATGTTTCTTTGTAGTTCTTCTCCAAGAAATCCCTGATAGAGTTTGAGTTTCTCCCAATTGCATTGGCTTTCCCTGCAGATAATGTTCCAGATGGATCTATTTGATAAAGTGAAGGGGTACCCGTGTAAGGATCAAAACCAATGATCAAGGTTGAAAGACCAAATGGCCTGACACCATCACTTTGAGTATACTTTTGCTGAAGACCAACAATTTAATGTGTTGTGTACTTAACGGTAACCGGATCCTCAACTGTAAGCCTATCAATCTGACATTCGATACGTGCCCAATTTACAAGTATTTGGGCATTTGCTTTCAAGCCAGCATAGGCGAAGGCTATATGATCATCTGAATTTACTATCTTTCTTACTGACCTGGAGTCCTGAAGCCTGGGGGTAGATTTCTTCTCAACTTCAAGAACAATGGTGTCAGTGCCACGGACCCCAACGGTGGCAATATCTTTTCGCACGTCTTCAAGTGTGTATTCTACCTGGAATAGATGGCCGTCGAGTGAGAAAACCGTGATCGCTCTATTGTATCTAGCCATTTTTCGTGCTTAATAGTCAAATGTGTGTAATAACTAGGATTCCACTTTGTTATGATCACTGATGGTGCACACAACTCAACATTTTTTAGTTAGGGATAAGATAAAAGGGATAAAATGGAGTGTAGTCTTTCATCAACATTTCATTTAGGTGATCTACAAATTCATTTCTACTTTCTAAGATAGCTTTTTCGGTTATAGACCTTATAGATCTGTAATTTTGGTTCAGAGATGGAAAAATTTCACTTACCAAGCATTTCTCTGGTTTACTCTCACCATTGTGTTTGACAACCATTTGATCTGGAAGAAGAATTAAATTGTTCTTTATTTTGTGAGTCAAATTCACTGAATGTTGGATCCGCTTTGCTCTATATTTGTTGTTAAATGAATCTTTTGCGTACAAGACAACAAATAGGATCTAACCAAACTCGCATCCAATGTCTCTGCTCTGGTAGATTTAGGAATAACTGAGCACTTGACGAAAATGCCTCCAAAGACCGTAACTTTTACACCAAAACATACGTCATTATCCATTATATCACGAAAGCTCCTATCAACTGTTCCAATTATGTGCCGCTTGGCCATGAGTGCTTCATCCCATATTATTAATTTTGCTTGCCTAATCAGTTTAACCACCACTACCTTGTTTTGACATATGTGTCATTGTTGAGTCATTTTTTTAAAGTGGTATTTCAAATTTTGAGTGAGTTGTACGACCTCTAGGTAATATTGTTGCTGCCACACCGCTGGTCGCATACGCCAATGTTATCATATCTCTTGATCTGACGTTAGCTAGTAATGCACGATATAGAAATATTTTTCCTGTTCTGCAGGTCCATCTACAAAGAATAATCCTGGTGTTTGCTAGTCGATACAATGCAATATTAACTTGAAAGCTTGTGTTTGTTCTTGTTTCAACTTTGATTGTTCCTCAACATCTTTAACCGGAACCCTCACAGACATTTCTTCCATTACTTCTCTACATTCAGATTGGACAGTTTGATGTAATTTGTGATTTATTTACGGCATATCATATTTTTCAACTCTTTTATCCATACTCTTAAAACAACAATTAATACTTTTTACAGTACATTGGAGTTGAGATTCATCTGACCTGGGATGTATCCTCTTAAAATCTTTAGACTTATCTGTGTAGTATGTACCCCACGTAGTTCTAATGTCTATTGGGCTGCAATGGGCTAAAGTTGTTGCAAATGAACTTCCAAGAGTTGAAGGCATCTTGAAGAAAACGGCCTCACATAGACATTCTGAAATGCTATTACCTGATTCCAATCACCCTCTTTCTTTGGCTGTTTCTTGGAAAGTATCACAACGTTTCTCCTAACACTTAGGTTGTTTAAGATTCAGACGTCTGAATTTGAATACATATCTGAATGATTAACATGTTGTCCCTAGATCTAAAAACTGAATTATTAAGACTGTTTGTTTTTCAACATCTGAATGTACAAAAAAAAATTATTTGTATATATAATAAAATAAAAAATACAATTAAAAAAAACTAATTATATATTAGAAAAGTATGTAATTTAATACAACAAAATTATTATTTGATTAAAAAAAATATTTATATTTGTTAGTGATAGTGAAGATGGTTTATAATGGTGGTTGCGGTGACAATGATTGATGTTAGTGATTAGTAGTGTTAGTGGTGATAGTTGTGTGGTTGGTATTGTAGTGATTGTTAAGATGGTGACAGTTGACAGTGGTGGTGGTGGTGGTTGTGATGTGACATTGCTTGATGTTAGTAGTTGGGGGTGTTGATTGTGATGGCTGAAAAATGAATGAATGATGGTTGACGATGTGTTGGTGCTAGTTGGAGATATTGTTAGTTGTGATGGTGGAGATGGTTGTTAGTAGATATAAATTATAGCGATGATAGTGATTGAAGTGATGGTAGAGGTAGCTTTACTAGTGACAATGGTGGTGGCCGTCGAAGAATATGTAGAGGTTGTGATGTATTAGTGGTAGTTAGCGGTGGTGCTAGTTGTGATAGATGAGTTGGTCGATAGTAGGGATTGACCGGTAGTGGTTGATGATGGTGGTGATGTTGACGGTGGTGGTGACGTTAAATATAATTAGAATAATAAAGGTAGTAGGTGTGGTAGCGGTTGACAATAGTGGTTGGTAGTGATATTTGTTGTAGATGGTGGTTGTGATGGTGGAGGTGGTTAGTGGTGGTGGGTGGCAGTTGACAATGATGACGGTAGCAGAGGTGGCGACTAATGATTATGAATAAAGTGGCGGTGAATATTATCCAACACCAGAATGCTTCTTCAGACCTATTAAGACTTGATTCTAGATCTGAATGACTAACACCTATTAAGAGTTAAAATCTTAATAAAAAACAAACACTTAATGGTCTGAAGTCTGAACCATTCAGATTCAGACCTCCATTAAGTGCAAACAAATGAGCCCTTATGTAACGCCCCGATTTTTTGAACCAGAACACTACACAGTGCCTATACCCCGAAGGACCACAAGCTAACCCATGACTGATATTTATACCTACACACTGCATAATATACTGAATAAATGCAGAAATACAGGTTGTAAGGCCATAAGGTTCAAAACTAAATAAAACATTGTCTGAAAATGGTATAACAATACCCAAAAATGAGAAAAAAACTGTCTGACATGCTATAGTCTGAAAGCCTCTAACTGTACTGAATAAGGAGTTGAAGGAACATGTCTCCAACTAACTTCATCAACTGAAAACTAAACCGAAATGATAAATAAAATAATAATCATATCATCCTCGAATGAAAAGGACTCATCGCAACTCTGAATGCTGAGGTACTGATGCTATTACTGATCTGGGACTCGTGTCTCTAAACCTATGGTGTAACATATAAAGAAAGAACCATAGCGCGAATGCATCAGTACGACTAAATGTACTGAGTATACGAGTTAGGTAGGTTAAATGCAAAGGGTTTATATGCATGAACATGCTGACTCATATGAACGTAGGAATACATACATGCATAAGTTACTATAACTGAACTCGTGGTAAGACTGACTACTGAGTATGAATTCTGACAACATGAGTTTACTGATACTAACGTACTGAATGACTGATACTATATTACTGATAAGTGATGGTGGTTTATTACAGTTCTGATTATGAAGAACTGGTTGGATTGACTGCATTTGACAGTTCTGAAACCGAATACTTATAACATGATTTACTGATATCTAACATGACTGATAATTAAGTTCTGATAACTGAAATAACTGATAACATGAGTGGCCGTATCTTATGTTTCTGAATCTGATGGAACTATCTGAGTTTCGTACTGTATCTGAGTTGACTGTATCTGACAGTCCTGATATAATGAAGTCTGAAGAACTATCTGAGTTCTTTTACTGTTACTGAGACTGTGGGAGGTAATAGTTTAACCGACATGCCCCATGTATGCTAGTATAGCTGAACTGGGGTCCAATCCTTGCCCTGATTGGAAGGGTGTCAATACCGTGCCAAGAGTAAAAACAAGCTGTGAGTGACCCTCAAATCTGGTAGTGTCCCCAAAAGAGAACGACGGATGTCCGCCTTATCAACCCTCAAGCTGGCAGTGTTGATGTCTCAACCTATGCTGGCTACATAGTTCTGGAATGACAACACCTAAAACATGATCTTGAAGCCTAAACCGCAATCATGAACATGAACAACATCACATCATAACAAGGTAAATCAAATTTATCATTCAAAACATGGTTCTTGAGCTCTATGGACGAAAGGGGTCCATAGATGAACACTACGCATACCTGAGATTAAGAATCCATAGAATTTACGATGAAAACGGCTTGAATCTTGAAACCCCCAAACCCTAGACTTGTTCTTGATGTTTCTTGAGAGGATTTTCACAAAACTAGTATGTTTTGGTGATTTTGAGCTCAAGTCCCATGTTTAAGACTATATATAGGGTAGGGAAAATGACCAAAATACCCTTTAAAATACGAAGGTGGAATGCTGAAGACTGGGCGAGCACCGGAGTTAGCAGGCGTCGCCCGCCTTAGTCCACCGCTATAGAGCAGGCGGAGCCTGTCTTATAGCAGTGCTATAGACCAGGCGGTGCGAGCAGATCGCCTGATGCTACTATTTTAAAATCCAAACGAGCCCTAAACGGATTTTGAAAGTTTCAAAACTTTGTCGAGATATACTCTTGACTTCCCTGATCGCAACGCAACTTGAAAATCCAAAATCGGACGTCGAGAAGGTCGTCAAATAAATCCTCGAAGTTCGGAGGCTTGAAATAAAACTAAGTGTTGAAACACTTATCGAATTGTCTAAGTTTTGAGGCTTGTAAAGCCAAATAAGCTGAATTTCGGACTTAGGATTTTACGGGATATTACAATATCTCCCCCTTGGAAACATTCGTCCTCAAATGAGACTGACTGAGTAGGGATAAAAGATCAACTAAAGTACGTACAAGACATACACAACTGAAACATGAACTTAGAACTGACGTAACTGATAAGCTGAACATATTATACTGAACACGCATATCTGATAAGCTGAATCCATGCATATCTGATGCATGGTTATATGTCTGAGCTAATACATAAATGCATGACAGAAGATACTGATAAGCTGATCACGCATATCTGATGCATGAATTCTTGACTTAATTGACCCATGGACGTGCGACTGAACATGCAATGGTAAAGATACCAAGTTTGAATTGAAAACTAAGCATGGAACTGATTGCCAAGTTTGCTACTAAAGTCTGAACATAAAAATGAGTAAGTTCAAGGAAGACTGTTACCTTGAACTAAAAATATCAATGAGTCTGGGATTAATTACTCAATATGCATGAGCGGAAACATGAGTGTTTTGCGGAGAAATTTTGACTTTTGAAAGAGAGTCGCCACTTAATTTTGAAAAGGAATTAAGAAACCTTTATAGATACTTCAAACGATTCAAAACAGGAAAATCGTTTTAAGTTAGAGATTCTAGATATGCGGTTCCTATTAACATTTTAGGAAGGTGTTAGGGACCTAAAACGTCCGCTAACTTGCGGTTATCCGAACTGTTCGAAAACATCTTTGATTAACTTTGAAAAAAGTTTATTTTTCGAAAAGAAAGCAATTTAGAAATATTTTGGTGTTTAAGCAAAATTAGTTTTTTAGCGACTTGACTAAGGAATCAACTAGGTTCGCAAAACACATAAAGCATGAGGAAGAGGGGGAAGGGGAAAGTAAGGGATTTAAGTCCTTGGACCCAAAACAATAAACCTGTCCTTGTCTAATTGGGCCTTGGACCCATTTCACCTGTCCTAGTCTAATTTTTGAGTCATCGACTCGAGTCTCGCTCTACCTATATTAAATTTACAACCTTGGCTTTGGGGCCCAAATGAATAAAATAAACAACTAAATAAATAAAGATAATAATAATAAATGAATAAATAAATGGAATGGAAGGCCGAGAATTTCAAGTTTCTTGGCTACTTCGATGATAGGATTTTAACCCATTCTTCTTGCATTGATACTCCATACAATCGACCTTTAATTTTGGATATAGGCCTCATTGGCCCCTTTCGAAAATTCAACGGGAGGGGAGGTCCATGGTGGACTCCAAAGCAAATTCACATGCCATGTAAGGAAGAGACAACAGAGTAAAACATGTTGGAAATATGTATAGCTACCTCATAAATTAATACAACATTACGATCATGTACTACAATAACAATAGTTGTAAGGAAGAAACTTAGAATATCACAAGCAAGAAAATTAACAGGCATAACATCGAAAATGGCCAAATAATTTTACAATGGATACTATGAAAGTCAATCAAGGCAGGAAACAAATCAATCTCTTTTTAGAACAAGAAAACTTGCTAAAAAGAAGAATAGACTAAGAAAAAAAGATAGCAGCAAACCAAGTAAGAATGCAACAGTGCAACAGAAGAATCAAATAACTAGATAATCAAGGAGTTAAACTTTTAGAAAGCAATATTAAGCATATATGATACTTTCTTGGCAAAGTTTGAATAATAATCCATGTAAAAGAACCCAAATAACTCCTATTTTTTTTTTATGCACTGGAGGACATCCTATAGAAACAACAAAGGGGACATGAATTGGAAGGGAATACCGTGCTAGAACGTTGAGACTAAGTAGGAATATTCACGCATTCAATGGCAAATCAGTCCATGACAAAAGAAATACAAATTTTCACTACTTGTAGCATCCAACAACTACACCATAATTGCAGGCTGGAAGGCAGAACACAAAATTATAAACATTCAAATTAGCAACTTTAAGGTAAAGGACAACCAGGAACCCACTTCTTGCACTTTATAAAATCAATCATACCAAGTGTCCAAGAGTCAAATGTCAGTTAGAATTGCACACAATCGAAATATGAACCTATTACATCAGTTTTAATTGCCCTAGAGTTATATGCAGCTACATAGAATGTGTATTACCTGTCACAACCTCAAATGCATTATTGGATACGCAACTTGATAGTGAAACAACTTAAGCAAAAAATTAATATCTCATCGGATAAGCTCACACAGGAAGTCAGATAGCACGTAGTGTCAGAACATGCCTAATATGTTGTTTTAAACTATCATACAAATTACTCTATCATTCAGAAACAGGAACACTAGTATGAGATTTAGAGGTATTCATAGACATGACGTAACCCTCCTTAATCATCTAAGCTATAATATAAACAACTAGAATATGTAATAACGTTTGAGAACTAAAAGTAAACATTTTAGCTGGCCTTAGTACAGAGAAGCATAAGTGTTCAGGTATTAGAACAATATATAAATTGCAGTCATATGGTCAGCTAAAGATTCAAACATAAAGCAATTTGAAGTAATGCCCGCATTTGTTTCAAACAAAGCCCTGAACATTATAGCATGAATTACACCCAATACACAACAAACATACCCCAACATATCTCCTCAGGTTGCTAAGTAATAGGCAAAACAACACTCTTCATCAAAGCCGAATTGAAAACTACAAAATACTAAAATTTATTCATTCAAGCAACATATTGGCAGATAACCCGCATCGCTATCGTTCATGAGACGATAATCGAAGTAGGTGATTGTGAAACTCATGACATGTCTACTAATTCCGCTAACAGACGATTACCAAACAATCCTAAGGCCGTCAAGGCCATCTACAGCAAAAGAAGTCCCAACCTTATTCATAATTAATACTGCACAGATAGATAATTCTACGGAGAGAAGGAGATGAATGAGAAAATAGTGAAATTAAAAAGGCAAAAACGTGTTTACCTCCTTAGGGGCAGCAAACGGAACGATAAGCTATCAGCAAACTTGTCGCTATCAGAATCTCGCGACGTCGACTACCAACAGAGCATCTCTTTGCTTTTTCCTCTTAGAGAATTTGAAAACCACTTTCAACTAAAAAAAATTCAACTTGAAGTTAGAACTCTCGAATTTTCTTTCAGTTTCACCAAAAATTACTTCGAACCTTCGAACTCAAGAAATTTTGAAACCTTAAGTTTTCAGCCTAAACTTTGAAACCATTTAAAGAAAAGGAAGAAAAATTTCTGAACCTTCCAAAATTTTCGAATTTTTCGAACACCACCTGATTTTCCCTACCCAAAAAAAGAAGAAGCCCTCGAATTTTCGACCCTTCCTTTTCAACCAACAGTGACGCGATGAGCCTTATATAGAAGACCCCATTATGGATCCGTTAGGGATTTGAAAGAAGGACCCATTTTGAAATTCAAACTGGAATCCCCTCTACAGCCTGGATTTCATCCCCCATCGGTACCAATTTTGGGTTTGGTGGACCAATAGAAAATGGGAGAAACAAATTCTTTCCTAGACCCAATAAAAAATTGCCAATATGTACCAAATTTATACGTTCATCCCAAGATTTGCGGATTATTGACGTTGGGGGAGACACCTCATCGATCTTCTAGAAGATTAGGCTGTTCTAGAATGTTCAAGGAGTTTCCCGTCCTACGAACACGCGAAACATGTGACAATAATGAAAAAGGAATGGGCTAGGGTCGGGTATCATCGTTGAACACGAATTGATGGTTCATGATGTTGTTGTCGTAATTCAGAGCCGTTTGTTGTTAGATTGTGATGTTGACGCGATTTGGGATTGCTATGTTTGTTTTGATATTGCCATTTTTTGTTGATATTGCTGATGATGAGGAGGATAAAGGGAATTTGTTGATGGTGGGCCAGGTCAGGTTTTAAATGGTGGGTGCTGATTTTAAATTGGAGTTGGGCCAGCTTGGTTTATTGTTTTGTTGTTGCGCTAGTGAATAGGTAAAAGGGAGTGGGACGGATTGGAATTGGGCTTGGGGTGGTTTGGAGTGTTTGGGCCAAGGGGTTATTAGGTGAGTTGGATCAATGTTGGTATGGTCTAGTGGGCCCTTTTTTGGGGTAAATTTCGGATTTAAAAGATGTGGAGATTTAGGCTATTTATTAAATAGCCGAAGGGTGAAAATTTAGACAATCAAAATTAAATTTTAGCCTAACTCAAATTAAATTGACCCATTATCTTGCCATTATGGTCAAACTAATTCAAATTAAGGTATAATTTTTAATAAATTGACTAAATTAAAACAACCTTTGAAATGAACTAAAGACCAATTCGAATCCGAAGTTCCTTGATTCAATAAAATCGAAGCTCATATTTATCCAAATACATTACTCTTGAGAATAAATAATTTGAATCGCAATTTTATTCTTTTTGAAATAATTTTCAAGCTCAATCTAAATAAGATTTCAATTTTGATAAAGGTATTCATTTAAATAATAAAATTTATACAATCTCGTGTATGTGAATACGAAAATGTATAATAGTCACTTAAATGACGAAATTAACCCAAATAAATATTTTAAAGTTCCTTTATTTGGAAAAAATAATTGTTGCGATTTTATTTGAAATTCGAAGAAACCCAAGATTAAACGTAGTTGTGGAGGGCAAAAATTAGGTGTCAACAATGAGAACATAACTGAGTCTGGAACTTATTGCATGAACTGAATATCATAAAATGAACTGGGTTTACTGATTTTATGGTTGAATCTGAATCGTGATGCATGAACTGAATAATGTGAACTGAACTGAGCCATTGAGTACATGGCTTACGGCTGAGATTGGATATAGAGGGCCACTGATGAGTACCCTACTAATTCAAATAGAATTTATTACATGAAGAAAGAATAGAATTTTATGTCATGAAAGTATGGGAAATTTTCATGTATCTCCCCCTTGGGACACTATGTCCCTTGAAGAAAGCTGACTTGACTTAGATACTAAGGAAAATTGAAGCGGTGTATGAGGCACCTAGAAACTGAATCGTGACTGATTATCTGAGATCTGAAACTTAGGCATGATACATGAACTGAGCTGAGCTTGCATCTACATGATTGGGTTGATCTTAGAATGGTTTCATTCATGAGATATCGGAGAGTGCGATTAGATAGAAAAATAGGAAACCAAACTGCATGAACTTGTCTGTCTGAGACTAACACATGCTGGAAACTCATAGTAGACTGGAGCCTTTATTGACCACTCTTTCTATAGATTTCTAGTGGCTCTATTATGCAAGGAAATCTTGGCGTGGTCTGTATAAGACAGCTGAGTAGGAAAATCATAACCGGATTAGGATTTGGTAAGATGAGTTGAGGCCTGTGAACATCACCTAAGTGGCAATAGCTAAGCCTCATGCACTACAACTGAGACTACTGAAAAGATTTATGTAGATACGGGGCATGAATATATAGACATATTGACTTATCTGATTAGCTGAATTACTAGTAGTTGAATGCTGGATCTTTAAAACTGAACTGTACTTAGTTTGAACAGCTAGACTAAGACTATAGAGTATTTACCCATAAGAGGTAAGGGCTAACTGAGTGGCATGAGGTGACTGATCATGAATTTTATGAAAACTGTATTATTTAAAAATTCAAGACCAAACGTTTCACATGATTTGGAAGCATTCCATAGTCTGAGGTATCGAAATACCTATAGCTAAATAACTGATAACTGTACGCTATGGTCAAGCAAGTCTGAAACTGAACTGGGTTTCTAAGCTGAATTCTGATCTGAAGATGAAACTATAACTAAGACTATAACTTTGACTATTACTGGAACTGAATACTGGTTTTCTGGTTTCTGGATACTGGATAAATGCTGATTACTGATACTAGAATCCTAAAATACTAAACTCTGGGACTGAAACTGGTTACTGATATGGCAATAGAGTTATGATAGTTTAATAATAGGGACTGACATAAGTCAGGGATCTGAATGTACCCTCACACTCTGAACTTTCCCCACTTATAAATACAACCTCTTGCTAGCCATTCACTTGCATACCAACATGAAATTGTCACAACCCAAACCGGGGCCCTGGCCATGACAAGCATCCCAAGCCATGAAGGCCCGGTACACCCTTCTGTATTTGGAAATCATGCACATAATTCATATGGTAAAAGAAATGCGAAAGATACACAATACTACGGAAACATGGTCATGAGTCTAATAAAATCAATAATGGGAAATAAAGTCCCACAACATGTATCAACATCCGAGAACCGTTTGCGAAATCTCTACTACATGACTAATAACACTGTCTAAAAACTAGGAAAAGGCCCCCAGCAGACCAACACCATAACTAATAGTAAATGTCTTAAATAAACAGGCCTTCTGGAATATAGAAGGCTCACCAACTGTACTCTGCTTTTTTGTCTGATGAATTCTATTGCGTATCAAGACCCCTAGATCGTGCCTCAGATCCTGGAAGGAAGGGTGGAGGGGGGTCAATACAAAAGTACTGGCACGCGAAGCAATCCAAAATAGAGTATTTGAACATATATAATAGATGAGAGCAATTTTTCAACAATACATCATGCATAAAACAGTTTCTGAAAACACATGGGCATTATTCAAAAATCGTAAGACATTCTTGTCAAAAAAGTTTTCTGATCTTTGTATTACTTCTGAGTTAGGTGGCACTCCCCTACAAGTCTGATATTTCACGAGCTATATGGAATCCGTCATTGACTCAGCGGGGAAGCCCCCAACTCAAGTGTGCCGCAAGGGTTGGAGTGTCTGATTCTGATACGCCACACGACACTTAAGTCAGCGTATAATAATATACCCGGATCGGCAAATCACGATTTTGGACAATGATTTGTCTGAACTCAAGCCTTCTTCGGGGAACCACCTAAGCTCTCTTTATGCCCTATTTTATCCTTTTCTAAACATGCATCATTCTAAAGTTCTAAAATATGCAAATCTGATAAAGTCTGATTTCTGTATTAGTCTGTGTCTGTTATGGCATTTTGTCTGAGTTGGTATCGTCATACCAAGACTTGCAAGTCGTTATTCTGAGCCATATTGCATTAAGCAAGAACTTTCATTCTAAAATAATGTTCAGGCCACTTGATCATGCATGTAGTGTAAAACAATTCATATCTCAAATCATAAGTCAAAAATCATGTGAAGACTTTTCATTCATTCAACAATTTCAACAAGTAGTGGCCAACTTCTCAAAAACATTCTTGGAGTTTCTTTGTTTATTAACCAACAACATTTAAGTCATAATACATTCCTTTCTCCCATTCTTAAGCATCATGAAATTCATGTAAATAATAGAGCTCTTGAGTCATTCTTGAAAACATGCAATTTAGGAAATCCAAAACTTGCAATTTAAACAATAACACCATGCGAGAGGGAAAAGATTCATCAATTCATGCTCTTAGTTCATATTTTCAAGACTTTAAAACATATATACATATACATTTATATAGGATTTCAAATCAAATTTGGGGGAAGGCCAAAAGATCAAAACATTGCCATTAAGGTTTCCAGAACATGGATATGTTCATAAATCTGAAATCCTTTTCCTAAAAACATGATTTCTATGCCCATGAGATTTTAGAAAAACCCCGCGTACCTTAAATTTGATGCTATTGAATGAACTCTAGCTTTTGGGATTGCTACACATACGATTGGTAAATGCATCTTGTAGCCCTCGCACTGCGGATTCCGAATCTTGAAGAATTAGGGAAAACCCACGGTTGAAATTTGAGTTATCTGGGTTTTTAGTTTGAAACCCTAGAGAGAGTTCTTGTGAATTTTTTATGAATGAGGCTCTATTTTGGCTATTTAGGGATTAAATACCGTGTTAAGGAGGATAAGGCGTCCAAATTTACCATTATGCCATTAATGAAACGGATGGAAAACATAAAAGTTTGGCCTGGCGTGATTAGCCAGGCGTCACCTGTCCTAGAGCGGTGCAATCCACCGGGCGGCGCCTGGTCTATCGCCCGCAATAACCCAGGCGGCGGCTGGTATATTGCCTCCCTTATCTGAAACTCAGCCCCCATGATAGAGCGGGCGGCGCGGGCCTATCGCCCATTGCTACTGGAATGGACACCCAAACGTGGTCTTACGCTCATCCAAAAATTCCGAAACTCACCCGGGATGTACCCTTGACTTCCCCGATCATAACGCAATAGAAATTTCAAGAAACAGAGGTCGGGAAGGTCAAAAATAAATTTCCCAAAGATTAAGAGCTTAAAATGAGATTAAGTCTCTTTGACACTTAGAATATTTTTAAGTTTTTGAGGCTAAGAGTACATTACTATGGGCTAGCACATGCACGACTTTTTACGAGGCATTACATTATCTCTCCCTGGGGATCATTTATCCCCGAATGATGGATAGGAATGTTGAAGTCTTAAAGGTATGGAATAACGCGGACATGATGTGCTATCTAAGGTAGAATACACTGATCTGAAACATGACCATATGGGTGGAACTACTGATATTCAGAATTCTTATATCGGACATGCATATCTAATGCATGGATTTGTTACCGAGTTGTTCTCATGAATGCGGAACTGAATACACTGATAAGCTGAGCTTTTTCTATTGAACATGCATTTCTAATGCATGCATATCTGACTGAACTGACGTATGAACGTATGACTGAGTACACAATGATAACTGGTGCGAAGCTTGTAATAAGAATCTATGCATGCAACTGAATGGGGTATCTCCCCCTTGGGACCCTATGTCCCTCTATGAATGTTCAATTCACTAAGATACTCGAAAAACTGAGGCGATGCACAAGGCACCTACGAATTGAATCATAACTGAACATCTGGAAAACTGAATCTAGTACCTGATGCAACAAACTGGGCTACACTCACAGCTACTAGTATACTCAATCTTGGAATTGTAATATATCTGAGATTTCGGGTAGCATGATTAAGTGAAAAGACGAGAAACCAAGTCATGCGAATCTAACTGTATGACTATTAAACTGATTTTCTTGCTACACAGACTGAACTATACTGGAAACTTATACCCAATCTGGAGTATCTCATCAACACTCTTTCTGAAGAAGTTCTAGTAGCATTAGGTAGTAAAAGATCTTGGGCATGGGTCACACAAGACATCCAACTATAGGATCCCAACATTGACACTACTCTACAGTCTGGAATATAGACATATAACTCATAAATTAGGATAGGATTTACCAGGCCTTAGGTAATACCACTTCTTACTTTCATCTTAGCACACTCCTCGAATACTCCCTTAACTATACCATTCTTCTTAAATACTATACTCATCTAATTTAGCTTATTTGCTCTCGTATTGGCATTTATAAACCTTTCTACTAATGTCTATAGTAGATTAAACCTTTCACCGAGATCAAGCCAAACTCTAAGTCACAAAAAATACAACATGCCACATCACGCTATTATTCTAAACTACATGATGCAGCCTTCTATATCTCTTTTGAAGATCACATCCTAAGCATAACATGCCTTACCACTCTAATGACTACTCTGAACTCTTTCTATGATGTCGCTAACGCATACTGCGTTCTTCTACTACAATCCCAACACGTCATTCAAGCGTATTTTATAACCACATGTTAACTTCAAAGCAACCACCCATAAATACATACTTCACACAGTTTCTAAACTATTGTCAATATAAATCCCAAGCGCTACCCCAAGAACATACATACAAAAATTTCCACTAACCACCATATGTATCAAAGACTTGGTTCTAATCTTACTTCACACTTATGGCCTTATCTAAAACATGCATATTGATATTCTATCAACAAGAGCATTTACTCATCACTACTATCATCACATAAGGAGGAGTCACTAAAAGGTTAGAACATAAGATCTTAAAACATGGAAGGATATTATGTGAGACTTGACATTTAACGGAGACATGAGGAATAATGAATCAACATTTGGGATTCATCAAAGTGATTTGAATTGAGAGTAAACCCGTCTCTAAGCTGAATCTTACCAATCATTTGGCATATAGCATGAGTTGTGGGAACCGAGCACATTATAAAGCGTGAGTACATAAGTCATGATCTGCATAACCTCAATTTGGAGTTCATAACGTATGGAATGTGATTTCGATTACTGAATGAACTGGAACTTCTCATTGTTGAACTGGAAGAGTACATGATTCTCTATCATATGCATGAACGTGAACTGATCATGGAACTAAATCATAAGGCATGAGTAGGTATTGGGATAGCTAAAAAATACTGAGATATGAATGGGTTGAGTCTCACTCTCACTTTCTGACGTTCTATATCATACTTACATCACTACTAGAATTTGAGAACCTGACTTGGTTATTTGTTCTACCATCTCCCCCTTAGCTTCAAGCCTTCATCTTAGGTCTAAGGAATCCCTTACTAGACTCTAAACTGAACTACACTTACTACGCTCTGGGGACTGAAAAACAACAATACACGTATAGCATGGAACTTAACCCGAATGGACACACCTGAAAGTGGAAAACCCACTGGTAATAATACCTTCTGAGATACACTCTACCTTTCTATAGCCACCAATAGTCATCATATAATACTTGGACATTTACTAACTTCGGGTCTTCAACCACCCAGCAACTCAATGGTACCACTAGCCACACATAACAAGTCATAGCCTTAGAAAAAAAATATATCGCAACCTCATATCACCTTGGGCATACTTCTACATCATACATACAACATCATCCCTTCATTACGAATTAATTAAACTTAATCTCTTGCATACACTGTTCAAGCCTATTATACCACTTCCACAAAACTAGTACTATTAATCTAGAAATCATCACATCCACCTTCATGGAAATCAACTGCTCAAACTTAATGTCTAGCGCTAAACATGATTTACATCTCAACTTTATACTTAATTCTCGTAAAACATGTATCATTAATGTTAAGCCACTATTCTTACAACCACATTCTACATTTAAATTCAAGCCTATAGCCTAGCATCAATCATCTACGACCAATGAAGAATGCAACATAATATACTAGTCCATCGAATTGGGACATTCTACCCAAATATCTCAAAAATCTACTACATACCTTCTCACAAGTAGTACTAATTTAAAACTACCAACGAAAAGAATGTCAAGGGGGTTAAAGTCACATAATAGACATGATCAACCTTAATCTTATATTATAACCCCAAACAATCTTATCTACTTACGACTTTCTCACATCACACTTAACTTACCAAAGCGTACATTTAAACTGTCTTCAAATTCCACAAACAACCACGAGTCTATAATCTTAACTTACTGACCAATCCATCCATTTTCATACTTCAAGCAAACAACAATTCACTTTGACTAATAACTTTTTCTCTACCTTCTACTAAACTAACATACCAGGATGTATCACTTCATTACCAACTCAATCTCATGCAAACAGATTCAACTATACATATATTCAACCAACACGAGAATAACAAGTTGAACAACACATTGCTAGTGAATCGAAATAGGTCTCACACGGCTTCACTAGACTTTGATTTTTGTGTTTTGAACAAGAAAATGGAATGAATAACAAAGCAACTATGCTAGTGAATCGAAAGAGCCCCACACGACTTCACTAGACTTTTTAGTTTCATCAACACGATGATAAAATATTTTCAAGAGATAGAAACTTGACACATAATATTCCATAATCTGAGAATACACATCTTACTTTGTATAAAAAAATGTGAGTAAAACACTCCCCCCATAGACTACCATAAAATCCACACATGCTACTAGCTACCACATTAGTTTATCACTATAAAGAGGTAAATCATCCTCAAACATCTATTATTCAACAAAAATATTTATTTACACCAATGTCACCCTCACTCTGACTTCTAACTTTGTGACTTCACATCACCAACTTTTTGGTCCAATATTACTACCAATAAGTCATGACAACAACACTTTAACTCATACTACTATTCGGGTAAAAATACAGTTCCAACATTCTGTTACACATCATCCCCCTGAAGCATGACATTTGCAACATAATTTTTTGTAAAGAGCTGAATATACTCAATACAGAAGGATGAAAAGCACGATTTCATTAAGATCAAGGTTCGCACTAGAACCAATACAGTCTGAACCACTAACAGACTCTTCTCAAGTCCTTGCACAATATTCAAAATCTTATATGATTCAATCAGAAAGAACCATACCATTTATACTCTAAACTTCTATACTTGAATCAACCCAACAATGAGACATATTTGAGAACATCAGAGTAAGAAAAGAATTGGGATGACTTTACACTCATATAGGCAACACCATAGCACGAATTAGAGTATGGAAGAAGGACATTCTGACTCCATAGCACGAACTAAAACATGAAGAAAGAGAGACATTCCTAAATGCCTAGTAGCCTCCTACTTATAAGTGAGGCACGCTACACACCCATAAACAAGACTCTACCCGACGCGATTTTGCAGATACCCTGGGACCATGAACCATGATTTGATACCAACTTTGTCACGACCCAAAATGGGGCCCTGGCCATGATGAGCATCCCGAGCCATGAAGACCCGATACGCCCTTCTACATCTGGAAATCATGCACATAATTTATATGGTCAAAGAAATGCGAAAGATACACAATACTACGAAAACATGGTCATGAGTCTAATAAAATTAATAATGGGAAATAAAGTCCCACAACATCAATCAACATCTGAAAACCGTCTGCGAAATCTCTACTACATGACTAATAACACTGTTTGAAAACTGAGACAAGGCCCCCAACAAACCAACACCATAGCTAATAGTAAATGTCTGAAATAAACAGGCCTTCTGGAATATAGAAGGCTCACCAACTGAACTCTGCACTTCTGTCTGATGAATTCTACTTCGTATCAAGACCTTTAGATTGTGCCTTAGATCCTTG
This sequence comes from Capsicum annuum, assembly GCF_002878395.1. Lineage (NCBI taxonomy): Eukaryota > Viridiplantae > Streptophyta > Magnoliopsida > Solanales > Solanaceae > Capsicum > Capsicum annuum. The sequence goes on along the minus strand of NC_061114.1, from coordinate 224,122,952 downwards.
AAGGAATGGGGGAGGGGGGTCAATACAAAAGTACTGGCACGTGAAGCAATCCAAAATTGAGTACTTGAACATATATAATAGATGAGAGCAATTTTTCAACAATACATCATGCATTAAATAGTTTCTGAAAACACATGGGCATTATTCAAAAATCATAAGACATTCTTGTCAAAAGAGTTTTCTGATCTTTGTATTACTTTTGAGTTAGGTGGCACTCCCCTACAAGTCTGATATTTCACGGGCTATATGGAATCCGTCATTGACTCGGCGGGGAAGCCCCCAACCCAAGTATGCCACAAGGGTTGGAGTGTCTGAGTCTGATACGCCACACGACACTTAAGTCAGCGTATAATAATATACCTGGATCGATAAATCACGGTTTTGGGCAATGAGTTGTCTGAAATCAAGCCTTCTTCGGGGAACCACCTAAGCTCTCTTTATGCCCTATTTTATCCTTTTCTGAACATGCATCATTCTGAAGTTCTAAAATATACAAATCTGATAAAGTCTGATTTCTGTATTAGTCTGCGTCTGTTGTGGCATTTTGTTTGAGCTAGTGTCGTAATACCAAGACTTGCAAGTCGTTATTCTGAGCCATATTGCATTAAGCAAGAACTTTTATTCTAAAACAATGTTTAGGCCACTTGATCATGCATGTAGTGTAAAATAATTCATATCCCAAATCATAAGTCAAAAATCATGCAAAGACTTTCCATTCATTCAATAATTTCAAAAAATAGTGGTCAACTTCTCAAAAAACATTCCTGGAGTTTCTTTGTTTATTAACCAACAACATTTAAGTCTTAATACATTCTTTTCTCCCATTCTTAAGCATCATGAAATTCATGTAAATAATAGAGCTCTTGAATCATTCTTGAAAACATGCAATTTTGGAAATTCATAACTTGCAATTTAAACAATAAACACCATGCGAGAGGGAAAAGATTCATCAATTCATGCTCTCAGTTCATATTTTCAAGACTTTAACACATACATACATATACATATATATAGGATTTCAAATCAAATTTGAGGGAAGGCCAAAAGACCAAAACATTGCCATTAAGGCTTCTAGAACATGGATATATTCAGAAATCCGAAATCCTTTTATTAAAAACATAATTTCTATGCCCATGAGATTTTTAAAAAACCCCGCGTACCTTAAATTTGATGCTATTGAATGAACTCTAGCTTTTGGGATGCTATACATACGATTGGTGAGTGCATATTGTAGCCCTCGCACTGCGGATTCTGAATCTTGAAGAATTAGGGAAAACTCACGATTGAAACTTGAGTTATCTGGGTTTTTAGTTTGAATCTCTAGAGAGAGTTCTTGTGAATTTTTGATGAATGAGGCACTATTTTGGCTATTTAGGGATTAAATACCATGTTAAGGAGGATAAGGCTTCTAAATTTACCATTATGCCATTAATGAAACGGATGGAAAACACAAAAGTTTGGCCTGGCGCGATTAGCCAGGCATCGCCTGTCCTAGAGCAGTGCAATCCACTGGGCGGCGCCTGGTCTATCGCCCATGATAACCCAGGCGGCGCCTGGTATATCGCCTCCCTTATCCGAAAATTAGCCCCCGCGATAGAGCGGACGGCACGGGTCTATCGCCTGTTGCTACTGGAATGGACACCCAAACATGGTCTTACGCTCATTCAAAATTCCCAAAACTCACCCGGGACGTACCCTTGACTTCCCCGATCATAACGCAATAAAAATTTCAAGAAACAAAGGTCGAGAAGGTCAAAAATAAATTTTCCGAAGATTAAGAGCTTAAAATGAGATTAAGTCTCTTTGACACTTAGAATATTTTTAAGTTTTCGAGGCTAAGAGTACATTACTATGGGCTAGAACATGCACGACTTTTTATGGGGCGTTACATAAATTCAAGCCTATATTCATAGCTACACCCTCGTGGAATACAAGCATGCAACAATTATCTCTTCTTAACATAAAACATTTACCCTCTCACATCTAAACAACTGCTCATCACTACACTATTTTCACAAAGAGAGATCACTGAAGGGTTAAATCAGGAGGATCTGAAACATGAATAGATACAAACTGAACTCGACACATGACTTGAAACTTAGGGGATAGAATATCAACAACATGGATTTGCCCATAAGGCCTGAACTGAGAATATACATGACATAGTATGGATTCATCTGATCAGCAGGGACATAACATGAGTTATGAAATCTAAGTATACTGGAAAGCATGATGTATGTACATGAGTCAAGAACTGATTCTGAAATTTCTGAATTCGTAAGACATGATTTGTAACACTGAGTCAGCTAGAACTGAACTTCTTATGCTGGGAACTGAAATCGTACATGATTTATGGAAAAATGCACGAGCATGGTTCATGGATATAGAATCGACATGCAATGTTTGCATGGGTTTAGTGATAGCTAAAGTATAAAACTCTGCACTGAGATGAGGATGGGTCAAGAATTGTCTTCCCTTACTGCTTTTCAATACATATTGGCACTACTACTAGAATCTAAAGGACTGACTTGGTCACTTGATCTATCATCTCCCCCTTAGCTTAAAGCCGACATCATAAGTTCGTGAACACTAAACTGAACTCTGAACTGAACTGTAATCTTAATCACATGCTTACACTCTGTTCAACACAAGCTTGCTTTGCTAAACTCATCATCTTCTACTGTTTCCTCTACTACTAATGTCACATGCACACATTCATGCCAAAATTTCAAGTCAATAAATCTAAAATTCTAGCTCGCACTGTTCAAGCCTACTGACTTATTCTGGGATAACTATCCCCTTGAGTTCATACTCTGATCAATCAGAATAATAATATCCCAACTCTACTACTGCTAAACCCCTTGGGTTCATGTTTGTAACTCTAGATCATATACTATCATAGGATTCTGAGAAGAGATCTGACGATATATCTAAATTTGGGTTTTATAAGGAGTTCTTATGATTATGAATGGGATCCATACGACTCTGCAACATAATGAAATGATGGGATACTGTTTGAGTCCGTGGCTAATCCCGTAACTGACTGTAGGGACTGTATAAGAAAGCCCTATCTTTAGGAATTGAGCTTCATTGTTTTTGTTACCATGAAAGTAAGGTAAAGCTGACATGAAGGGAGCATGATCTGGATCTACATGAGTTTCTTAGAAAACTTTTTTATAGCACGATCTGAGAGATGAAAAAAGAGAAACTGTTCCAGAAACATCTCATAGCCTCCTGCACATAAGTGTGGTGCACAACACACCCATGTACAAGACTCTACTAGATGTGGCTTTCAGACTTCCTAGGACACTATTGAACCTTAGGCTCTGATACCAAGTTTGTAACGTCCTAATTTTCTGAACCGAAATGCTACACGGTGCCCATGACTCCGAAGGACCACAAGCTAACCCATGACTGATATGTACCTGTACACTGCATAATATACTGAATAAATATAGAAATAAAGGCGGTAAGGCCATAAGGTTCAAAACTAAATAAAATATTGTCTGAAAATAGTATAACAATACCCGAAACTAAAAAAAAAACTGTCTGACATGCTATAGTCTGAAAGCCTCTAACTGTACTGAATAAGGAGTTGAAGGAACATGTCTCCATCTAACTCCATCAACTGAAAACTAAACCAAAATGATAAATAAAGTAATAATCATATCGTCCTCGAATGAATAGGACTCACTGCAACTCTGAATGCTGAGGTGCTGCTGCTACTGCTGATCTGGGACTCGTGTCTCTGAACCTATGATATAACATATAAAGAAAGCACCATAGCGCTAATGCATCAATACGACTAAATGTACTGAGTATATGAGTGAGATAGGCTAAATGCAAAGGGTTTATATGCATGAACATGCGGACTGATATGAACGTAGGAATACATACATGCATAAGTTACTATAACTGAACTCGTGGTAAGACTGACTACTGAGTATGAATTCTGACAACATGAGTTTACTGATACTAACGTACTGAATAACTAAGAGACTGATACTATATTACTGATAAGTGAATGATGATTTATTACAGTTCTGATTATGAAAAACTGGTTGGATTGACTGCATCTGACAGTTCTGAAATCGAATACTGATAACATGATTTACTGATATCTAATATGACTGATAATTGAGTTTTGATAACTGAAATGACTGATAACATGAGTGGCCGTATCTGACGATCCTGAATCTAATGGAACTATCTCAGTTTCGTACTGCATCTGAGTTGACTGTATCTGACAGTCCTGATATGCTGAAGTCTGAAGAACCATTTGAGTTCTTTAACTGATACTGAGACTGTGGGAGGTAGTAGTTTAACCGACATGCCTCATGTATACTAGTTTAGCTGAACTGGGGTCCAATCCTTGCCCTGATTGGAAGGGTGTCAATACCATGCCACGGTTAAAGACAAGCTGTGAGTAACTCTCAAATCTAGAAGTGTCCCCAAAAGAGAACGGCGGATATCCGCCTCATCAATCCTCAAGTTGGCAATGTTGATGTCTCAACCTATGATGGCTATATTATTCTGGAATGCAAGGATGACTTCTAAGAATCACACCCTCATCTGACAGTGTGTATTCCCATCCTTGGGTTCACTCGGTGCTAACTCCTACTCCCATCTGAATAGACACTGAACTGATCAACTGAAGTGAACTGATTAGCTGAACTGATTAACTGGTCTGATAGTATTGCTTAGCTGAGCTGAGCTAAATTCCCTTAATTTCGTTGATTGACGGAATACTACTGAGATCTGAGGACTTACTGAGAGTACTGAAGTTACTGAAACTGCTGATACTGGAGTTTCTGAGATTACTAAGCTACTGAGATAACTGGGCTACTGAGATTACGTAGATTACTGAGTACTGAGTAGAACTGGGCTGATACTGAAGTTACATAAGTTTTCCTGAATCATGAGACTAACCGAAGTCTACTGAACATGGCTTAACTGAGGATATCGTGACAACATGACATGACTCTAGGCACACAACTATATTTTTCGGGTACAAGTACCCCCAGGACTTGATAAAAGGAAACTGACACACATGACTGACTTGATCGTGAGAATAGAGTCCATAATGCATAATATCATAAATAGGGATCTCATACTAAGCATGATTACTAACGATGTATTACATGAAAATGATTTCATATCACGTGGAAGTACTTGCACAACCTCAATATCATGTTCATTATATAATCATAATAGCAACACATATCAATAACATGGAAGTTCACGTGGAAACATGATGCATAGAGCATGTACTTGTAATTTAGGTACAATATGGTCATGAGGCATCCATTCTATCATTCTAGGCATTTTGTCAAACACTTTACATGCATAATCCTTAGCATAGGTGAAATTAGCAAATTTAACAAGTATTAAACCAACCCCAAATCCATGGGTTTCAACTATTCAACACACAAACTGCATGACAACACCTAAAACATGATCTTGAAGCCTAAACCACAATCATGAACATGAACAACATCACATCATAACAAGGTAAATCAAATTTATCATTCAAAACATGGTTCTTGATCTCTATGGACGAAAGGGGTCCATAGGTGAACACTATGCATACCTGAGATTAAGAATCCATAGAATTTACGGTGAAAACGGCTTGAATCTTGAAACCCCCAATTGAATCCTAGATTTGTTCTTGATGTTTCTTGAGAGGATTTCCACAAAACTAGTATGGTTTGGTGATTTTGAGCTCAAATCCCGTGTTTAAGACTATATATAGGGTAGGGAAAATGAACAAAATACCCTTTAAAATACAGAGGTGGAATGCTGAAAACTGGGCGAGCACCGGAGTTAGCAGGCGTCGCCCGCCTTAGTCCACCACTATAGAGCAGGCGGCGCCTGTCTTATAGCAGTGCTCTAGACCAGGCGGCGCGGGCAGATCGCCAGATGTTACTATTTCAAAATCCAAACGAGCCCTAAACGGATTCCAAAAGTTTCGAAACTTTGCCGAGATATACTCTTGACTTCCCCGATCGCAACGCAACTTGAAAATCCAAAATCGGAGGTCGGGAAGGTCGTCATATAAATCCTCAAAGTTTGGATACTTGAAATAAAACTAAGTTTTGAAACACTTATCAAATTGTCTAAGTTTTGAGGCTTGTAAAGCCAAATGAGCTGAATTTTGGATTTAGAATTTTACTGGGTATTACACCTTAGTAAGTCCTCAAATGAAGTTGGCCCTCAGATGTTATTCAATAAGATTCCCTTGTAATACCTTTCTCTAATATCTTCTGGTGAAAGCTACCAGAAGAACACTTGGTGTGTAAGATATTGGATACTTATCAGAGTGTAAATATACAAATATAGTCCCTTAATATAAGAAATCAAACTGTAACAATATTTAAAACTGTCATATCATAATTATAGAAAATTAAAAAACCAAAAAATGAAATCTATTTAAATTAAAGCTAATAATTCACGCATTATATAATTCAGATAGAATAATAAACAAAACATAATCGCAACCATCATTTTTCTCTCGATTATTTCTTACATAAAAGAGAGGGATGAAGAAAAAAATACCATACTCTTTTGGTTAATAAATCAAAAAAAAAAAACATAAAAAGTTTAAAGAAAAAGCCACTTTCCTTTAAGCGTGGACTCAAATTTCACCTTGAAGGGTAGCTTTTTTGATACTTCTTGTTCAAGTAGCATATTACCAACAAAAAGTGTTGTGGAATATAAGTTGCCATGTTCTGCTAGGGTAAAGATGGTTAAAGGTAAAAATTAGCCTATGAAAGTGTAAACCGCTGAATTCGTCCAAGTTTGGGTAGGTTATGATCTGTCCTCTTATAAGTTCAGTCCATTAAGAATTGGGTTGATATACAGTGTAAATTAACCTATTAAAGATTTTGTCAAAATACATTTTAAGTCACTATTTTTTGTTTGATATATAGTCATCTTTGATTTCTTTACCTTTCTTGATTTAATTTAAACTAAAATTCTCCGAACACAAAGATTAAAATTTTATTGAAGTTATATATGCATATAATAATTGAATTCATATGCTTAAAATTTTATGGATAGTTCCTACTAAGCATACAGGGGAAAAAAAAGACAAATATGAAATTAGCAATAACATAATGTCATAAACTAAAGGAAGGATAGATTGATTGGAAAAATATGATAATAGAGAGTTACAATGATAGTCATGAAGTAGCACTAACGTAAAGAGATCGTATTCTGATTAACACATACTCATCTTGATGTGAAGTTGATGGGAAACCACATCACAACTGAGAAGATCCCGTCAATGTCTTCAGAATCACCACCGTTAATCACCACCATAGAATTTTTGTCGATTTACTCAATTTTGCGATTAATAAAATCACGTTTGTATGATTGTAATTCTTTTTATGGTCAAAACACCATATATCAACATGTTTAAAAAAACTTGCGGCTACGAAGAAGAAAACATCACCAGTAAGAGACATTGTTTGTTGGAGTGTTCTTTTTTGGCCGCCAAGATATTTAAGATTGGAAGTATGTCTTCGTGTTAAAGGAAGTGTTGAACCGGTTCTTCTTTTGGCCTTTGGGGTTGCTGAACCATTACGTAGTTTGTTAATAGTAGGGGTGTCAAATGGGCGGATTAGGTTGAGATTGAAGATATTAAATGGATTGAATTTGGTATCGGATTGGGTCATGATCCGTCAAAATTCACTTTGGATTGAAATGGATAAAAATCACGTTGGGACTTGACCCGCCCAATATAACCCGCTTAATTTAAAAAATATTAAAATATTAATATTTATCTCTTGTAAAGAAAATAAATTTTAATGGGTTTGAAAAGTTGGGTGGTTGGGTAGGAGTGGGGTTGGGGTAAGAATATTTTTTTAAAAAATAAAAATTACTATTTTTTAGGAAGGGGTGTGGGGTAAGAGGTCGGGGGTAGGAGAGGTGGTTTTTAGAAAGGAGGTTGAGGTAAAAGTTTTTCTTTTAAAAAAAAAAAAAAAATTAATTTTTAAAAGAAAATAATTTTTTTAAAAAAAATATGCTTTTTTTTCGGGGGAGGGGGATATGTCGTATAGGGGAGGAGGGTGTGGGGGTGTAGGGTGTAAGGAGAGATGGGGGTTGGGGTAAGATTAATTTTTTTGTTCAAAAAATAATTATTTATTTATTTTTAAAAATTAAAAGATTTTTAATTTTTTAGGGTGGGGGTGGGGGTGGGGGTGAGGGGTCGGAAGAGAGGAATGGGGATGAGGTGGGGTGATGACAAGATAGAAAATTTATAAAGAGTTTTTAAAAAAATAAAAATAATTTATTAAAGGGACGTGGAGTGAGGTGGGGGTGGGGTAAGTTTGCTTGTGGTAAGGTTTGGGTAAGGTGGGGGTGAGGTGACTTTTTTCCTTACGAGGAAAATAATTTTTCTATTAAACGGGTTGAAGTAGAGATTGATTGGATTCATTTGAACCCAAATTAAAAATAGGTTGAGAGTTAATGAGTTGAGATTTATCCAATAACAAATTATCTTGAACCCAACTCATTAAGTTATGGACAGATTGGGCGGGTCAACTCAATTTGGGTTCATTTTGACACCCCTAGTTAATAGGTAGGATAGGACTTTAGGAGTTATTTGGTACAAAGAGAAGTTATCCATGGATTAACAATACAAGGATTAACAATACAAAGATTAGTAATGCAGGGATTAGTAATACATGGATTATTTTTTATCAAGTGTTTGGTTCATAGTATTAAAAACTAAATATATCATGTATTTTAAAACTCTACAAAATCTCTTTTTACAATTATACCCTTAAATTTTTATGAGATTTTCTACTTCATTTAACTAGTCAAGTTCCTCACCCTTTGCGCGATCTTAAAAAAGCTAAAATATGAATAATAATTCTCACTCCGCTTAATTGATCATTTATTTCTTTAAAAAAATTGAGTCTATTTAATCAAGAAAATTTTTTAAAAAATAAATAATTGTCATATTATAAAGAAATAATTTTTAAAAAATGTAAAGCACATTATGTAAGAACATCACGGACTATTGATAATATAATTTTAGATTTTCAAATTATATATTTATTTGACAATAATCTTTTCTATTTACATTAATCCGTCCGTAAATTGAACAATTACAAAATAGCATAAATGTAGTTCACATTCGAAGCTATCAACTAACATAAGGGAGTAAATGATATTTTAGCACTTGATCCGCATACACAAAGTAAAAAAAAGTTGGCAAATTAAATGTAATATAACAACCAAATTTGTAGTGATTAAATTTAAAATGGAACTAAAAGAAAATTTTAATAAAAAGAATTGAGGGGTACTTGAGTCATTTAATTCTCTTATCCATATATTATTAAGCCATGGATAAGTAATCCCATGATGTTTTAGGGATAAGATAATTCACTCTATGATGTATTAGTTATCCATGTATTAGGTGAGATTAGATTTAAATTGAACAACCAAACATTGTACATAGCTAGACTAACTTTTAATCCATGGATTATTTTATTTAATACGGCCTACCAATTAAAAAAAAAATGAGGTTATTTAACTTAATAAGAAGGGCAGTTTAGTCATTTCACTTTAATTTTTTTGAGTTGGTGCTTTTAATGGAGTATAGATAAATATAGATATAGATTAGTAACACAAGTATTGTTAATATCATGTGTTGCTATAAATCAGTTATACACACATTGAAATACTGCTTTCTTCGTCTCAATTTATGTGACACCGTTAAGGACGCAAAATTTAAAGTAAGAAAATAATCTACATCTACAATATATTAAAAGAATTGACATTCTTAAAAAAGTGATTTGAACTTTTTGTCTTTCATTAAAACTTATCGCAATAGATAAAATTATTTTTCCACTTATTTTCTCCCATTATTATATTATTATATTGTAATATTAAAACTAAGAAGTTCTAAATATATAGTAATAGAAAAATATATTTCGAAAAAATTTCATACTGCCCTAAAACTCCACAAAAATAAAATACGTTAGTTTAATTTTTGGAAGGAAAAATAAACAATTTTCTAAAGTTCCCAAAATAACTCAAAACTGTCCTAAAGTAATATTAGGATGGGCGGGGGTGGGGGGAGGATATTATTTATGTTATTTTTAAATTTTGATTTTTAATAATATGAGGAATGATATCCTAGTAGAAATTCTTATCTAAGATCGAGAATCAAATACTTTCTCATCATAACATACTTTCTCGTCAATCAATATTTCAACGGAAAATAAAGAAAAATTTTCAAAGAAATAATTCGATCAATAATAGTAAAATCTCACTAAAATTCTCTAAGATAGTTAAATAATAGATGTTTCAAAATACATCAAATTGTAGATATTTCACACCTTTAATATATTGTAAATATAGATATAAATTGTAAATTATAGATTAATGTAGATATAGATTAATGCACAACGAACATTAACAAAAAGATATTTGCAACGCAAATCGACTTTTAGTTCATAAGTTAGAAGGGTGTTTCAACTTTAACCTAAAATAGGTTATTTAAAATTAAAAACTAATTTAACTAAAGGAGTATTTCAGTTGAATTTTGTGTGCAGATAAAAATGGTTTTTCAAATGTTAGGAGAGTGACGCATAATCACTTTCATTCATAATATATTAGTTCTAGCTCAAATACTCAGGTTGTATAAAGTAATGTTTTGAACAGGATCTCTACTCTTGTAGTGACAACGCCATAACTGTCTCTGTAAATCCTGTGTTATAAATAAATAAATTTTGTGTTGATTAAAAAATAAATAAAAATTCAATCAGATAAATCCAAATGCCTACTAAGTATGAATAGTTATGATCTGAAGGTCATTCCCATCTACCAATCGTACATCCCTAATAAATTATGAAGTATGTCACACAATTAGGTGATCCAAAAAATTAATCATAGTAATTAGCCATCCTAAGTATGATTAGCTATATTAACTAAATATGAGTTTGAAACATAAAAAATGATCTATCTAGTTTGAACTAGTCCAATTAAATTGACCTCTATATTTTTTATTTTTTATTTTGCATTGTTGATATAATATTTATAGTTTATTTGGTTAAGTTTTTAGAAGTCAAATGCATTTAATTTATTCAAAAGAAATTATATTAAATTATAAGGTGTTTGGTTTATCTCTTGAGAGAAGATAAATACTTATAAGAAGTAACAAAATCAGTTTTTAGAGATAATTTTGAAAAAAAAAAAGTATTTAGAAAAAAAGATTGCTCAAAACTAATTGTTACTCAAAAATATTTTCAATTTTTTTTTGGTTACACAAAAACTATTTCTTAAACAAATAATTTTTGAGAAGCACCTTTGAAAAAAAATCAAAATAAACTGATTTTTAGAAGTTTGATCAAATAAATTATTAATTTTGTAATATTTCAAGATAAATATTAAAGGATGTGAATTTTGGTACCTTTTATCTCAATTTATGTGATAAGTTGACCCTTATGATTTGACTCTCTTCTTTTAAAAATATTTATTAGAAGCTTATTTCATTAAATTAGCCTTATTAATTATGTTATAAATTTAAATTTATACACTTTATATATTTATTTAATGATAAAAATAATATTAAAAAAATATAATAAAATTTTCTTATTTTTATAAATATGGTAATTAAATTAAAATAAAAATTTTTAATAAAAGAATTAAAAAAAATGGTGAGAGAGTATTGTTTTAGCCTCTTACAAGAGAATAGTGTTACCTTTTTATAACTAGACATCACATAACTTTATAATTCTCTTGTTACTTTTAGTGCAAAAGTTTGACCAATTATTAGGCCGGAAGATGTGAGGTATAATACTTTTAAAATAAAATATAAAAAATTATTTTATTTTATATTTAATTGAAGGTATTAGTTAGTTTGAATTATAATTTATATTATTGTGGGATATTAATTTTGAGATAATTAATTATCTTGAGATAACTAATTACACGTTTGATAGGATGTATTATTTAAAATAGTCCATGTATTAAAATCTAATCCAACCTAATATATCGTTTGGTTGCACAACTCAATGTAATCCCTTCTAATACACCATATGGTGTATTATCTTATACCTAGGAAATCATGGGATTACTTATCCATGACATAATAATACATGGATAATAGAATTAAATGACTTAACTACCCCTCAATTCTTTTTATTAAATTTTTTCTTTTAGCTCCATTTTAAATCTAATCACTAAAAATTTGATTGTTATGTTACATTAATTTGCAACCTCTTTTTTCTTTGTGTATGCTGATCAAGTACTTAAATATCATTTTATATTGGTTGATAGCGTCGAATGAGAACTACATTTATGATATTCTATAATTATTTAATTTACAAATGGATTAATTTATATAGAAAAGATTATTGTCAAACAAATATATATTTTGAAAATCTAAAACTATATTATCAACGATCCGTGATGTTCTTATATAATGTGCTTTTGTATTTTTAAAAATTATTTCTGTATAATATGACAATTATTTGTTATTTTGAATTTTTCTTGATCAAATAGACTTAATTTTTTTTTTAAAAAATAAATATTCAACTAAGCAAAGTAAAAATTATTATTCATATTTTAACTTTTCTATAAGATCATGCAGGTGAGTAATTTGATTAGTTAAACGAAGTAGAAAATCTCCAAAAAATTTGAGGGTATAGTTATAAAAAAGATTTTGTAGAGTTTTAAATCCAAACACAATACATAATATATTTATATTTTAATATAATATACTAAACACTTGATAAAAAATAATTCTTATATTACTAATCCTGCATTGTTAATCCATTGATAACATCTCTTTCTACCAAACGATAGCAATATAAAGTTTAACAAAGGTTTTAACAAAAATTAAATGTGTGATTAGCTCATTATCAAAGGCCAATAAAAACACCCGCCGAAAAAATAGCTGCCAAACCTCCATGGCAGCAGCAGCCGCCGTTCGTTCCCTTTCCAAATTCAAACGGGCAATTTCATCGGCCGCGCAAATCCTCCAACATCGCCACTTCTCCTCCGCTGACGCCGCAACGGCGGTGATTAACCCGCCGGGAAATTTCTATTATGACGATAGTGAAGGTGAAGAAAGTGCAGTGTATCAACACACTCTCAAATTCCAACGTCCGTCAACTATAAAACAACAACGAGTTCTCCATAACTCCGTTAGTTTAATTGGGAAAATTGATTTGCCGTTTAGAAGAGTTAACACCAGAAACGGCGCTTTTGGAGTTCATACTTTTCTCAGTGTATCTGCTTCTTCTCAATTCCGTCCCTCTTTTAAGTAAGTTGATGATTTTATTGCTATTCGCTTTTTTGGGTTCCTTTCTTGTATATTTTTTTTATAAATTACTTTTGGAGTTAACTGGTGCTGGTTAGAGCTGTGGTTAGAGCTGGTAGGTATCCTTGTGTAATTAGGCAACGTGCGTACACTACGGTTATTTAAAAAACTTATCTGTCGGACTTCCATTGTAACTAGTAGTTATTATCTCATAAAGTCATCTCCAATTGTTAAAGAAATTTGAAATTTTATTATCTCATAAATTCACCTCCATTTGTTAAAGAAAGTTGGAATCTTATTATCTCAGAAAAGCCACCTGAAAGTTGAAATCTTACTGTCTTAGAAAGTCACCTCCGTTTGTTTAAGAAAGTTGGAAAAGTCACCTTCGTTTGTTAAAGAAAGTTGGAATCTTATCATCCCAGGAAGTCACCTTCGTTTGTTAAAGAAAGATGGAATCTTATTACCTCAGGAAGTCACCTTCATTTGTTAAAGAAAGTTGGAATTTTTTTTGAATAACCGTGGTGTCCGGGCCACCTTACACACGCCTCGACTAATTCCACGGGCAGCAACAGGTAACAGGTAACTTTGTCCATCAAGGTTGGGACAGATGGGAAGAACTCACCTATTATTTTTGTCTCCACTGGAATTTGAACTTGAGACCTCATGGTTCTCAACTACTTCATTGACGACTAGGTGTAGGCCACACCCGTGTGTGCAGAAAGTTGGAATCAAGAAGAAAGTTGACTTTTTGAGATAATTACTATTACAATTGATTGAGTGACCATTTGAGAAATCAAACGCATTACTTTTTGGTGGTGTGCAGAGTTATGCTGAAGATGTGGGATGAAATGGGGGAAGTGTCAATGGAGCATTTGAAGCCAAAGGACTTGATATATGTTTGGGGTCATTTGAGATCATACACCAAGATTGACGAGAATGGTAAACACAGGATGAGACACGAGGTTTGTAACCCAGAAAAAGAAGACTTAATTTTTCTTATGCCCATTGTTGTATGTAGAGGTAATTTTAAATAGAAGGGTCTGGTAAAAATTGGGTATATTTTTGAGATTGATAGTTTTTGACGTCCTGCATTTAGTTTGTTTGGAATGTTATTGTTTGTTGCCCAGTTAACACTTTGCGTCCTTACTATATGTTTGTATCTAAGTGTTCTTTCTGGGTTCTAGTTTCATCAAAATTAGTTGGAGTTTTCCATAAACCATTGTTCCTGCCATCAAATGTGGAGGCCTATGAAAGCTTATCAGATACAAATTTATGTAGTATTTGTTATCGTTTAACTATGATGCAATGACATGATCTCAAAACTATTAGGCATGGGCCCTGCAGATTCTATATACCGGTCAATGAAATTTCTTGCATGTATTTGAGACCTGGGCATCTTGGTTATCCAGCCAGCTTAGGACTGCCCTCTGGGCATTGCGGTTGAGTTATGATCCATGACTATGACAACTTTCAGCTAGTTTGCACAAAAGCCTGACTGAGTTTTCTCTGTCAAATTGTAATAAGTAGGACGAGAGTATAGGTAGTATGTGGATAAAAATTGCTAGCACCTTTCTTTTGCTTAATGATCACAGTAAGCTTTTGCTTGGGACACCGAGGCGAGGATGAAATCATACATGAGAGTGCACATTGTCTGTTTCCTCTTCATAAGATTATAATAGCTGCCTTAGGCTTATTAGTGTTTTGAATTTCTACAAGAATTCATCTTCAGATGCACTTGTCTTTCAAATTCGAACTGTTTGCTGTTTAATAGCATTGCAACATTCTATGATAATGAGGGTGATGGTACAATTGCAGCATAACCTACTCATTAAGAGAAAACCATTTGTCTTCTCATGACGTTCCATTTATTCTCTTTTACATAAGCACACAAATTTATCTTTCAGAGACGTGATTAATTAGAATTGCATCTGCCGTTTGGTGTTTAGCTTTCCTGTATGAGCTACCTTATCTTTTTTTAGGGGTGGGGGGCATATGATGTAAGTTTCCATATCGGCTTCTTAGATCACCAAATGAATATGTTTTGGTCTTTTTATTTATTAAATATGTCTCTAAAGACAAAGGCTACTAGAGGAAGTCGTGACACAAAATGCACTTATTCTTTAACTGTTGAATTTTCTCTTGGATCTTCAAAGAACAAAAAGATGGCAAATGAGATATACCATAAAGAAAAAATGATCCTGCATTGGACGTGTTTTTGTAAATTTTGAGATCCCGTGCTCAACAGAATGCTTTCTCTTTTTCTTTTTCCATGTTTTTTATGTATCTTGTGCTGCACAAAAATGTTTTTTTTCTGTTTCATGTTTTCATGTAATGATTCTTTTGAAGGTAGATGTCAAGGAAATAAATTTTGTGACTCCACGTGTTCAAGCCTCAGCAACCCCAGAATTCGAGAAGAAAGAACCAGGAGGTACAGGTTGCCCTTCTGAGCATTTCTTATAAGTTATAATGTTCATAGATTGTAAGCAATTGAAAACATTTTCTATATTGGAGGGCAAATGGCCTGAATATAGCAGAGTGGAATATGGAGGATCTATATGACCAACCCCAACTAAGCAAGTAATGTGGTATGTGAGGTTTGCTGATTGATTGCATACACAGCATTTCTGGATAATTGAAACATAGAAGACTGCAGGAGGATAACTTCTAAATTTCTCGAATGGAACTTTAGAAGTAATAAAAGAATCAGATAATAATTTTTGAGACACACTATAGCCTGATTGTAAAATAAATGTGCTATTTCTTGGATGAAAATGCACCTTATTGTAAGATAATAATCTTCGTGTTAGAACGGAGGGGGTGGGATTTTCTGTCCTGACAAAAGAAAGCAAGAACATTTAAAGAGATTTTATAAAAATGCTTCACATATTCCAAATTTAGGCGATGATCCTCTTTTCTATATATCTCTCGCCTTCAATAACCATTTCATTTGGTTGATTATTGGAACATTCGGATATTGAGACATGAACTGGCTGGGACATTCATGCTAACAATTTTGCTGTTGTTAACTTTGTGTTGAAACGTTTCACTAAAGTTAAGACTATAATCTAGAGCTACACACAGGTGCATTCTTTAGTTCCAAACCAAACAGCTTGGTTGCCCATGATCTAATTAATCAAGCCTTAGACCTTAGACTGATTGATGGTGCCCATATCTGGAAAGGTTCCGTATTGAACTATGTTGATCCTATATATCCATGTTTCCTGAACTCGTCAACTCATTTCTAGGTCCATTTACTTGCGTTCTCAGGTGAAGATAAAGAGGAGAAGCACAGGAACCGGATCAGATTGTGGCAAATTTTCTTCGCTAGCCCTTATGAATGGATGGACTTCAGGAAGGATAAAGTCAATCCTAAACACCCGGACTTTAAGAACAGAGATACTGGTGAAGTTCTCTGGCTCAGGACAGATGATCCACCATGGATAAAACGACAGTTGGATATTCTAGATTCTAGATTTACTTACAAGAGTTTCTAAGAACAATAAAGCTCCGTATACACACATCCTTATGAAGGGATGCAGATTAATGCTGGAACCTGGTACAACGAGAAGTTCCACTGGTTGTTACAAACATCAGAGCTACTGTTGGCTAATGTGCATACTTCTCAAATAGTAAATAGAACAGGATCTCCATTATGAACGAGAAGAAGGTTACTGTGTGCTAATGCCACAAGTTATGTAATGTTGGCAGTTGTAATAGTTATTAGTGCTATTTCTTGAAAAGTATGCGTTGTACATAAATTTTCTTTTAGGTCAATACTTGTATACGAAATTTCACGACTGTCTCCACTTTACAAACCTATGTCTGGTACATAATTTTCTGTTAGGTCCTAATTCTTGCTTTGGTCTCCTATGAGTGGAGAGTCCAGAAGGAGCACTTCATGTAATTAAAATGCTAAAATTTGCAATAATGCGGTTCATTCTACACCCCTAAAAGTTTTGCACAAATTCTTTAAACGGGAACAAAATTTGAATTGTGGTCAAGTATCCCTAATTCTTTGCAAAGAGGAATATAATGGAAAAAAGTTAAGAATTTTACGCAATTTCTTTTCTAAGAAAGAGATCATACTGATTGATTGCTCTTTCAATCCGGCGAAATGGAATTGGCATGGATCAAATTAATAAGCTTACGACCACCAAACAAACTGACCTATGGGTGAAGTTCAAATAGAATCCATTTAATTATTTGAATCAAGAATGATGCAGGTCCATATTGCTCTATATGACTATGTGAAAGCCCAATAAGCAGTGTGCTTTCTGTTTGGAAATATTTACCATAACCAATTAGTAAATTATGTCAACAAAGCAATAAATTACATGTAGTTGAGGTTGATTGTCAACTTGATTTAATAACTTTTATGATGATAATCGACCTACTATAATCTACTTTCCTTAATGTCCTCAATGGCACTTGCCTTTTAATGTACATCAGAAAAAGCAATAGACACTTTCTCAGTCCAATATTGCATATAACTTTTTTGATATTTTGATTTATTTCCAAAACATAACAAACCATGCAATATATGTGTCAAATTTACTACTAATTGAAATTGAGAAACCCAACCATCTGTTAAATTTCTGGAAAAAAAAATAAAAATTGGCATTTACGTCTAACAACGTTCCAGCCCGAAAATAATTTTAAATCACAGTTTCAAGTTAAAAAGATAAATTTGGTCACATGGAGTCTACCTATTTTACACGGGAGCTTTATTTATTTATTTATTTATTTATTTATTTATTTATTTAATAATAAGGTTGAATACGAGTTGAATTGTTGAAGGTAAGAGCATGAATGAATAAACAAATATAAGGGGCGGCAAATTAAGCAATTCATAATAGTGAGTATACGGAGATTGGGTGTTCGTTACCTATTTAATAGAACGAAAAAGGGTTTAAAATATCAATCAATTATGTGAATTGGTGTAAAAATGTTTCCGTCTATCTATTGGGTTTAAAATGCTTATTTTGTCTAACTATTGAGCCTATTGGGTCTAAAATGTTTTTTTTTTCTCGTTTTTTTACTCTTCTATCTCTAACTTTTATTTTGAAAAGACAAATATGTATATCACATACATATATTCAAAAAACATATAAAATACGTAGTCATATTCATATTAAACAGTAACAAACATAACTATACTATATATCTTCATATGTATTTGCGAAATATAAAGACGGCTCATATAAAATAAGAATATACATATGGATCATGTATGTATTTTGTAAATACATATGCAAAGCTATATGTATTTTATACGGTGTTAAATTTGTCTTTAAATTGTACAAACTATGTCATTTTAGAGGGTAACATATGTACTTATTTGTTTTATTTTACTATTTAAAATATGTATCATGTATTTTTTTTATCACCTGTATGTATATGTATATAATTGTCATTATTGTTATAGAGATTTTGTATCTTATATGTTTATATATACATGTGAGTCAGATATGTATTTCTGTAAATACATATGCATATATATATATATATATATATGCATGTTTTTTACCGTAAATACATATGTAGATTTGTATATCTATTCATTTTGTATATTTTTTATGAATATGTATATATGATATAAATATTTGTCTTTTAAAAATAAAGGTAGAGATAGAAGAGTAAAAAAAAAAGAAAAAAGAAAAAAAAGAAAAAAATGAAAACGAAAAATAAAAATTCAAAGAAAAAAGAAGTGAAAAAGGAAAAAAGAAGAAGAAAGAGAAATAGAAGTGTAAAAACAAAAGCGAAAAAAAAAAATATATGAGAAAAAGAAAACAAAAAGAGAAGTAGAAGAGAGAAAATAAAGTGGAAAGAAAAAAATGGAAAAGAAAAAGAAATTAAAATAAAAAAAAAAAGACAAAAAAAATGAAAAAATTAACAAGAAAAAATAGTTAGAGATATAAGAGAATGATATTTTGAAGATCATGAAAATAATAATCTTCATATTCGAGTTTGATTTGGAAAAGGAATATACTAATTTAAATAAGAGCAATTTATGGAAATTTAATTAGATGGATAACTATTCCTTATTTAACTCAACCAATTTGAGTAAAACAAGGGCAGTAAATCTTGTTGTATATGTATTTGTATAGCAACAGTTTACTTACATACAAAATATAATTTGCTATTTTTTGTAATTATGAAACTGTTGCTATAAAAGTTACAATTAAGACTATGTAGTTGCTATTTTTGAAATTTTCCCTATTTTTTTACTATAGGTGACATGCCCATAGTTTGTATTTATATGCTTTATTTTCTACTTTACTCGATCGGCCTAACCTGTTGAGTACAAGTAAACCATACTCACCCCTACTATATCCTTTTTAAATTAGTTTGGTTTGTAGCTTTATTTGTCAAGACTTGTCGCGATAAGTACCATCATGACTCTTGGTTTGGGATCGTAAAACTGTCACTACGTCATCCACCCTTTTTCCTTGCATTTAGATGAGCTGATATTTGGCCTATTTTTGTTTTAATTTACTTGATAGAGGTTAAATGTGAGGTGATAATTTTATTGAGTTGTGAAAAGTTTCTCTCCCATAACATCCTCTCTCTTCCTTTAACCCTCATAATGATAAGAGCAAGAACATATTATTCTTAAACTTCTCCAGATAAATGGAGGTGGTCTCTTTACCTTTAGCCAGGTCATGTGGAGGAATGTACCTTTCGTGGTCACGATCTTTGTCTCGCAAATATCTATATCTTTCCTTATCCCTCGAATCTCTTTCTAGATTATAATCCTTCCAATCATGATTCCTTTTCTTCCAAACTTGATCTCACCTTGCTTTTTATAGGTAGTTCAGGATCCCCCTATTTGGTTTGACATGAGCTGGGTTTCTTCATCAAGTGATTTTGCATCATCATCATCATCATAAGTTTTGTTATCCTTAGAACGAAAGACATTGACCGCCTTTGGAATTGATCCCGTCAGTTGTTTGGTTAGAAGATCAAATTTTGTCACTACGTTAGTCATATTCTCATCTCTCTCCTCATCCTTCTTCCTTTTTTCTTAACTTTCAAAAGATGTTGAGGGATCTCCTACAGCCACCTCGGTATCTCTTGAATGCCAATCTCGATTTTTCTTAGTCAATTAATATAATAAAGCTGTCGCAACACCATAAGATTGTTTAACTATAGATCTACCGACAGCATTATCGGCTACTATCTTGTACAATTGATCTAATGACCTATAAAACATTTGGAGGGGCACTTTGTTCAGAACCTCGTGATTTGGGAATTGCAACAACTTTTTGTTAACCTTTGCCATACACTTCATGTAATAATTCACCACATAATTGAAAAAAGTTAATGATATCATCACTCAATTATAGCATCTTTATTGGTGGAAAGAATCTATCCAAGAATGCTTCTGTAAATTCAACCAATGAGGTGATAGAACCCACATATAACTCCCACAACCATAACATCAATTCTTCCGTTAATGAAAATTTGAAGAGTCACATAAGATGGACTCTTGCGAAATGTGGGCAATCTCGAATGGGAGGCACACATTAATAAAATTCTTCAAATGAAGGTTGGTATATTCAAGGGCTTTTCCCTAAACAAACCCTTCATTTGAAGTAAATGAAGCATCACACTAGTAATGTGGAACACCCGTTCTTTCCCGTTGGTGGAATATGAATGGCAATAGCTTGGCCCACATCCCCGAGGTAATCCTCATCCTTGAGATGCCCGTCACAAATAATGATGGTATTGCTATCATTTTGTCTCATGGTATTGTGGAGACTGGTTATCATCTGAAAGATGACAAAACAAAAAACAAGATAAACTAAACACTACAAAGTGACTTAGAATAATAAACAGAATTAAATTTGATAATGCTCAAATTATACTTCAAAAGTATAAGTTGTTTTTGTCAATATACATTATCCAACAAGAGTCGAGGCCGATTTCATAGGGAATGAGAGCACGAGCTTTAATCTAAAGTGTTAAAAGTTTCTACAAGTTGGCTCATAATAAGATGAAAATCAATTGGGAAAATAAAGCTGGGGTTTAATTTAAACAATTTATAGTTATCAAGTCAACCGTTGTTGAAATGTAAAATTTGAAGTTTAGAGAAATGGAGTTGGATAGAAATTTCTAACCTGGCTTCACTCTAACCTTTATGAATGCCCACAAGTCTTTGGTAATTTGCAACCTTGTAGGTCGACATTAATGGCGAATAACACTAAGGCAATCCTCTGTTTCTACTTGTTGTTAGGGATGACAATGGTGCGGTGCGGGTTTTTTTTAAACCCGCAAGATTTAAAATCGTACAACACTGCATCACCTTCAAATCCGCATAAACCCGTCCCATATTCATACCCGCGCATAACCTCAACCCACATGTTTTTATTTTTTCTTTTTTTTGAAAAATTCGTAACTCCATTGAAAATCATAATATTTTCACATCTACAACTAGGAAATAATAACTAATTTCTATTATATCACTTTTTACTAAAAAATTGTCAAAAAGCATAATGTGTACAAGTAATGATCAAATATCACATTTTTATTAAAATGAATAGAGATGTTAAAAAGCTACTATAAAATTATTTATTTGTAGTGTTATACATGTCTTTTTAAGTATCATAAACTTTTGAGTAAAGAATACATATATTTTTAGGTATATTTACGAGAACAATACTAATTTTTAGCTTTTTTTAATTTAAATCCGCATATACCCACAATCCGCACTGCACCGTTTAAAAAAAAAACTTACTTTAACCAGTCCCGCACTCACACCGCATAACTTAAAACTCGCACCACCCCTCATAGCTAAAAACCCAAACCGCACTGCACCAGCACCGCCTCATTGCCATCCCCACTTGTTGTATTTTTAATTAGCTAATTGATATGGCTTTCGACAAATGGGATTTATTCATATCAATTAGCTAATTAGAAATACAAATAAACAAGACTCATATAATTATCTAACTTACTTAAGCATAACCCCAAGAAAAGAAATTAGCTATTCAGAGAGAGTGAAAGAGGAAAATTACCCAAATTCTCAAGTCAAAATAAATTCACTATTTTCACTCTTACGGCCGGGCCGGTTATTTTGTTAAAATGGGCCCGGCTAACCCGACCCGGATCAAGCCCGATCCAGCGGTCCAGCCCGGCCCGGCCCAGAAAAATTTAAAAAAAAAGATATTTTGGATTTTTGGGTCAAACTAGCCGTTGGCCCAACGGCTATATAGCCATTTTTGGGTCCAAACGGCTAGTTTGGGCCCATTTATTAAAAAAAAAATAAAAATAAAAAAATATTTTTTAATCCCCAAAAAAAATCTATAAATACCCTACAACTTCAAATCATTTTTCACACAATTTTTCACTCTCTCAATTCTCATTCTCTCTCAAATCTTAATTCTCAATTCTCAAATATTCAATATATTTAATTTCTTAAAGTGTTCACTTTAATTTTTTAATTTTTCGTTTACAAAGTACGAGCGGAAGTTTCTAAAGTCGCAATCTTCGGATACTTCCAAAATTTGGTATTGTCGTTCCATCTCTCACGTTTAATTTTTATTTATTGTATTAATTGTTTAATATTTAATTTTATTATATTTGTGTATTTTGAATATTTTTAGTTTAATTTAATTATATTATGGATAAATTAAAAAACCTCGCTACTAAAGGTGTTAAAAATTTTTGTCCCGGAAGCGGTAGTGGTAGTAAAAAGCGAATTACTAGCGGTAGAGGTAGTTCAAGTAGTAGATATACCCGTGTGCCTTCGCCTCCAGTACCGCTTGGTACACCTTTTGAGGAAGAAATAGGTGTAGGTGCTCACGATGTGGATTATGTAGAAGCTCAGGAAAATTACGGTATAGAAGAAGAAAATGAAGTAGATGCGGTTAATTTAGACTAAGATAATGAAAATATTGCTGAGACACCCGCAGTAGGAGATGCTAACGTTAGATCTGAATCAGTTAATCTCCCTTCCCGTCCTCCCAGTGCCCCAAAACCTCGTAAAAGAACTAGTATTGCATGACAATTTTTTGAACGTATATCAGATATTGAGGTGCAATGCAATATTTGTCAACAAATATATAAGCATAGAAGTGGAGGCAAGTAAGGGGTACGGGTACGTTAATGAGACATCTAGCTGAAGATCACAAAAGAGAGTTAAATATTGCAAAAGGTGGTGGGGATGTTGGTGGGTCAATGTAAACTAGAATGGACCCAGCAACCGGTCACGTAGCGAAGAAGTATAATAAATTGAGGGACAGGGAAGAAATAGCTAAAATGGTAGCTATGAGTTGTTTGCCTTTTAGTTTTCCTTCTTCTGATGCCTTTATTCGTTATATACAAGCAATTTATAATCCTATGTTTAATGGTATTCCTAGAACTACTTGTCGGTCTGATATTTTTAGACTCCATTCATAATATTGTTTTTATTTATCAACATTGTTAAAAAATATTCAATGTAGATTGTCCCTAACTTCTGATCTTGGTCGTGCTGTAAACAAAAATGATTATTTAACCATTACTTGTCATTAGATGGATAGTAATTTCGTGATGTAAAAACGTATTCTTGCTTTTTTATATGATGAAGATCGTAAACATACTGGACAATTTATTGCTGATTCTATTGTTAAAATTGCCGGATATTATGGTATCGAAAATAAAATTTTATGTATTGCTTTTGATAATGCTTTTAACAACAAGACTGCTATAACAAAAATAAAATCTACGCTATCTCCGCCCTTGCCTGAAATTTTTCATATTAAGTGTGCATGTCATATATATAATTTAATTGTAAAAGATGATCTTGAGTTTTTTGAGCTTTATATTGAAAAAACTCGTCTTGCCGTTGGTTTTATTCAAGGAAATAATCGTAGATCGAGAATTAGAGAATTTAAAGTTAAATGTCATGAAAATGGACTTACACCGATTTTGATGCCTGAGGAAATTGATACTAGATGGAATTCTACGTATAAATTTTTAAAAACTTGTTATAAATATAGAATTCCTATTACACTAGCTTTTAACCAACATTGCGGTTCATTTGCTGATTCTGCTGATTGCATGCTACATAATTCTCATTGGGTTGTAATTAATGATCTTGTTAAGTTTTTAGAAAAAATTTATGTAGCTACGGTTGAATTTTTCGGTGCTTATTATGCTACTGTTTGTAATATTTTGACATATATAGCCGATATTTCTGGTTTGCTCAAAGAATATAAAAATAAAGAAGGTTATAAAGAAGCTGTTGGCGCCATGTTTACGAAATTTAAAAAATATTTTTTCCCGATTCCCCCTATTTACTTGGTTGGTGCTATGCTAAATCCGTGCATGAAATATAATCATATGTGTCACTTTAGTACTCTTATTTATACTAACTTAGAAATAAATACTAACCATGATTCTGAACAAGTACAACCTTATTTGTGGACGGCTACGGCTGATGCAAAGGATTATATAGAAAAATTATATAATCACTATACTGATTTATTTGATTTAGCCGTACCTACAAATATCACTCCAACTGTCGTTCCTCATCCTCCCGAGGAGCCATCATCTTCTAAAAGGCCGGCACATAATGGTTTTTCTGATTCGTTTTATGATTTAAATTGTTGGAACAGTGTTGATGAGAGAACTTACACATCAACTTATCGGGAAGAGCTGAAATATTATCTTCGGACGGCACCAGAGGATCGCAGACGACGGATCAACACGTTGGATTGGTGGAGGAGTAATGAAACACAATATCCTGTGCTTTCAAGATTAGTTAGAGATATCTTGAATGTTCCAATGTCAACCGTTGCATCAGAGAGCGCCTTTAGTCAGGGACGACGGCAGCTTGGAGACAACCGACACTCATTGGGAAGCAATGCAATGAATGTTCTAGTTTGCCTCAGAGATTGGATTAGAGCGGAAAGAAGAAACCAAGGAATGGAACCGGAGCTGAGCGACGAGCTGAAACTTGAAGAAATTATGACTTCACGGGAGGACTCAGCAGAATCAAGTCCAATGCATGGTTTTGCCCCCGTTGACTTCGACTATCCTATGCAAGTTCCCATTACTATTAACATGAATGAGTTGGAAAAAATGATGCATAATTTATAGATTTTTCATTCATGTAAATTATAAATTTTGGATCATTTTGCAATCAATAAAATTCCCCAAATTCATTCACTCCTTAGTCCTTGTTTTTTATTTTTTTTTTCATTTAACGATTTAAAATTTTAAATTGAATTTCTAGTTTTCTACTTTAAATTAAAAACTTACTTCTAATATATTATTAATTTACTACCAAATATTATTAATTTATTATATTAAGTAGTATATGTTTTGTATATTTGTGCATATATCTTCTATAGAAGTGTATATTTAACGTATACATCTGTATATGTTTTATAAATTAGTATATAAGTATATCTATATATATTGTAATGTATATATAATGTAGTATATTTTATAAGTAGTAGTATATATACATTGAATGGTGCGTATACATAGAAGAGTGTATATATGTGAATAGATCTTCTATAGACGTGTATATTTAACGTATACATGTGTATATGTTTTATAAATTAGTATATAACTATACAAATATATATTGTAATGTATATATATTATAGTATATTTCATTTAAAGTATTACATATACATAGAATAGAGTGTATATATGTGAATGGATCTTCTATAGATGTGTATATTTAACGTATACATGTGTATATATTTTATAAATTAGTATATAACTATACAAATATATATTGTAATGTATATATATTGTAGTATATCTCATTTAAAGTATTACATATACATAGAATAGAGTGTATATATGTGAATAGATCTTCTATAGACGTGTATATTTAGCGTATACATGTGTATATGTTTTATAAATTAGTATATATATTGTAGTATATACTTTTTTTAAGTAGTACATATATATGGAATGGTGCGTATATATGTGTATATATCTTCTATAGACGTATATCTTTAAAGTATACAAGTGTATATGTTTTATAAATTAGTATGTAACTATATATATATACATCTTGTTGTATATATATATATATATATATATATGTATGTATATTGTAGTATATATTTTATTTAAAGTAGTACATATATATTGAATGGTGCATATATATGTGTATATATCTTCTAAAGTAGTATATATTTAACATATACATGTGTATATGTTTTATAAATTAGTATATATATATATATATATATATATATATATATTGTAGTGTATATATATATATTATACTATTATAGCATATGTTTTATTTAAAGTAGCACGTATAATCATATGTAATTATATATTGAATGGTACGTATATATGTGTAATTGTTTATATATTTTTTTTAAAAATATATATTATATATATTGGAGTGTATATAGTGTATATTGGATTATTTATTTATTTTTTAAACGGGTTTGACCAATTTTTAACCAGGTTTGACCGGGTTGAGTTAAGTGGGCCGGATTATGATGAGTTTTAATTTTTTTACTGTGTTGGCCCGGCCCGGTCCGACCCGGTTAACATCAAACCCGGCCCTTAACCGACCCTCAATCCGGTTAAAATGGAAGGGCCGGTTCCAGGTTGGCCCGTCCCGTCCCGTTTGACACCTCTATTTTCAAGGCCCTAAATTCACATTCTTGTAGCCAGTGCATCTGGGCTTCCAAAACTCTTTTCTACACGCAGCCTCCCCACCTTCGTGCGCACCTCTTGATCTACATGTGCCGGTGGGCTTCACATGTTCCCTAGTGTTGTTTTGAACTACTATTCTTTAAATTTTGCATTCCATTTGACTCGCATGGATAGCTCGACATTATATTCACTTTTTACCTGCAAAAATGAGCAATTGAACATGAGAATCACCTCAAAGCAATGGAAGTAAGGGGATAGTTGAAGATTAAAAGTGCTAAGAAGTTGAAAAATTACAAACTTATCATATAGCAGGACATGGCAGGAAATTTGTCCTTGTTTGCAACAAAAGACATGTCACCCAGCTTTAACTTTAATAATTCATCCTTATTCTGATTTGATAAGCTCCGGGAACATACTTTTCAAGAAAAACATTCTGAATTTATACCCAATAAGTGAATTTAAGACAGTCCTACACTCAACAAATGAACTCCACTATTTCTTGGATTCGTCCTAAAACTAAAAAGAAATGAACTCCACATTGTATCTTTCAACAATGAACATCTTATGAAGACCTTCATAGAAATCTATAAAAAACATGAATGTATCCTTCGACATTGTACCTTACAATACTATGGGTTTCATATTTATAAACTTACAAAAAAGTGCATAATCATCTCATTCATCATCGATTCAAGTACCTACTGATCAATCACGCCTGTGTTAGAACCCTCATCCATCTTAGGTGCCACAACAGTTGCACGTTATAAGGCCATGGATGGGGATGTAGGAATAATATGAGCAACATCTTTGCTAGCAAAAATGCCTAAGTACTGCAACACTTGTTGAATTAACTCTATAGTCATGGGAACCTAGGTTGCCCCATTCTGTAAAAGTAGCGCTTATCTAGAATCACAGGTTTTTCTTTCTCAATTTCTACCTTCTCATTTTGAGCTAACTGCAAAGCACCCTGTTGTAGGGGAGGGAAGGGTGTTTTTATGTAGACTGTCCTTAGCCACTTAGATCCACCCCTAACATGTTGTTCCCCTCTTTCTACTACCTTTCCTACCCTTCATGTGTGATCAACCCCTAACTACAGCCTTAGCGGTTGGTTCGGGCACTACTATAGGTGTTGGTGTTGGAGTGGCTACCATGTGGAATCAAGCAATAACATAAAAGAAAGAAAGGAATTTGTTTCCTAAAGCGTTATAGTCTCTCAAGGAAAAGTGCAAATGTATTTGTAACGTTAAACAAGACTTTACTACACCTATTCTTGTATGGTGAGATCTACAAACCTAGTGCTTAGATACCATCTTTGTCACACCCCAAATTGTCATGATTGGCACCAAGCATAAAACTATGAATCTACAAACCTAGTGCTTAGATACCCTCACTTCGAAAGTTCAATAGTCATCAATTTTCTTTCCACCAACCTAATCATTAGTAAGTTTTAAACTCAATTTATTGATTAGGAAATATAGTTATGAGTCCATACATTCATCAAACTATTTTATAGAATACGGAGCCCTCTGAGTGTTACATCCTCGGGACCTAAAGTCATTGTACAAGAACGACAAAAAATATCAAAAACTATAACCAAGGGATTATCAAAAATACAAAAGGAACAATGAATGCCTTAGTCCCAAAACAAAGGACATGAATGAAAATAAAATGATTCAATGGCTACCCGATTATGGTGCTCTCCATTGAATTAAAGTCCGAAACTATTGGCCAGAGTTGAGGTGTCGTCTAAAATGCTGGAACCCGCTCTGCACTCAACAAAAAAATGAGTACAGATAGCATCAGTACATCAACAAGTACTATTAGGCATCATAGGACAACTTAGCTCAACAACATACAAATATGCAAACCAAATAAAACAAACAACAATCATCACAGAACTTATTAAAGACAAACAAACACATATATGACACTACACTTTAGAAAGGATACAAACACATATGTACTTCAACACTTTGTCTATTTCATCAATAAGTTGCATCACAACATATAATTATAACTAAACATTCAATTGATTTGATGAATTTATGAATGCAAGATGTGAGCCTCATCTCTTTCTCTTCTCAGCAGCATTAACCTCTATCAATTCATAATGAATTCAATATCATTGCCATAATCATCAATTCATTATCATTAAGATCATCATTAAGATGGTCTCAATATAATGATCAATATTATCAGCGCATCTTCAAAACATTAATAATATCATCATCAACATATATTTGTATGAAAATTTAGTCAATAATTTCAAGTAGTTCTCAAAAGCAATTACAAATATTCTATTTACGTATAAGCATAGAATCAAGTAAATCTGAATGCTACAATAATAGTGTAACCTATCTTCATTCCTATCTTATAATCACCTTTAGGCCACAAGTTTTCCTTTCCTTTCTCTTTCACTTCATTTTTGACCTATAACAATAACATTACATACCCATTTCAATCATTCATTCCTTCTAACAACTTGGGATCAATACTTAACAATTTTATCCTTAAATTTGTCCTAGTTCATCATCTTAGAATTTTCTACATTTTAAACCACATGAAATCTACTTTATTTATCTTAAGTAATCATAATTCTACTTCGCCTCATGTTTTCTAACACTTTGGAATCATTCCAACGGGTTTTAAATACATTTCCATCATTTTATGTTAAGTTCATAATATAGGGATAAATCTCAATTTCTACCATGCAAAAGATTCTAGAGATTCTGAATGATTTTAAACAGAATTCAAGTTTAGAATGTAAAGTATTTACCTGCAAGGATGAAAAACAACAAAAATTTGATAAAATTGCCTCTCTTAGATTTCTCTCATTTTTATAAGAAAATAGGGAATAAAATTTTCTTAAAAGTTTTACAAAAAGTAAAACTATGTTTTACCGCTGCGGTAGTAAGTTACGGCTGTGGTGGTTTGTAATGTAATTGAGGCTACCGCTGCTGCGCTCTCGAGGAAGAATCTCAATGTCTCTCTTTAAATGGGTCTATTTTAAAAACACACCCCTCAAAATACAGCATTGCAAACCAAACACTTGGTGGTAAACTCTATAACAAGAGTTTTGTAAATTCATTTTACATGCTCGAAGTAGCTATGACTTCCTAAACTTGTCCTCCATTTAAAAATCATGTCAAAAACCCCTACCAATAATCATATTAATACCAGATTTCCTTAGACTATTACACCCTCAAAATTTGCCAATTACTAGCCCAGCCTTGAATTTCATAAAAATTGTCTAAGAGAATTTGGTGAAGGTTCTACTTCTTATTACATCGTAACGATGATTTGGGTCACTAAAAATCCACTCTAATTCCCCATTGATTAGGATTAATGGAACACTCTACAAAATATGATCTAGCCATCAAGAGTTAATAATAAATGATCTAAAATAACATACCCCAATGTACACCAATCTATCGAACCTAGGTTTCAATAAAAAATCCCACCATGAAACCAATATAATGACTCCACAAATTTAAGAAGTATTTCACAATAAAGAGTTGAGATTATGTTACCTTAATGGAGGAAGACAACTGAAATCTCCAGAATCTCCCCTTCTCTAGCCATAGGACTACTTTAATTACTTTTGAACAAAAAATAACATTTTACCCTAAAGCTTCTATTTACTATATGTTTAGTCTGCTATTGTGTCTCAATTCTTGCTATAGAAACACTGGTATAGTGGATAGTCCAACTATTGCGATGCGAACCAACATTGACTTTTTCAATAGTAAAATATTTTTACTATTGTAGGACAACTATTGCGGCCTTCTTCCTGCTACAACGGGAGAGGCAAGGCAGAGAGTTGGGACTAACTTCTAGCTTTGCCATTTTTACCACATACTCTTAGATTTAAATCGTACGAACTAACTCCATTACATCAAACGTTATACGAGGCAGAGTTTGGACTCATTCCAACTTTTCTGTTTTACCAACGTACTCCTAGATGTCTATCTTATGAACGAACTCCATTACATCAAACGTTATATTTTGAGTTCCACTTACCCACATTTCATTTCAAAAGTTAGTACATTTTATGAAATCTTTTCACTAATAAATTAAGTTCATAAATCCATGAAGTGATGAGCGAATCTTATTAGGTTATTCACTTCATAGTAAGGCTTATAAGGTTTTAAACATCAGAACTAATTGTGTTGAAGAAAGCATGCATGTGATTTTTGATGAATTCTGTGTTAGACTAACCTGCAAGAAGGAAGCAATACTGAGGAACAGGTTACACAACATGTTCCATCAACTGAAGCAGCCAAACTTAGGGACACTTTCACAGGGGGAACTGAAGCTGAAGGCACAGTGATAGGAGGAACATGAGCAGTCAAATGATTCACATCAGAACATTAGCAGTGATCCTAGCAGCTCACTTGGCTTGATCCCAAAAGGATACAAGTATCAAGGCTCACACCCCATTGAGAATGTACTCACTGATCTCACTTCTGGAATCACCACAATATTTGGACTGAGAAGTATGTGTGCATTCAAGGCATTCCTGTCAGAGATAGACCCAAAGAAAGTAACTGAGGCATTGCTTGATGTTGATTGGATCATAGCTATGCAAGATGAATTGAATTAGTTTGAAAGAAGAGAAGTATGACAGTTAGTTCCTCTTCTAAAAGAAGGATCAGTAATAGGGACTAAGTGGGTGTACAAAAATAAAGTTGATGAGCATGGAACAATCACAAGAAACAAGGCAAGACAGGTGGTTCAAGGATACAACCAAGAAGAAGGAATTGACTTTGCTCCTGTAGCAAGACTTGAAGCTATAAGATTACTTGTTTCCTTTTCTTCTTACATGGAGTCAAAGTTCTCAACTGAACCAAATTGAATCATGCTGACGACGAGTACGAGCAAAACCCGTCACGAAATCCATGTTCACTTCTTTCCACTTCCAAGTAGGAATAGTGAACTGTAACACCCCGTAAATTTTGTGCAATATGTCATCTCTTGTTAGCATGGGCATAGGATGAGAAAACTTGAAATTTTTCTAAGTGTTGAAAGACTTAGACTCATTTTTAGCTGGCAATCTTCGGGATACAACATTTCAGTCTTCCCGATCTTTGATTCCA
>NC_061114.1:224051572-224087960 GCF_002878395.1 Capsicum annuum | reverse complement strand
CCTACAGAATATGATATGTGGTTGAATTAAATGAAGTTGAATGCATTGATTTTTCATGAGATAGGTGGATGCCCGAAGAAGGCATTTGAGTGAAAGGGCTCATCGCTGGAAACCATGTTTGCCGACTTGGGAACTGGGTACCATGCTTTGTGGTCTTGTGTACCTGATATTATATTATCCCAAATTGGAATTCGTGGTTAGGAGCCATGCTTTGTGGTCTTGTGCCCTACCATATTTGACTGGGTCGAGACACCATGCTTTGTGGTCTTGTGTGTCTTTCCCTCACTTATACTCTTATCTTAGCGGCAATCGAGATTTGACAGTTGGTTTAAATGTGATATTGTAGGGTATTCCACCTAGCTCAGTTGCATTACATGGTTGTTGAAAATGATTTGGTGTGAAACTGCTTTATAACGGCTCTCACTCATATTTTGTAAAGATATTGTTGTTTTGTTTTGGATTACTCTGCGTGCCAGCGCTTTTGTGCTGACCCTCTCCCCCCTCCAATCTCTCAGGTTCTGAGGCACACTCTAGGGGTCCAGAAAATTAGTAGAGAGTTCAGAGAACAACAAAGATTGTGCAGTGGTGAGCCTTCTCTATTTCGGAAGGCCTAATATCTTACAGTTTATTTTTATTTCATAGTCTTGGGTCTACTGGGGGCCTTGTCCCAGTTTTTAGACAGTTGTTTATTTCAGTCATGTAGTAGAGATTTCGCAGATGGTTGTTCAGATGTCGATAGATGTTGTGGGACATTATTTCCCTATTATTTGTTATATTTGATTATGACCATGTTTCCATAATATCGTGTATCTTCCGCATATCTTATTATCATATGAATTATGTGCATGATTACTAGATAGATAGGGGTGTTTCGTGCCTTCATGGTTCGGAATGCTCATCACGGCCAGGGCCCTGGTTCGGGTCGTTACATGAACTCCTGCATAGGACCACTAGGCTTCTGATGCTCTATCTTAACCTTCTGACATGTAGAGCACTTAGCCACAAACTCTGCAACATTTCTTTTCATCCCACTCCACCAATAGATCTCCCGCAAGTCGCGGTACATCTTAGTGGCCCCTGGATGAATAGAGTAGCGCACACCATGTGCTTTTGCAAAAATTCGCTGCCTCAAGTCGTCTACACCTAGAACACAGAGACGAACCTGACAACGAAGAACACCATCTCCCCTTTGGGAGAAAACCTGTACTTTCTAATCTCTGACTGACTCTTTGAGCTTGACCAGGCTGGAATCCCTATCTTACTTTTCTTTCACCTTGGATACTAGAGATTATTTTGAATTATGGTGAACAGATACGCCACCCTCTGATGAGTCGACTAAGCGAATGCCTAGTCTGGGACGTTGATGGACTTCCTAAGCTAACTTCTTTTTATTGTCCCCAACATGAGCAACACTACCGATGGACAGTCAACTGAGAACGTCG
Source organism: Capsicum annuum (assembly GCF_002878395.1). Taxonomy (NCBI): domain Eukaryota; kingdom Viridiplantae; phylum Streptophyta; class Magnoliopsida; order Solanales; family Solanaceae; genus Capsicum; species Capsicum annuum. The sequence goes on along the minus strand of NC_061114.1, from coordinate 224,086,518 downwards.
GCCACTACATTGGCCTTGCCCGGATGATAAAGGACACTCATGTCATAATCCTTCTAGAGCTTTACCCATCTTCTCTGGCAAAGATTGAGATCTTTCTGAGAAAAGACATACTGGAGACTCTTATGGTCTGTGAAGACATCTACATGAACTCCGTACAGATAATGCCTCCAAATTTTCAAGGCAAATACTATGGCTGCTAACTCAAGATCATGAGTAGGATAATTCTTCTCATGGGGCTTTAACTGTCTGAAGGTGTAGGCTATGACCTTACAATGTGCTATATGAGGACATAACCCAAACCTACTCTGGATGGATCATAATATACTACGAACCCATCTGAATAATCTGGAAGAGCTAAGACTGGAGTTAAGGTGAGTCGAGTTTTTAACTCCTGAAAACTCTTCTCACATGAGTCTGACTACTGAAACTTAACTTTCTTTTGAGTCAATCTGGACATAGGGGATGCAATAGAAAAAACCCCCTCAACAAATCGCCTGTAATAGCCAGCTAAACCCAAGAAACTCCTGATATCTGATGGAGAGATGGGGCGAGGCCAGTTTTTTACTACTTCGATCTTTTGAGGATCTACTCTATTGCCATCACCGAAAATAATATGGCCAAGAAATGCTACTGACCTTAGCCAAAACTCGCACTTACTGAATTTAGCAAATAGATGATGGTCTCTAAGAGTTTGAAGGACAATTCTGAGATGGTCTGAATGATCTCGCTTCGTGCGGGAATGGATCAGAATATCATCGATGAAGACTATGACGAACATGTCCAAGTACTGCTTGAAAAAGCAGTTTATCAAGTCCATAAAAGCGGCTGGAGAATTGGTAAGACCAAAGGACATTACTAAAAGTTCAAAGTGACCATACCGAGTACGGAAAGTTGTCCTTAGAATGTCACATTCCCTAACCCGGAGCTAATGGTAGCCTGATCTGAGACCTATCTTGGAGAAATAGCTGGCACCTTGAAGTTGGTCAAACAGGTTATAAATTCTGGGAAGGGGATACCTGTTCTTAACCGTAACCTTATTGAGTTGACGGTAATCAATACATATCTTGAGAGAATCATCTTTCTTGCACACGAATAAGACTGGTGTGCCTCACGAGAAAATGTTGGGTCTGATGAATCCCTTGTCTAAGAGATCCTTTAACTGCTTTTTTAGTTCCTTGATTTTTGCTGGTGCCATTCTATATGGCAGAATAGAGATAGGCTGAGTGTCTGGAATGAGATCAATACCGAAGTCTCTTTCCCTTTTGGAAGGAATGCCTGAAAGATCTTTAGGAAAGATATCTGTATACTCATTAACCACTGGAATGGAATCAAGGTTGGGAGATTCAGAACTAGAATCCTTAACATACATGAGATGATAGACACACCCCTTAGATATCATTTTCCTTGCCCATATGTAGGAAACAAGCTGACCTCTGAAAGTTGAAGTACTACCCTTCCACTAAAGGATGGGTTTATTCAAAAATTAAAACTGAACTATTCTATTTCTATAGTCGACTGTGGCATAGTAAGAATGAAGCCAGTCCATGCCGAGAATGACATCAAAATCACTCATCTCTAATTCGACTAAGTCCGCTAAGGTGACTTTCTGAAATATCATAACCAGGCAGTTCCTGTATACCCATTGAGCTATGATAGTTTTACCCATTCGGGTAGAGACTGAAAAAGGCTCTGCTAGAGTTTCGAGACTGATTCTAAAATCGTCTGCTATGAAGGGAGTAACAAAGACAGGGATGCACCTAGATCTAGTAAAGCATAAGCATGAACATGGAAAGTCTGTAACATACCAGTAATAATATCAGGAGAATTTTCCCGATCCTGTCTAGTCTGAAGAGCATAAAGTCGATTTAGACATTTCTCACTAGTAGCACTGGATGTGGCACCCTGCTTATTCGGGCGACCGGATGAAGCTGAAGAACGGAGATATTTCTGCTGACCTAACTAAGGATAATTCTTGATCCTGTGACCTAGCTTGCTGCACCCAAAGCAAACATCACTACCATCCCTGCAAATGCCTGGACGATGCTAACCAAAGGTCTGTCAAAGAGGATGAGTGTGGGCACTTCTAACACTGTCCTAGGTCTTAGAGCTTGGAGCTCTATCTCTGTTTCCCTCTCTAAACTTAGGAGCTGGAGCACTAGCTGTAGAGGGAACCGACGACTTAGGACAAAACTATGAGCGGTCTCCTCCCTCTGACTTAGGCAGTCGTAAATTAAAGCTACCTGTCCTAGCTTTCTTATTTTGCTTTTCCCTCATCCTAACCTTTCGCTCCTCGATCTGCTGAGCATGGGTCATGAGTCTAGCCAAAGTCATATCACTGTTCAGCATCACGGAAATACACTCATTTGCTATGCTGTCATTCACTCTCAATGAACTTGCTCATCTTGGTGCTACTGTCTGCAATCACATGAGGGGTATATCTGGCTAACTGAGTAAATTTGAGAGAGTACTCCTTAACCGTCATATTTCCCTGCCTGAGGTTGACGAACTCTAGAACTTTTGCCTCCCTTAGCTCTCGGGGAAAGAATTTGTCTAAGAAGACCGTGACAATTTCCTCCCACTCAATAGGACCTACATCATCTGACCTTTCTACTAACCATTATTTGTACCACGAATGAGCCACATCCTGCAACTGATATGTGGCTAGCTCGGCACTCTAACTAGACGTGACTCCCATGATATCTATGACCTTCTGTACTTTTCCAATGAATTCATAAGGATCCTTGTCTGACTTATACCCAATAAGGATGGAGGGTTCATTCGGGTGAAGTCCCGAATCCTAGTTGCTGCTGAGTTAGCCACTGGGTTAGCCAGAATAACTGTTGGCCGCTCATTCTAGGTAGTTACAGACTGAGCAAGTGTGGTAAATATAGCTCTGAATTTCGCATGAGAAATATGCTCATCCAAAGGATCTTCGGGCTGAGGAGCTGGCTGGTTTGTTCTCTTTGGAGGCATATTCTGAATTAAAGATAAGGATAATTTAAACTGAGAGTTCAACTTGAGATTATGATCATTAGCACGACATGAGTACTGAAAGAGGGGAAAATGTTCCTAAAACATCTCATAGCCTCCTGTACATAAATGTGGCGCGCAACACACCCATGTACAAGACTCTACTAGATGCGACTTTCAGACTTCCTAGGACACTATTGAACCTTAGGCTCTGATACCAAGTTTGTAATACCCTAATTTATCTGAACCGAAATGCTACACGGTGCCCATGACCCCGAAGGACCACATGCTAACCCATGTCTGATATCTGTACCTGTACACTGCATAATATAACATAAAAATGCGGAAGACATGTACTGAAAGGCCATAAGGTTCAACTGAATAAAATATATCATCAATATTGGGTAATAACTACCTAAAACAATTGAAAATAACTAAAGTCTAAATCAAATATGAAAGCCTCTAACTACTGTCTGAATAAGGAGTTGAAGGAACATTTCTCCAACTAACTCCGTGACTGAAAACTAACTGAAAACAATAAAGGAAATAATGTCATATTGTTCTCGTATGATGAGGACTCACTAACGACTTTGGAAACTAAAATGCAGATGCTACTGCTAGTCTGGAGTACGTGTCTGTGAACCTATGGTGTAATATAAAAATAAAGCACCATAGCGCGAATATGTCAGTACGACTGACAGTACTACGTATACGAGTGAGGTAGGCTAAATGAAAGGGTTAAATGTATGAGCAATGCTAAATAACTGACTACCATGAGTGTGAGAGTGCATACATTAAATCATGAGAAACTGATAACATGAATGACTGTGTCTGACAGTCCTGAACTTAATGGAACTATCTGAGTTCTTACTATATCTGAGTTGACTGTTTCTAATAGTCCTGATGTGCTGAAGTTCTAAGAACTATCTGAGTTTATTACTGACACTGAGACTGAGACTGTGGGAGGTATTAGTTTAATCGACATGCCCCATGTATGCTAGTATAGCTAAACTGGGGTCCAATCCTTGCCCTGATTAGAAGGGTGTCAATACCATGCCACGGGTAAAGACAAGCTGTGAGTGACCCTCAAATCTGACAGTGTCCCCAAAAGAGAATGACGGATGTCTTCCTCATCAACCCTCAAGCTGGCAGTGTTGATGTCTCAACCTATGCTGGCTACATAGTTCTGGAACGCAAGGATAACTGCTAAGAATCATACCTTCATTTGACAGTGTGTGTTCCCATCCTTGGGTTCACTCAGTGTTAACTACTACTCCCATCTAAAGAGATTGAACATGATCAACTGACTGTACATGGACTGAGTTACAAACTACCATTACTGATGGAATACTACTACTATCTGCTAGTGGATTGAGATCATGAGATTTTTGAGTTTTCCTAAGTCACACGACTGACTGAATTCTAGGAAAAGAGCTTGACTGAGGATATCGTGACAACATAACATGACTCTAGGCACATAGCTATATTTTTTGGGTACAAGTGCCCCCAAGACTCGATAGAAGGAAACTGACATACATGACTGACTTATTTCTAAGAATAGAGTCTACAATATCATAAATAGGGGATTCATGGAGAACATGATCATCATAAGCTTGTACATACTTGTAATGGCACATGAACATGGTATGGTGTCATAAGATCGAGTCATGAATAATACAACAACATTCTCAAGGCACTTTAATAACATGGAAGTCATTTAACCATACTAGGTTATCACGCATTGGTTATATAGATCATATTCAAGCTAAGTTACATGGTTTATAATCATTTAGGCATTTCATCAAACACCTTGCATGCACCCTTAGGGCATAGGTATAATCTTATCAAATTGACATATCCAATCAACTCAAAGCATGGTTTTCATCACATGAAGTAACATAGTATTGTCAACAATGCATAAAGTTTCGAACTTTAGGGTCATACATATCAACAACATAATTATAATCAAGTCACAACATAAACAACATGTTATATATATAGTTTAAAAGGGTTCTTGGACTCCTACGGATGAAAGAGATCCATGGATGCACACTAAGCATACCTGAGATTAAGAATCAGTGGAATTTACGGTGAAATTGACTTGAATCTTGAAACCCCTAATTAAATCCTAGACTTGTTATTGATTGTTCTTGAGAGGATTTCAACAAAACAACTATATTTTGGTGTTTTTAGGCTCAAATCCCGTGTAAATAAGTATTTATACTAAGGCAAAATAAACACAATAACCCTCAAGAAACGGAAGTGTAATGCAGCAAAACTGGGGCGCCTTGGTTTTTACAGGGGTAACATTTTGGCTCCCAATCTAAAGTATTGAATTCATTCATGATGTGAGCCTGAAGCTGATTAAAGTTCTGAGCTACATTCGGGAGTAGTATTTAGCACCGAGCGGGAAGTGTGGTACTTTCCTAGAACTACGTGCCCCCATAGGATGTGAGCCTGAGGCTGATATAGTGATCACTAGTGAATGAAAGATTAAGGTCCTACTCCGATGGCAAGGATAAGACAGCTCTCCCTAACGTGGATTGGAGGTTGGACTCCATGTAGCTCACATGGTTTATGTCGGTTATGAGAAACTCCCATAGTGTGTCTCTACTCTATCTAAGATAAATGGGTATGGTTTGAAAACTATGATTTCTGAGAAAGTTCCTTATTTTCAAAAATTGAAATGTTATGTTCTAAAGAGAGTTGCTTTAAGATTTGATTACGCTACCAGTTTGAAACCAAGAAGAAAATGAATTGAGAACTTATTGAAATGACTCACGTGTTTTTACTTTACATGTATTATTCACCCATGGTTTTGATGGTTTAATTCAAGCTAAGTGAGTCATTCATATCCGCATGCATGTCTTTTATAAAATTGTGATATTTGATTATTGTAATTGCAAACACCCCCATATGCTTAGTACATTTTTCATGGTATGGACCCACATATTCGTATGTGGGCTACATTTTCTTGTAATGTAGGTATAAGATGTAGCATATACTATATTCATTCAGTCGCAGCTTCCAGTCAGCAGGTGATGAGTCCTTTTGATTCAAGGGCTTGAGTTATTTGTACAGTTTGAGAATATGTCATATTTTCTTTATTTAGTCGTATTGAGTTGGGATAGTTGGGAGTCATGACCCGACTACCTATAGTCAGTACTAGTAGAGGCTTCATGGACAGTCAGTAGAAGTTGATGTATTCAATTTCAGTTTTGTTGTAAAAGCAGAGTTGTAATATTGTTAATTCAGTTTTGTATTGAGCAAATTCATAAAAGAGCTATCTTCCGTATTATTATTTCAGATTTATGAATTTTATACAGTTGCTTATGAGTTATGCCAGTAGAAGGGTTAGCTTGGGGTCACTTGTGACCCTAAGCACCGTGTGATTTCTCGGGACCCGATTTTAGGGCATTTCACTTTCCTCTTTCGTGTCGTCATCATGATTCTATTTTGGTTGTTGTTGACAGGTTGATTGAATCAGCATATTTCTTACCTGTGCATACATCTTATACAGTTGAGGATTATGCTAAGTTATATATCCGTTAGTTAGTTAGGTTACATGGAGTTCCTGTGTCTATCATCTCAGATGGGTTACTCAGTTTATCTTTCAGTTTTGGAGAACTTTCCAGAAGGGTCTTGGTACCTAAGTTCATCTTAGTTCCGCTTTCCATCCGCAGACTGACGGTCAGGCTAAAAGGACTTTTCAGACCTTAGAAGACATGTTGAGAGCATATGCACTTGATTTCAAAGGTAGTTGGGATGAAAATTTGCCATTAATTGAGTTTGCTTATAATAACAGTTATTATTCCAGTATACAGATGGCTCCATTTGAGGCTTTGTATGGGAGAAGATATAGATCACCCATAGGTTGGTTCGAGGTGGGCGAAGCTGATGTGATTGGGACTGATGCAGTGTTCGAGGCTATGGAGAAAGTTAAGCTGATTAGAGAAAGATTGAAAATAACTCAGAGTCATCAAAAGTCGTATGTCGATATGAGAAGAAGAGAGCTTGAGTTTGAAGTTGGTGATTTTGTGTATCTGAAAATTTTGCCCATGAAAGGGATGAAGAGATTTGGCAAGAAAGAAAAGCTTAGTCCTCGTTATGTTAGCCCTTATAGAGTTCTTAACCGTGTTGGTAAGGTAGCTTACGAAATCGAGTTGCCCGCAGAGTTGCCAGCTATTCATCCTGTATTCTATGTCTCCATGCTTAAGAAGTGTATAGGTAATTCTGTTGTGGTAGATCCTTCGGAGAGTCCTGATGTACAGGACGATCTTTTGTATGACGAGGTTCCAGTTAAGATACTAGATTACCAGATTCGCAGACTAAGGAACAAAGAAGTTTCCTTAGTTAAAGTTTTATGGCAAAATTAGTCAGTTGAGGGTGCTACTTGGGAAGCCGAAGCAGATATGCGAGCCAAGTACCCCCATCTCTTCTCCGCAAATCCAGGTCAAGCCGAAGGTACCATTATTTCCTAATTCGATCCTTTTCTAATGAAAGTTGCAGTTGTATATACCTATTCTCATTGCAAGTTGATGCATGTTTCAAAGTATCCAAGAGATTAAAATGAAGTTGAGTCAATTGAGCAAGCTATTTCTGTTGTGTATCCTCAGTTTTCTCTCTACTTCTAGCTTTACGAGAGACATTTGAGGATGAATGTTCCCAAGGAGGAGATAATGTAATACCCTGTAAAGTTTCCATGACGTTTAAGTCTTCTGAGTGTGTTGGAAGAAGTCTTACACCTTGAAAATTCTATTAAACATTCCAACACTAAGAATATTTTTGAGCCCTTAACTTTGGGGATTTATTTGACGACCTTCCCAATATCTGTTTCTCTATTTTCAAGTTGCGTTACGATCGTGAAAGTCCATAGTACATCTCGGGTAAGTTTCGGAGTTTTTGGACGTTGTTTAGGGTGCGTTTGGATTTCAAACCAGTAAGCCCGCGTGATAAGCAGGTGACGCCTGGCTATAGCACCACTATAAACCAAGCGCCGCCTAGCTATAGCACCGCTATAGACCAGGCGCCGCCTGGCCAATCCCGGTGCTCTAGATCAGGCGCCACCTAGGGTACTCTGGTGCTCCAGGCCAGGCGACGCCTGGTGTACTTCGGTGCTCCAATAACTTTTTCAATCTTCTCCGTCTTTTAGCTCAATAATTGGTACTATAGTACTATTTCAAGTTCTGTTTAAGAGGCAAATATATAGAGAATTCAACAACTCCAAAATAAAAATTTATGATCTCTCCAAATTCGCCCATTAAATTCCAAAAATAATTCGTGAATCATAATCCTCAAGTCGAGATCTCCAGGGGACACCTATTATTTTCACAAGTAGAGTTCTGGAATTGCAAGTTCATCGAAATTCATAGATTTGAGGTATGTGGGGTTTGAACAAGAATAATCCTTCCGTTCTTGTGCCCAAAACTTGATTTTTATAATGATTACGTGAATATTTATGTTGGAGTTTATATCAATTCCTATTATTTTGAGTTTATGGAATTATCAATGATTTGAGTATTTGAAGACATGATAATTTATCTTGTTATGATTTGAGTTGATGTATATATATATATTGATTTATATTTACCCTATTGAGGATTGATGTTGTTGAATAATTTTACGTTGAGTATTGAAAATTAAATGATTTTATGAAATATTGAGATATTGAAATTTTTGATATTTATGTTATGAATTAGTTTTCAATATTTTGATATTGATTATTGAAGATTTTGAGATAAATTGAAGTATGAAATTCGGATATGATTTTGATATATTGATATTATATATTTTGGATTCTAAATATATGTGATGAAATTATACGGAGATTTTGATCTCAGGTTATTGACAAGAATTTTATAAATATTTCCAAAGGCAAAAATTGTCATTTTGATATTGAGTTAAGGCAAGAAATTCACATTGATTGATTAATGATAAAAGGGAAGCATATGGGCTCCCGATGCAAAGTATTGAATTATTTAAGGTGGATTGTCTTTTAAGGTTCTGAGCTAAGTTCGGGAGTAGTATTTAGCACCGAGCAGGAAGTGTGCTACTTCCCTAGAACTACGTGCCCCTGTAGGATGTGAGTCTGAGGCTGATATATAGTGATCACTAATGTTTGAATTTATAATTAAGGTCCTACTCCGATGGCAAGGATAGGACAGCTCTCCCCAACGTGGGTCGGACGTTGGACTCCATGTAGCTCACATGATTTATGTCGGTTATAAGAAACTCCCATAGTGTGTGTGTGTGTGTCCCTACTCTATATAAGAGGAATGTATATGTTTTGAAAAGATTGGTTTTGAGAAAGTTATTGTTTACGAAAGATTGAGAAGTTATATTCTAAAGAGAATTGTTTTGAAGCTTGATTATTATAAAGGTTGAAACCAAGAAAGAAGTGAATTGAGAATTTATTGAAATGACTCACGTATTTCATTCTAAGTGTAATATTCTTCGATTTTATTCAAGCTATGTGAGTCATTTATTGCAGCATGCATGATTTATGTAAAGACTTGTAATATATTATTAAATTGCATACACCCCATATGGTCGGTACATTCCATGGTACTGACCCACACCCTCGGGTGTGGGCTACATTTTTCTATAATGTAGGTTCAGGTGCTCAGTCTCAGCAGCGACAGTGACATCCGAGTACCTTGATTCTACATCTCTGCAGCTGGTGAGTCCTCATGGTTCGAGGACTAATTATTCAGATTTTCAGTTTTATTGTGGTTTGTTTATTCATTCTCATTCCAGTTTGAGTCAGTTGGGGATTTGACCCAATGACTCATCAGTTCTGTATTAGTAGACGCTTGTCGGATTGACTGTGGTGTGATGGATTTTGTTATTCAGACAATACTCCCGTATTGTATATATACTTTTATTTGGCATAACACGATAATATTGATGGGTTTGTAATCTATATTAAGTAATGAAGTGAATAGTAGGCTCAAAAGGGTCAGATTGGGGCTACTTGTAACCCTAAGTACCGTGTGACGTCTCGGGTGTAAATTTGGGGCGTTACAAGGGCCTTTGCAAATCGGCCGAAATCCATAGCTTCAGAGATCTTAGCATACAATTACGCCATGTTTGGGATTGCACCTTAAGGACCGTACTGGCGGGAGATGAGGAAAATTGTCACAATTGAGTTCCTTTCAGCTCGGCGAATTGACATGTTTAGCCATGTTCGAGAAATTGAAGTAAAATCGGCTGTTAAAAAGACATATGAATACTGTTTGAAGAATAAGAGTAGTAATTTAAATGATGCTGTGAAGATGGAGATGAAGGAATGGCTTGGGAACTTAATTATGAACACCATGGTGAAGATCCTATTTGGGGTACAATACACAGGTACCTAATTTTCAACTAATGAAAGTAAATTTTTTAATCACCAGCTAGAATAATTTGATGCACGATGGTTAATGACGTGGGGTAAGTACTTGGAGGCTTCAAGTTCAAATTTCAACAGAGAGCAAACACACTAGGTGGATAGAATTATCCAGTACCTATGTTAGTGGAAAGTAACAATATGCATAGAATTAGTGGAATGTAGTAGGTATCTCGTGGAATTAGTAGTAGAGTGAATGCGTAGTTCTAATCATAGGTATAAATGAACTTACAATTTTATTACTTGGATTAAAGTTAGGTATATTTAAAAATCCTTGAAACTTAGTGTCCTCGTATTAAGTTTTGAATTCATATTTTTGAAGAAGTTTGAATTTCAACTTAGATCCGGTTCTGTAACAGATAATGAAGATGAAGAAAGAAGTAAGGCTCACAAAGTAATTAGAAGATTTTTTTAATTATTGGGTGTGCCTGTTGTGGCTGATTTTTTACCTTATCTAAGATGGTTGGATATTGGTGGCCATGAGAAGGTCATGAAAGAGACTGCTAAAGAAATAGATATTATGCTTGAAGATTGGTTAGCAGAGCATAGAAGAAGGAAGAAATTAAGGGTAAATAAAAGTGAGGATGAAGAAGATTTCATGGATGTCATGATGTTCATTTGTGAAGACAAAGATATTCCTGGTCATTTTGATGCTGATACCATTGTCAAAGCTACTTGTATGGTAAGTTACGTTCTTAGTTACCCCTCTTAAAAACACATCTAAATTGCTCTGTTTCTTTACATTAAAATTACATTATGATTTGTTAATAGTGGAGGCAAAAGCACTAGGTAACTTCTGGTAGCATGTCGTCCATGTTTTTGTGGATAGAGTTATAATTTTGCTAATGGAAGATAATAGATACTCGTTTCATTTGTTGAGATATGCACAAACTAACTCGGATAGCTAATATAAGGTCAAAAAAAAAAAAAAAAAAACTCTTATGAAACAAAAATGAGTTTGGTAACTTAAATATTAAAGGCAAATAAAACTACTCATCTGGTAAAATTTATTTACAGTGCTAATGTACATGACTTATAGTCTCTCCCTTACATTTTAGTCATCATCTATAGACTGCACTTTAAATCTTGTGATCTCAAATATGTCTTGTTATCGTTAAATGTTGAGATTAAATAATTACATACTAAATATAGAAAGCAGCATTCATAAATAATTGGGACATAGGGATTATTCTTTTGTCACTCATTATGATCAGATTTTGTGAGATGAACTGCTAAAATCTTTGGTTTTGTATATGTAGGTTATGCTGTCTGCAGGTGTAGACACCACCCTTGTAACTTTAACATGGACTTTATCTTTACTCCTAAACAATGACCAATCACTAAAAAGGGCCCAAGATGAGCTAGATACTCATGTTGGCAAAATCAGACGGGTTCAAGAATCGGACATCAAGAACTTGGTTTATCTTCAGGCTATTGTTAAGGAATCGTTACGTTTATATTCACCCGTACCACTCATGTTACCCCACGAGCCCATTGAGGATTGTGTTGTTAGTGGTTATGACATACCAAAAGGGACTCGCTTATTAGTGAACATATCGAAGTTTCATCGCGATCCAAAAATATGGCCAAATCCTCACGAGTTTAAGCCTTAGAGGTTCTTGACAACTCACAAAATGTCGATATAAGGGGCAATCACTTTGAATTAATTCCATTTGGTAGCGGAAGAAGAATATGCCCTGGAATTTCGTTGGCCCTTCAAGTTGTCAAGTTGTTAGCTGTGTTGCTACAAGAGTTTGAAATTAAGAGACCTTTAGATGAACCAATTGATATGAGTGAGAGCTTTGGATTGACAATGCTTAAAGCCTCTCCGCTCGAAGTTCACCTTACTCCACGCTTGGATTCTAATCTTTACGACTGATGTACAATTTCCTACGTAGATTCCATAACAAGATTCAAGTGTTAATTTGTTTTTGCATTCTCGAATGTTTGCCAATTGCCAACCGATGGATTTTTGGCTTGGGCTATTTAGTAGGAGATATGAACATATTTGGATGAATTTATTGTTAAAATAATGATAAAAAATATTTTATTGAATAATATTAATATCTTGGATTACCATCCAAGGAATTACTCGATAAAACTGAAAGCGAGCACTTAAATAATAAACATTGGAAAATGACATATTTTTGGACTTAAAGAGTTGGTAATAATTTATTCATATCTAATTGTACAAATCTGGGGACAACCTTGGAGCAACGAGAACCTCAAGCAGTGTAGCTTTGAGGTTTGTCATGTTAGAACACGCACAGCAGAAGCAATAGTTCTACGGGATCAATAACTTACATATAATCTAGATAACGTAATCAAAAACGATAATTAAAAAACTTACCTCTTGAAGCTTTCACAAATATCGTTCAATGCCTTGGCCTCCAGATCTACGGTCTTCTACTATATCTTGACTAATTTTTGTTAATCAAATTTGTGTAGGCAAGTATTCTTTTGGATTCAAAGAGAATATGTCAAGGAAAAACCCTTATCTATCTTCTAAGCCTAAACCCCTATATATTCTTATTAAGAGAAAGTCAATAAGAAAAGCAAGACAACCAAAGCTTTTGGCTTTTCACTTATTTACTCTTTCTTTACATAAAAATGGAGTCAAGAGCAAAAGTTTTAGGCTTTCCACTGGTTTACTCTTTCTTTACATAAAGATGGAGCCAAGACAACCAAAGTTTTTACCTTTCCACTTGTTTACTCTTTCTTTGCATAAAAATGGAGCCAAGAGCCAAAGTTTTTGGCTTTCCACTTATTTACTCATTCTTTACATAAAGATGAAGCCAAGAGTTCTTTTACTTATAGAAGACTAGTAAGTAATATTACTTCTTCTAGTAAGTTCTTCTCTTTTTCAAAATTGATTAGTTAGTCAGGTATAGCAAGGACCGCAGATTTATTATGTGAGGCTTCCAATTATGATACTAATTCGCAAATGAATGAATTACCATATCACAATAAATTACAAATTATTTCACTAAAATTTTGTAATTGCACTCCTCGATTTAATTTTGAAATCTACCATTACAACTTATTTAACTCCCCATGTAAGAATTACCGACACCAATCAATTACATTAAATTCTCTGAAAAATTTAATTCATTGATTAATTTAATCCTTTATTTATAATGCTTAACTTATTTCACATGATGGATACAAAATCCACCTGCAGGGTTTTCACGTGAAAACTTATAAGCAGCCATAAAGGGGTGTCTTCTATCTCAAGTTTGAGACATGGTTCTATCAACTAATTAATATTTCACTAAGTGATTTGTCATCATCTAGCCTATTAGAAATATGTTGACTCACAAAAGAGTCTCACCTTTTAATAGATTAAAACGATAAAACAAATCATATAGATCAAAATAATTATATCAAGATTAAGAGTATAAGTACATGTAATGGTCTAGAGAAATCGTTTATTGATATTAAGAATATAAACGAATATCTCTAATTGGTTCGTTCAATACATACGAAATGCACTACCACAAGAAGTCGGAATATTACCACTCCCATAATTAAGATCAAATTATATTTAATCTTGTGCTACAATCATCAAGATGTTTGTCCTTCCTCATCTTTGATTGTGAACATTAATTTATTACTTATAAGAACCGACAATTTTAATCTTCCATGCATGAGTTAAAATACTTCATACACAAAATTGTCTACTATATAAGTAAAGGACACACATGTTAACACAATGATTTATTCAAATAAATATTTTATTAATTTAATAAATAATCTTTACATGGAATGAAAATATAATACTATAACACAAACTACATGATTAATAGTACATCCCAACATGTCATCCCAAAGCTCTCAGTCATGTCAATTAGTTCATCCGATAGCCTTGTAATTTCAAACGCATGCAACACGTTCGCCAAAGTCAAGAGCAACAACACAAGTGTTGAGGAAATTCTAGGACAAATCCTTCTTCCAGCGCCAAATGGAATCAACTCGAAATGATTTCCCCTAACATCAACATCTTTATGAGTCGTCAAGAACATCTCTGGCTTGAATAAATTAGGTATTTGTAGACACCTAATTTCGTTCCTCTCCGATATCATTTTTACCCATTTTACCTTCTCATACCGAGTACTCTCATCCATATTATTATACCCTTCATAAAATAACAAAAAACAATAACCTCTAACTAATTTTATCATATCCTAACCACCCTTTCACATACTCCTACACTCACACCACCCCTACCCTATACCCCTTCACGTATTTCCCTGATGTTTTCCCATAACAGAACCAAAAACAGGGTACTCCCAGTGGACCCATTTGGAAACAACACACAATAGAGGAGGGGACCCCACGGCACCTCACCAATTCCCTTTTTCATATATACACCATAACACAATATACAAAGGAGAAAACAAAAACAATATTCCATTTTTAGGAGGGGCCCACGGGAATATGCCAAAAAGAATACAATTACACACAAATCAGGGGCCCACAGGGATTTTTCCTCACAAGGGAGGCACACAATAGGGAGAAGATGCCATTTTTGTCTTATTGACTAACAAACGAAGCAAACAAATTTGGTCTCCATTCCTCTTGAATATATACATCATCATCATCCATTCAAGTGAGACAACAAAAATAGGACCCAGGGAACCTTCGAGAAAAAAACAAAAGAAAAAGGGACCATTTTATTCTAATTTTGAGGATATACACATAGGCATCATGATAATGGATAGGTGGGTCCCACAGGAAAGCTTCCTATTCAGAATTCCAAAATTAAGGAATATATATATATACACACGCCATATACAAGAAAAAGAAAAAGGCCATTTTCTTCTTCTTCTTCTTAGACAAGGACCCTAATTTTGGAGCTTTTTTTTCTTCAAAAACAGCACATACAACACCAGGCACACACACACACGATCGAGGGAGAGAGGGAGAGATGGTGAGAAAAGAGTGAAAATCGATCAAGGGAGAGAAACGAGCGTTGGTTTGACCGTTTCCGGTGAGTCTCTCGCCGGAGATCCATCAAAATAGAGCTAGAAAGCTCCGGCGATTGCTGTTGCGTCGAAACCCATAGGAAAACAGTCACGCCAACCTTGTTCCAGATCTACGTTGAATAGCCACCTTCATCTACTCCGGCGAGATTTGGTTAACTCTGGTGAGTCGCGATATCGGAAGAAAACAGGGAGGTCGTCTTTGGAATGTTGGGTCAAGGTTCTGCTAGTTCATGGTTCCCAATCTGCGAAGCTCCTTCATTTGATTGAATAAAAGCGGGATTAAGGTCTATTTTTTATCTCGTTTCCTATTCTATTGTTGAATTTTGGTTAATTGTCGTGGATGAATAACTTGTTTGTTTGGTAGATTTGAATCTTTGTTGTGCATTGGTTGATGTTGGATTTGAATGTGAAAACTTGATTTGGTGAATTGCGTATTAAATTGATTAAATTATGTTGAGAATGGATTTAAGGGAATGTTAATCGAAAATTGATAAAAGTGAATATGTTGATATTTTGATTCATTGTTGATGTTAAACGTGATATGCCTTTGAGCGGATAGGCAAACACTAGGCTTGGGTAGGTAAATTTATAATTGATGGATTATTGGAATTTTGAATGTGTTGGTTTATGTTTTCGGATTGAAATGTATTCATTTGGCCGGGGAATGCCCCAAAGATTGATGTATTTATTCACCGGGGAATGTCCGACGTATCATGTTGGCGAAGGCGGATCGTGATCAAGGTCTGAGGCATCGGGTAAAGCACGAGACCGTAGTTAGGATTAGCATAGGTTTTATATTTTTCTCAATTCTCCTATTTTGGACTGTATAATTGGGACTGAACAATATTATTTTGGTTTTGGTTTGTTGTTTGATGTTTGTTTGGGTGTTTTATGTGGTTTATACACTCTTAGTGTCAAATTATGCCGATACATTCCACCGAGAGATCGTGTTCAAACCACGGGATCGAGGGGTTCCTAACACCTTTCCTTCGGTCAACATAATTTCTTAATCGGAATCTCTATTTGCAAGCCAGTTTTAAGAGTCACATTGTTTTGAAAAGGTTTTTCTCAAGGTGACTTAGCACACCAAATTTATGCCAAGTGGTGACTCTGAATAAAAATTATAAATAGTCCCTTTTGAAACGAAAATCTTCATTTGTCACTTTTTAATAAAAACCCTTTCGAAACCTTAAAACAAATTTTTTTTTTAGTTGAAAAAGGGGTGTGACAGTTCCGACCAAATGGTTTGATCGCGTTGAATCTTCCACGAGTACCTTTCGGGATATTATAGCCTCCGGCGCTGCAATCTTCAATGGATTCATGGGGTGCTAAGAGTGGTGTAGGTGGATATAAGCGTAACGATTCTTTAACAATTGCTTGTAAATAGACCAAGTTTTTTATATGTGACTCATTAACTAGCGTATCTTTTCCAACTTGAATGTCTAGTTCTGCTTGGACCTTTTGCATTGTTATTGAGTAGCAAAGAGAGAGTCCATGTTAATGCTACAACTGTGGTGTCAGTCCCTCTTGCTAACATAGCCTTAATTCCAAGATAGGGAAAACAAGAGTAAAATAAAAAGGAATTAAACAAAAAAAGAATCAGTAAATTATATAATAACATCTAAAAATCAGTACATGTATGTAGTTACACAAATTAAAATGAAAAACTAAAAATTTAGATAGTATGTATGTATTTATATGTGTGTGTTAATTTGATAAAGAAATGAATTTTGGACCTAGTTCAATCTCAAATCAAGCTAATAAGGGAAGATTATTCAAGACCATATAAAACGACCAAATTATCCTCCCTAAGTGGAACTCTAGTCAGGCCCATCCTAATTTACTGTTTGTGATACCATCATATTAAAAATTGTCGACGCTCCAGATTCTGACTTTGGTTGTGGGAGGGAGGAGGGGAGGAGGTGTGTGTGAAGAAGTCTCGCATTAGTAGGTAATAATATGCAGAGTCTTTTTATATGGTTTGGACAATCCTCATGTCTAGTTTGAGTTAGGTCAACGATCATTTCTTTAATATTTTTTTTTTTTTTTTACCTGTAGTAACGTACTAGTTTTAATAATCACACACATAAAATCAAAGAGAGAATGTAGACTAAGGTACACCTACGAAGCATGTAGATTTGATAATGGTATCAGCATCTAAACCAGGAAGATCTTCATCCCTGGCACCTTCAAAAAAGGACAACATTATATCCATAAAGTCTTTTTCATCCTCATTTTTCAATTCTCCACAACTTCTCTTTCTTTTGTGCTCCACTAGCCAATTTTCAAGTATACAATCTGTTTCCTTAGCATTCTCCTTCATTTCTTTCTCATATCCTCCTATATCCAACCATCTTAATGATGGTATAAAATCAGCAACAACAAATGTACCTAGTAACTTGAAAAATTTTCTAATTGCTATTCCAGCCCTTTGTCCTTCATCTAAATCATATTCTTTTCCAAAAAGCATTCTTACAATAATGGTCATGATCAAGTTCTCAAACCAGTGTTTCATTTCTATTTTGATGAAATTTGAAGAACTACTCATTTTTTCCTTCGACCACCTTTCGTATGTTGTTGTGATGGACGTTTTCACTTCAAATTCTCGAATGTGTCTAAACATTGGTACACGATGATTGGAGAGTAATTCGAGTACTACTAGCTTTTTCATTTCTCGCCAATATGGGCCAAGCCCAAAAATGGCATAGTTGTAGCCCAAGAACGCTTTAGGCCGGCTCGGCAACGCCTTGTCGTTGATGGTTAAGCAATCTTGGGCTATCTTCCAATCGTTCACCACCAAAACTTGATGGGCTCCAAATTTTACTGTGAAAATTGGCCCATATTTGTCTGCCATAAGCCCAAAGATTTTGTGAGGCAGCCCAGATCCACTGAAAAGGTGGAGATGGCCGATTACACGCCACGATCCAGCAACTTTAGGGGGTGTTCTCCTATTAAAGTTGCTATTTTTGTGATTTAAAATCCCCAAAAGCATGTAAATGAAGTAGAAAAAAATAATAAATGTAGTAACACAAGTAATGGCAAGAGAGAAGTCCATTATCTCGAAATTAGAGGAAGAATGATTACTTAGATGACTAATCAGTTAGGATCAAGGTTGAGTATGTTTTATATAAGATGAAAATATAGCAAGATTGCATAATCACTCCACGTGAATTACATTGATTTTGATATATCAGCTAATCAAATATTTTAGTACTTCAGAAAATTTAAAGCATTGTTGTTACGCTAGTGAGAAAATGGCAGCAAAGACGTGGAAAGTAACGCAGGGAAATTTTCGAGTTAATAACTCAAATGGTCACTCAACTTTAGACTTTTATCCCAGAAAGCCACTCAACTTTGATCTTTATTTCAAAAGTCACTCAACTTTTACGTTTTTACTCAAAAAGTCACTCAAACTATTTAATCATTTTTGTAAATAACATTTGCGTGGAATTATTATTTAAATGCAAAATTCAAAAAAATAAAAAATTGTCTCTTAATGACCTTTTTATCCTTATTCCCATAAATTAATTTCCTTTTCTCATTTTTCTTCTCCTTCTCACATATTGTAATTGATTCAACATTAAATATGTCAAATAAAATATTAAAAGATCAAATTAAATTTAACAATAATCGAAGGATAAAAAATTATTAATATAAACTATATTAATACGATGAAATATAACTAAATGATATGTAATTTAACTCATTTATTACTAAAAGTCATGTGTACGCAATTATTACATACATATAGTGAATCCCTATAACGTAGGTATATTACTTATAATATTTAATTATGGGTATAAAATCCCTAATTCATCATACATATACAGTGTTATGTTTTATCTTTCTGGGATAACCGAAGGATAAAAAATTAAGAAGTGTTTTCTTCAAAAAGGAAAGAATGACCGAAAGACAGCATATTGATATGGAAGCCAGGCCACGAGCACAAACACTGAGATAAAAAGCAGTTTGATGTATACATGTAATAACTTAAAGAAGTGACAATGTGACAGATGTGTATTGCCTCAAGGACTCAAGGTTGAAGGACGGTGATCCTAGCTATTTGTGGAGATAATTTTGACTTTATGTTCCTACGTAATGTTAAGTTTTTAGCGAGTACTATATGTATGGAAATTCGTCCTTTGTTTAATATACATATTTTGTAAACAAAGTGGCTTGAGCACGACGTAACTTAGTCATGGATTTCTCTCTGATTGTCCTTACACTAGCTATATCCTTCCTTGTTTTCGTCTTTCTTCACAAATTATTATTGTCATCTAAAAGGCAGACTAGAAATGTACCAGAAGCTGATGGAGCATGGCCAATTATTATCGGCCATCTCCATCTCCTCAATGGACCTCAAATGCCTCACAAAATCTTCAGTCATATGGCTGATAAATACGGGCCAATTTTCCGATTAAAACTAGGCGTAAATCAAGTAGTAATTGTAAGTGATCCCGAAATAGCAAAAGAATGTTTCACTAAAAATGACAAAGGCCTTTGCAAATCGCCCCAAATCCATAGCTTCAGAGATCTTTGGATACAATTACGCTTCGTTTGGGCTTGGACCTTATGGTCCCTACTGGCGAGAGATAAGGAAAATTGTCACCATTGAAATCTTTTCAGCTCGGCGAATTGAGATGCTTAGCCATGTTAGAAAATTTGAAGTAAATTCAGCTGTTAAAGAGACTTATGAATACTGGTTGAAGAATAATAATGTTGCGAATAAATCCCGCCACCATAATAATATTGTGGTAATAAAGAGTAATAATTATGACAACAGTAATAAGGTTAAACAACCAGAACAATAAGAGTGATAATGACACTAAGATTTTTACGTGGAAATCCAATGAGTGAAAAACCATGGGCCAAGAGGAGCAACTGATATCTCTGTAGTAGGAAATTTTACACCATAGTCACAAGTATAATACTCAAAGTGACTACTACACACTCAAAAGAAATCTCTCTTTTGATTTTTCCACCTCACTACAATATCGCTCACACTTTCTATTTTTTCTCACAGACTAAATTCTCTGTGATGCCTCTCACTCTATTTTTCTTTCTCTCTTTGGTGGTGTGTTTTCCAAATGAGCTCAAGAGCTCCTTTTATAGGCAAAAACCTGCCCACAAAACTCCATGAAAGGGCATGACTTGTTGGGTTCGAAATCAAGAGGGCGTCATGCGAAAGCTTTTAGTTGCAGACTATGAGACGATAAATCGGACGACAAAGAAAACTAATATTAAAAATATATTATTAAATATGGTTTGGCCAATTGGCCTACATCTAAAACTAATATAAAAAAAAAAAATTATTGAGAGAAAATCTCCCCCTAAACAAACACTCTTTAAACGACTACATTGTGGATGCTATTGTATTATGGTATGAGAAGGGGGATCTTCTATTTATAGATGTCCAAAACCTTTTCTCCAAGAAAGAGGTTAGCCAAATATGAAAAAGTTTTATATTTTCCTTTAGGAAAAGTAAAAGTAATATGGTATTACTTTTATTTTCCTTCTAAAAAAATAAAACAAGGAAAATAAAACTCAACTATGGTAAGAAAATCAGGGCAAAAACCCTAACAAAGTTTCCCTTTTTGGCTTGATTTTCTTCATTTGATCCATCTTCTCTTCATATCACGTGCATGAACTTCGTTCTTGATATAATCTTCATAACTGTTGTTTGCCATGGTTAAAAATTGGTTTAAAAGTAATATTTTATTTTTATTTTTAAAGATGCAGCAGCAGGAGTGTTGAAAATATGGTTGAAACTTGTTCTCCACATGAAGTTCGACAAAAATCTTCATTATCATCCAAATTGTTGCAGCTTGATTTTGAAATCGCTTTGAACGTGTTTAATCTCGTCTCACCACACCATTGAGACATTGAACCGTAAGCTCCGATACCACTTGTTGGGTTTGAAATTGAGAAGGTGTCATGCGGAAGCTTAAAGTTTGCAAACCATGGAGATGATAAATCAGATGTCAAAGAAAAATATACTAAAAAGACATATTATTAATATAATTCAGTCAAATGACCTACATATGAAAAATTAATAATGAAAAACTTAAGACCTATTGGGAGAAATCTCCCTCTAAACAAAGACTCTTTTAAGGACTACATTGTGGATGCTATTGTGTTGTGGTATGAGAAGGGGGGTTTTCTACTTATAGATGTTCAAAACCTTTCCTCCAAGAAAGAGGTTAGCCAAATATGGAAAAGTTTTATATTTTTTTCTTTCAGGAAAAGTAAAAGTAATTATGGTATTACTTTTATTTTGTTCTAAGAAAAATAAAACCCAAATATGGTAAGAAAATCAGGGCAAAAACCCTAACAAATCTCCCCTTTTTGGCTTTATTTTCTTCACTTGATCCGTCTTCTCTTCATGTCACGTGCATGAACTTAGTTCTTGATATAATCTTCATAATTGCTGTTTGCCATGGTTAAAAATTGGTTTAAAAGTAATATTTTATTTTTATTTTTAAAGATACAGCAGCAGGAGTGTTGAAAATATGGTTGAAACTTGTTCTCCACATGAAGTTCGACAAAAATCTTCATTATCATCCAAATTATTGCAGCTTGATTTTGAAACCGCTTTGAACCTGTTTAATCTCGTCTCACCACACCATTGGGACATTGAACCGTAAGCTCTGATACCACTTGTTGGGTTCGAAATCGAGAGGGCGTCATGCGGAAGCTTAAAGTTTGCAAACTATGGAGATGATAAATCAGATGACAAAGAAAAATATACTAAAAAGACATATTATTAATATAATTCGGTCAAATGACCTACATATGAAAAATTAATAATGAAAAACTTAAGACCTATTGGGAGAAATCTCCCTCTAAACAAAGACTCTTTTAAGGACTACATTGTGGATGCTATTGTGTTGTGGTATGAGAAGGGATCTTCTATTTATAGATGTCCAAAACCTTTCCTCCAAGAAAGAGTTTAGCCAAATATGGAAAAGTTTTATATTTTCCTTCAGGAAAAGTAAAAGTAATTATGGTATTACTTTTATTTTGTTCTAAGAAAAATAAAACCCAAATATGGTAAGAAAATCAGGGCAAAAACCCTAACATGACCTTCCTAACTAAGAAATGCCAAAATTGCCAAAGGCCATATTGCCAAAGGTCAATTTGCCAAAGGCCAATTTTACCACTCTAATGTTAGCCTTTGCAACCAATTAAGAGAAAGCTGTAAAACATGGGATGGATTCTACAAATCTCCCCCTCTAGTCCCATGCACCTGAAGGATGTATCCTCATTCTTCTCAGAGAGAGGTCATGCTGACAAGTTCTTTGCAAAACTCGAACTTGTCTCGTGATACCACCTTGGTCAGCATATCCGAAGGATTCTCACTTGTAGAGATTTTCATGATCAGCATAGATTTTTCCTCTATTTTTCTCGAATTCAGTGATATCTCACATCGATATACTTCGTTCTTGCGTGATACATGATGTTTCTGCTTAAGTCTATTACACTTTGACTGTCACAATAGACAACATACTCCTTCTGATGCAATCCAAGTTCTTAAAGAAACCTTTTTAGCCATACCATCTCCTTGCTAGCTTCAGTAGCTGCAATATATCTGCTTCAGTTGTAGAGAGTGCGACACACTTCTGCAACTTCAACTGCCATGATATAGCTCCCCCTGAAAATGCAAACAAATATCCTGTAGTGGATTTTCTGTTGTCAAGGTCACCTGCCACATCAGCATCTGTATAGCCCTTCAAGATTGGATCAGTTCCTCCAAAACACAAACAATCAACCGAGGTTCCTCTTAGGTATCTCAGTATCCACTTGACTGTTTCCCATGTTTTTTTCTAGGATTTTCAAGGAACCTGCTAACAACACCAACTGGATGAGAAATATCCGGTCTGGTACATACCATAGCATACAACAAACTCCCGACTGCTGAAGAATAAGGAACAATTAGCCATATTTCCCTTCTCTTCCTTTGCCTGTAGGACATATTTTCTTACTTAACTTCAGATGACCAGCAAGAGGTATGCTAACAGCTTTGGCACTCTTCATGTTGAAGCGTTCGAGTACACGTTTAATGTACTTTTCTTGAGATAGCCAAATTTTATCATTCTAATTTTATATTTTCTTTTTTTTCATATTATTGATTTTCTTACTTCATAAGTATATATTCTTGTTTTAATTATTATTAGAATTTATTCAATTTAAATGTCAACTAGAAAAAATGATTTTTGATCCAAAAAAGCTCTAAAATTTTCATATTTAAATTTTTTTTAGGGTCACTTTGTAGAGTTTGAATTCAAGCCCCTCATCTTGTTGAGTCCGGCGTAAGTGTACATGACTTATAGTCCCTCTCATTCACTTTAGCCGTCCTTCATTTGACTGGACACCATGTTTAAAAATAAAAGTCATATTTTGTGAAATGAACTGGTGAATTTTTTGATTTTGTATATGTAGATTACGCTGGCGGGAGGTACACATACCACCATTGTAACTCTAACATGGACTTTATCTTTACTCCTAAACAACTACCAATCACTAAAAAGGGCCCAAGATGAACTAGATACTCATGTTGGCAAGAACGGACGGGTCCAAGAATCGGACATCAAGAACTTGATTTATCTTCAGGCTATTGCTAAGGAATCATTACGTTTATATTCACCAGGACCAATCTTGTTACCCCACGAGTCCATTGAGGATTGTGTTGTTAGTGGTTATGATATACCAAAAGGGACTCGCTTATTAGTAAACATATGGAAGTTTCAACGTGACCCTAAAATCTGGTCAAATCTACACGACTTTAAGCCAGAGAGGTTCTTGACAACTAACAAAGATGTCGAGGGGCAATCACTTTGAGATAATTCCATTTGGTAGCGGAAGAAGAATGTGCCCCGAGGTTTCTTTGGACCTTGTGCACTATGTGTTAGCTGTGTTGCTACAAGGGTTTGAAATTAAAAGGCCGTCAGATGAACCAATTGAAATGAGTGAGAGCTTTGGATTGACAATTCTTAAAGCTTCTCCACTCGAAGTTCACCTTACTCCACGCTTGGATCTAATCTTTACGAATGAAATGCTGATATCATTCAGTAAAATATGGTTATTATTATTATGCAATAATATTTTGTTTTATGCATGAAATTTTTATTTTTACATATAGAAAGTGTGAAAGTAATATATAACAGATCTTTGTATCATCATTTTCTGCTCCGTTTAAATTGAAAAGGATTATGTTGTGCCAATTTGTCCGTCGAATTCTACAACAAGATTCAAGTGTTAATTTGGCATTCTAGAAATGTTGACTTTGGAACAATGAGAACCTCGAGTGGTGTAGCTTTAAGGTTAGTCATCCCAAAACTCTCAGTCATGTCATTTGGTTCATAATGATTTTAAATGCATGTAGCACGTTAGCCAAAGTCAAGTGCAACAACACTAGTGCTGAGGAAATCCCAGGGCAAATCCTTCTTCCAGCGCCAAATGGAATCAATTCAAAATGATTTCCCTTTATATCTACTTCTTTATAAGTTGTCAAGAACCTCTCTGGCTTGTACAAATGGGGTTCTGACCAAACGATCGGACCCCGTTGAATCTTCCACAAGTTGAATAGTACTCGAGTACCTTTCAGGATATTGTAGCCACCAACAACACATTCTTCAATGGATTCATGGGCTGCTAAGAGTGGTGTAGGTGGATATGGTTAGAGTTGTGACCCAAATTTTGTTGATCCGCTTCTAAAAGTTTAACGGTGCGACCCATGTTTGTGATTTCAATGGGGTCTGTGGTGATAGTGTATGAACCTTTATTTTTTTGGGTCTACGACTTATTTGTACGCACGTATTATATGAGTCTCAAATACACAAAATTGAGACTATTGTCTCCAACATTGTACTCTCTCTCCATTATAGTGAAACCTCCTCTGCCTTTGCCCATGGTTTTTCTCGCAAGGGTTTCCATGTAAATCTGTGTTCTTGTTTTTCCTTTTGATTGTGGTTTGCTTATTCTGTCCGATTTCTAACAGATATAAACGTAACGATTCTTTAACAATGGCTTGAAGATTGATCAAGTTCTTTATATGTGACTCGTTAACTAGTGTATTTTTTCCAACCTGAATGTCTAATTCTTCTTGGGCCTTTTGCATTACATGAGGGTTATTGAGTAACAAGCTGAGAGTCCACGGTAATGCTACAACTGTGCTGTCAGTCCCTCCTGCTAACATAGCCTAAATAACAATATAGGGGAAACAAACGAAAAAAGAAAAAGGAATTAATAAATTCTATAAATATAACTTGCATGTAGTAGGATATAAAAATGTTCGGTATCTTATTTTTCTTTTTAGTTTATTAGAGAAAAAATGACCCCTCTTCAATTTGGAAATGATCTAACTTCAAACTTAGTAAGGAAACTTCAAAAGTTAGTTTATGAGAAAAAATTTAAAATTAAAGAAAGAGATCGAGTACTCGCCATACCACTGATATGAAACTACAGCCAGCAAATTTCAATTTATTGTTTATGATGCCCCCAGTCCCCACAGCCAGCAAATTTCAATTTATTGTTTATGATGCCCCCAGTCCCCACATTAGAAATTGCCTATACTTCAGATGTCTAACTCTGGGCATGTGTGTGTGTTTTTGGAGGGGCGCGCGGGGGGTCTGTGGTTCGTGTGTGAAGAAGTCTTGCATTAGTAGCTAATACTCCCTCCATCTCAAATTATCCGTCCCAAATTTCCTAATTTGATTTCTCATTTTATTTGTTTTTTTTTTTTTTTCATTTTTTACCTTTTGCATTAATTATTTTTTTTTCAAATTAAAATGTAAACATAATTTAATAACGGTACTATAGTAACTAGCCATGTTATTAATTATTTTTCTTAATCAATGTGTCATCTCAATTTGGGATGGGTAATTTGGAACGGAGGGAGTAATATGTATTGTCTTCTTTATATAATTTGAACATCTTCATGTTTGAGCTAGTTTTTGAGATTGATTAACCTAGGCTAACGTCCCTTACTTGAATAGATTTTTCATTTTACCTGTAATAATTGAAAAACTTTTATAATCACACAAAGCATGCATGCTGACTAAATATACTTACCAAGCATGTTGATTTGATAATGGTATCAGCATCAAAACCAGGAAGATCTTCCTCCCTAGCACCTTCAAAAAGGGGCAACTTCTCTTCTTCTTGTGCTCCACTAGCCAATTTTCAAGAATATAATCTGTTTCCTTGGCATTCTCTTTCATTTCCTTCTCACACTTTTCGTATGTTGTTGTGATGGACGTTTTCACTTCAAATTCTCGAATGTGTCTAAACATTGGTACACGATGATTGGAGAGTAATTCGAGTACTACTAGCTTTTTCATTTCTCGCCAATATGGGCCAAGCCCAAAAATGGCATAGTTGTAGCCCAAGAGCTCAACCGCCGACGCCTTAGGCCGGCTCGCCAAGGCCTTGTCGTTGGTGGTTAAGCAATCTTGGGCTATCTTCCGATCGTTCACCACCAATACTTGATGGGCTCCAAATTTTACTGTGAAGATCGTGAGGCAGCCCAGATCCACTGAAAAGGTGGAGATGGCCAATTACACGCCACGATCCAGCAACTTTGCTATTTTTGTTATTTAAAATCCAAAAAAACATGTAAATGAAGTAGAGAAAAACAATAAATGTAGTAACACAAGTAATGGAAAGAGAGAAGTCCATTATTTCGAAATTAGAGGAAGAATGATTAATTAGATGACTAATCAGTTACGATCAAGGGCGAGATTGTTTCATATAAGATGGAAATGTAGCAAGATTACATAATCATTCCACGTGAATTACATTAATTTTGATATATCAAATAATCAATTATTTTAGTATTTAAGAAAATTTAAAGCATTGTTGTTACGCTAGTGAGAAAATGGCAGCAAAGACGTGGAAAGTAACTTAGGAAATTTTCGTGAAAGGTATAAGTAAAGTTGGGATAATAAATTAGAACTATTAATAAAAATTAGTTCTTTATCACTTCTTTAATTAAAAAAAAAAAAAAAAAAGATTGCCTCTAGAGATGTCGATGTTTAATCAAATAAAGGAGTATTCAAGGGGTACTGCAGAACATGTGCGGGCTGCATCTAATGAAAAAATAAAATTCAATGAGATTTAGTTCATCTGACTTTAATTACCACGACGTTTTCTTTAATAAAAATAAATAAATCAAAGCACCTATTTATTAATAATCAAAACATGTGTTACAAAAGTGGGACCCAAAATAAAAAAATATACGTGAGGTTTAAGAAAATAACCAAAAATTTTAATCTAGTAGTCTTAATAAAAGATATGTAAAATGTATCAAAACATTTTTTAATGTTATGTCATTAAACATGTCATATTTGAAAGTAGTTACTAAAAAGTTGCCAAAAAAAAATGATTTTTCTTTTTTTAAAACGGACTAAAAATGAAAAAATTGAAAAGGAACGAGTATATCTTTTTTCAAATCTGGCCAACTACATGTCCGCTGCCTACTAGAGCAAATTTCATGGGGTGGTCATCCAACTTTGTGTTGATTACCCGAAAGTCACTAGTCTTTATTTTATTTCACAAAAATTATTTAACTTTGCCTCATCTTTCACAAAAGTTACTTTGACAGAATTTAATTAAAAAACTACATAAAATGTGAGATAAAATAAAAAAAAAAGGCTACTAGAGTGGGCCAGTTCATGAGAATGAACTTGCCAAGTTCTCTGGCACCAAGGTAGAGGAGGATCCACAGGAGTTTATGGATGAGATAGAGAAGATCTTCAAGGTGATGCATGTAGACGAGGTGGAAGGGGTAGAATTATTAGCTTATCAGCTTAAAGATGTTGCAAATCAATGGTATAACAAGTGGGAGGATACGAAGGGTGAGAGTGCTGAGCCCACAGTTTGGGGCGAGTTCATGGAAGCCTTTCCTGATCGGTTTTTTCCTCTAGAGTTAAGAGAAGCCAAAGTTGAGGAGTTTATGAATCTAAAGCAGGGAAAGACACTCTGCTTTCTTGATCGGTACACTCTGAAGTTTAACTAACTAGACCGTTATGACCCAGAGATGACTGGTAACATGAAAGCCCGAATGAGGAAATTAACATCCGGCCTTACAGATAACTTAGTGCTTGAATGTCAGGGAGCAATGCTGAACAGGGACATGGACTTCGCCAAACTGTCAGTCTATATGCAGCAAGTTGAGGAGAAGAAAAAGAAAATTATTGAATCTAGGGAGAAGGACAGGTAGGCCAAGAAGACCAGAACAGCAGATAGTCAGCCGCAGAATGGTAACTTGGGTAACAAATAGCAGAAGAGAAAGAACTGGGGTAATGTGTAGTCTGCAGCCAGTGCTTTGGTGCCCAGACCTCCTGCTGATCAGCGACCCCAGAATTTTTAGTCTAGTCAGGGGCCTAGAGTGCAGGGTGTGCAGTCTCAATGAAGTGTAGCTTAGACCTCTTGGTCATATCCGTGCTGTGGGAGATGTGGGAGGAATCATCCAGGAGATGCTAGTTCGGCGCCATGGTGTATTATTTGTGTTGCTAGCCAGGCCATATTCAGAGGGATTGTCCGACAGCAAGGGGTAATGTTGGAGGATCTAAGTCACATGCTAATTCTTCTACACCACCATTGCCTCAGAAGGGCACCATTTCAGCTGTCGAAAATGGCCGCAACCGATTGTATGCTTGACCAACCGCCAGGAGGCAAAGGCCTCACCAGATGTAGTTACCGGTACGTTGCAAATCTTTTCTCATGATGTATATGTGTTACTAGATCTTGGGTCTACCTTATCTGATGTGACCCCTTTATGTGGCTGTTGGTTTTGGGTTTGAGCCCGATGTGATTACTGAGCCTTTCTCTGTTTCCACCCCGGTGGGAGATTCTGTTGTGGCTAAGAGGGTGTACAGATATTGTGTGGTGTCTGTTTATAGTCGGGATACTGTAGCTGACCTCATAGAGCTAGAGATGGTTGACTTTGATCCTATCTTAGGGATGGACTAGCTCCATTTGTGCTATGCCACATTAAATTGTAGGACCCGAAGAGTCACTTTTTCTTTTTTGAGTAAGCCAGTGATAGAATGGAAGGATCATTCTTTAGCACCTAGAGGGCACTTTATATCTTACCTTAGAGCCCGTAGACTCATTTCCAGGGGCTGTTTGTATCATCTTATTCGGGTTAAAGATTCAAACACTGAAAGTCCTTCCTTTTTGTCTGTCCCTGTAGTCAATGAGTTTTCAAAAGTCTTTCCTGATGAACTCCCAGGAATACCACCTGATAGGGAGATAGATTTTGGTATTGATTTGTTGCCAGATACTTGTCCTATTTCTATTCTGCCATATAGAATGGCTCTTGTAGAGCTAAAAGAATTGAAAGAACAGCTAGCATATCTTCTAGACAAAGGTTTAAACCGTCCTAGTGTTTCCTCTTGGGGTGCGCTTGTACTTTTTATATGAAAGAAAGATGGTTCCTTGCGTGTGTGCATAGATTACCATCAACTAAATCAGGTCACCGTTAAAAATAAATACCCCCTTCCATGAATTAATGATCTATTTGACCAACTTCAGGGTGCTAAATATTTTTCAAAGATAGATCTTCATTTGGGATACCATCAGTTGAAGGTCAGAGAGTCAGATATTCCCAAAACAGCTTTCTGAACCAGATACGGTCATATAGTATTCATTGATGATATTCTGATTTACTCGAAAAGTGAGGAGGATCATGCCAATCACCTCCGAATCATCCTTCGGACTTTCAAAGACCATAAGTGTATGCTCCAAGTGGAATTATGGTTAAATGTTATTGCTTTCTTGGGGCATTTCATGTTTAGTGATGGGATTAAGATGGATCCCTAAAAGGTTAAGGCAGTAAGAAAATGGTCCAGACCCACGACTCCAATCGACATTCGGAGCTTCTTGGGTTTGGCAGGGTATTACAAAAGTTTTGTAGAGAATTTTTCTTCCATAGCTGCTCTACTTACTAGTTGATTTAGAAAAAGGTGAAGTTTGTGTGGTCAGACTCTTATGAGAATAGTTTTGAGAAGTTGAAAGACCTGTTCTGACTCTTTTGGAAGGTACAGAGGGTTTTATTGTGTATTGTGATACATCTCGTATGGGACTTGGTTGTGTAATTATGCAGCACGGTAAAGTGGTAGCTTATGCATCCAGATAGTTGAAGGTGCATGAGCAAAATTAGCCCACTCATGACTTGGAGTTAGCAGTTGTGGTGTTTGCGCTTAAGATCTGGCACATTATCTTTATAGGGAACATGTTGATATACTTACTGACCACAAGAATTTATAGTATGTTTTCTCGCAGAAAGAATTGAACCTCAGGAAGAGACATTGGTTAGAGCTTTTGAAGGATTATGACATGAGTTTGCACTATCATCCGGGTAAGGCGAATGTGGTAGCCGACCCCCTCAGCAGGTTAACCATGGGCTGTCTTTCTCATGTTAAAACAGGAAAGAGTGAGATGGTAAAGGATATTCACCGACTTGTGAATCTAGGGGTGCGACTTCTAGATTCCGAGGATGGAGGAGTAGTTGTTCATGAGAAAGCTAAATCTTCCCTATGTGCAGTAGTTAAAGAGAAGCAGGTTGAAGATCTTATCCTAATGCAGATCATGAAAGATATGGGTCAACAGAAGGTGATGTCTTTTGAAATTGGTGGTGATGGGATTCTGAGATATCAGGGTAGATTATGTGTGCCAGATGTAGATGGTTTGCAGAAAAGAATCCTTGACGAAGCTCATACTTTGAGGTATGTTGTTCATCCAGGCTCTACTAAGATGTATCATGATCTAAAAGCTACATATTGGTGGAATAATATGAAGCATGATGTGGCTAACTTTGTTTCCAAGTGTTTGAACTATCAACAAGTTAAAGTAGAATATATGAGGCCAGGTGGTACTTCCCAAGAGATAGCTTTGCCTTTGTGGAAGTGGGAGATGATCAATATGGACTTCATTACGGGACTTTTAAGATCCCGAAACTAGTATGATTCTAGCTGGGTGATTATTGACCGGCTGACCAAGTCAGCTCACTTTCTGCCTGTTAGGACTAACTATTCGGGAGATGATCATGCCAAGTTGTACATTGAAAAGATAGTACGCTTGCATGGGGCACCTGTATCTATCGTATCTGACCGAGGTACGCAATTTTCTTCACATTTTTGGAGGCCTTTCAGAGGGGGTTAGGTACCCAAGTGAACCTAAGTACTGCATTTCACCCTCAGACGGATGGGCAAGCCGAGCGCACCATTCAGACCCTTAAGGATATATTGAGAGCCTGTGTTCTTGATTTCAAGGAAAGTTGGGTGGATCACTTGCCACTAATAGAATTTGCATATAATAATAGCTACCATGCCAGTATTAAGATGGCTCCTTTTGAGGCATTGTATGGAAGAAGATGTAGGTCGCCAATAGGGTAGTATGAAGTTGCTGAGACACGGTTGTTTGGGCCTGATCTTGTTTATCGGGCGATGGAGGATGTGAAAGTCATTAGAGAATGACTTAAGACAGCTTAGAGTTGTCAGAAGTCCTACGCTGATATTAGGATAAGAGATTTAGCGTTTGAGGTTGGTCATTGAGTTTTTCTCAAAGTTTCTCCCATAAGGGAGTCATGTGTTTTGAGAAGAAAGGTAAGCTGAGTCCTCGCTACATAGGGATGTATCAGATTTTGAGAAGGATAGGTGGAGTTTCTTATGAGTTAGAGTTGCCTGCAGGTTTGGGGTCTGTTCATCGGGTATTTCACATATCCATGTTGAATAAATGTTTTGGACACCACTCTTTAGTGTTGCCGGTGAAGGAGATCAATAAGACAAACTCATTGTCTTATGAAGAAGAGCCTGTAGCAATTTTGGATTGCCGAGTTCAAAAGTTGAGAAGCAAAGAGATAGCCTCAGTTAAAGTGTGGTGGAGAAATCATAAAGTTGAAAAAGCAACTTGGGAATCAGAAGATGACATGAGAAATAGATACCCAAACTTATTTGATCTGGTGAATGGTGAGATAGAAGGTACAATGTTTGCCTTATTCTTTTATGCCCTTAGTATGCTTGAAATCGTGCTTATCTGTGTTTCGTGTCATCATTCGGGGATGAATGATCCCAAGTGGGGATAATGTAACACCTCGTAAAAAAGTTGTATATGTATTGGCTTCTAGTAACATCCTTAATGAGCTAAAGACTAGAAAATTTTTCTAAGTGTCAAAGAGACTTAGTCTCATTTTTGAATTTTAATCTTCGACGATTTTATTTTTGACCTTCTCAACCTCCGTTTCTTGATTTTTTTGTTGATACAGGATGAGGCAACTCAAGAGTACATCTCGGGTGAGTTTCAAAATTTTTAGATGAGCTTAAGGGTAAATTTGGGTTGACGAACTAGTGAGCCAGGGCGATTAGCCCGCGGCGCCTCACTGATCGCCTCACCTGGGAAGGGGCAAGGTGATAGGTAAGGTAGCGCCCTGGCTATCGCAGTGCTCAACCTAGGGCGGCGCCTTGGAGATCGCCCTTGGCCATTTTTCAGTTTTCTCTGAGATTTTAAGGGTATATTAGGTGTTCTTAATTCCCCAATCATCTTCAACACGGGATTTAATCCCAAATACACCAAAATAAATTCACTTATATGAAATTCTCTCAAGAACACTCCCAAGGGTTTCAAACTTAAAACCCTAATAACTCAAGATTCAACCGTGGGTTTTCAAAATTGATTGAAGAAATGGAATCCCCAGATCGTAGGCTTCAAGAATCATCCATTAATTTCCTAAATCGAGGTACGTGGGGTTTATCGTAAAAACTACATGGGCTTGAAACCATTAGAGCATGATTTTAAGATTTTTATGCATGATTTTCAAAGGAGTTTTGGAATCTATGTTTAAATTTCGTATTTTGAATGTTTCAATATTACTATTATTTTGACCTTGTGGTCCTATCCCCTAACTTAATTTACATGTATACATATATATATGGAATTTGAGATTTAAGATTGTTTGAGAGCATAAATTATGAACTCCCTCACGTGTATTGAATTAAAGATTATGGTTTTATGATTTGAAAGATGTTTTTGCAATATCATAGCATTTGAACATGATTTGAAATTTGTTGAGAGAGTGTTTCTTGATATAAATATGTTCTTGTATTTAAGAGAAAGAATTGCATGTGAATTGAGAACTTTGACATGACTACCTTGTACTATTGAAATGCTTGACAAAGAGAGCTCCTTGCATGTGTTTACATGAGGTTTGAGAAAGAGTTTCTTTGAATTGATTTATTGAAATGGTGGTCCCAAAATTTGTGTTTTGAAAACAGAGATTTATGATAAGCTAATAATGGCTTAGAGATGTGACTTGCAAGTCAATGGTATGATGATACTATATGTATTTATGCCATAACAGAGTTAGAGTCTTCCGAGTATGTTTTCAGAGAATATGTGTTTTTGAAAGAATTGAAAATGGGCTTAAAGAGGGTTAGGTGGTTACTCGAAGAAAGCTTGAGTTCAAGTAACTCTTATCCTAAACCCGTATTTTAAAATATGAGTCTATTATTATTATACGCTGGCGACGGTCCTGTGGCGTAGTAGAGACAGAAACTCCGATCCTTGCGGCACACTTGGGTTGGGGGCTTGGCTGCGGAGTTAATGGCAGATTTCATATAGCCCGTGGTGTAGACACGTGATTTCGTCCTCTTAAAGTTCAATTTTATTCACTTTTACCCATGTTATGTTATCCTACCGTGTACCCTCACCCGTGTGATAATCCCTCCACAAAATGACAAAAATAACAATCCCCTAACTAATTTTGTATTATCCTAGCAACCTACCCAAACAAAAATAGACACCTAACCCTTATCCCTCCAATTAAAAAACAACACCTACCTACCCTATCCTAACAAACTCTACCCCACCACACCACTACCCTACCCTACCCCCTACCCTTTTGTTTTTTACACGTTTTTTTTTGGAACCCAGGGAAGGGACACGGGACCTCCATTTTTTTTATATATCTTCACATACATATTCCATTTTAAAAGAGGGGGGCAGTATTCCATTCTCTTCTTCTTTCTTCTACACGATTCACAGCTTCTCTTCACCAGATCTGGGATATTCTCATACACAATTCTATACACACCCAGATTAACGGACACACAAAAGCTATATTGGCACACACACGAGGGAAGGGGAGAGATCAAGAAAGAGAGGAGAATAGGGAAAGATCGAGAAAGAGAGTGATTCAAATGGAGAATAGAGGAAGATCAAGAGAGAGAGATAAAGTGACAAAGAGAAAGAGAACCAGAGAGGGAAAACAATAGAGAAAACACAGCCTTGGTCCATCTTCTTCGGCGAAATTTCGCCGGAACAATATCGTCACCAGCGATCGGAACCAATAAAAATTGACCAAACTCGATCGCTGTTTGTCGATTCTGACATTAACTCACCGAAAATCACTACAACTCAGATCCTAAATGGAAAATTCTCGTTCACTCCGACCAAAGCCACCTCCATTTCCGAAAAAGTACACCAAAAAAAAATAAGTAAATAAACCCGTAACATACGATATCAGTGCGGGTCTTTCGTTTTTTAGAAATTTCGATTTTGGATGAAAAAGAGTGAAGCCTATTCGTGTTGGTTTATTCGTCGTTGAA
>NC_061114.1:224032249-224048572 GCF_002878395.1 Capsicum annuum | reverse complement strand
GGAAAGATCGAGAAAGAGAGTGATTCAAATGGAGAATAGAGGAAGATCAAGAGAGAGATAAAGTGACGAAGAGAAAGAGAACCAGAGAGGGAAAACAATAGAGAAAAGACAGCCTTGGTCTATCTTCTCTGGCAAAATTTTGCCGGAACAATATCGTCACCAGCGACCGAAACCAATAAAAATTGGCCAAACTCGACCGCTGTTTGTCGATTCCGACGTTAAATCACCGGAAATCGCTACAGCTCAGATCCTAAACGGAAAATTCTCGTTCACTCCGACCAAAGACAACTCCATTTCCGAAAAAGTACACCAAAAAAAATAACTAAACAGACTCGTAACATACGATATCAGTGCGGGTCTTTCGTTTTTTAGAGATTTTGGTTTGGTTTTGGATGAAAAAGAGTGAAGCCTATTCATGTTGGTTTATTCGTCGTTGAAGTTTGGTTCAAGTTTTTTTGACATAGATTTTGCCTCTTCATCTGAGTAATACTAAATCTCGAAGCTTCCCCCGGGGCGGTTTTGGGTCACTGATCGAGTTTGCTTGACGTTGGGGTTCTCCGTTTGAGGATTTCGGTTCTCGGATTTCTTTATTATCAATGATAACGAGTTCTATTAAGGTCTATCTCTTTAACTCTACTTTTTCTCGGATTTTGGTTAATGCCGTGATTTTGTGGTTGATTGAAATTTTTTAGTAAAATATTGATCGTTGTTGCGAGTGAGGCAAGCAGAAAATTCTGAAACTTCTTCAAACTACCCTTTTAACATCTCTAAACATAATTCAAGTCAAAAATCGATATTACGAACACGGGAAGGTCAAAAAAAAGTTGATCAAAATTTTAAGGGTCTTACAATCTCTAATGTCACACTTTTGCAGAATAATCCTTTTCAACTCTTCAAGATCTGTCCAATCATAAGTGAATTTACCAATAACTGCAAATTGCAAATTCTCAATTCTATTCATCATATCTACCTCTTCCTTAATCCTTTTGACATGTGGAATAATTTTTAGCATGCCTACCTTCTTAAAAGAGACGGATTCTGAATTATGAGCAATATTGGCAACCGATATAACATACATGTTTTCCATAGGCAAAATAGGATTAATTGAAATAGGAGCACCACTATGATTAAGGTGATTTCATAAGGAAAATTAGTGACCAACCATCGGAGGTGGCTGGCAGGCGACCGAGCTATTCATCAAGGTTTAGATTAAGAGGTCATCCACCTTCGACCAAGCTATTCATCAAGGTTTAGGTTAAGAGGTCATTTAGGAGAGAGGAGAGAGAAAATTAATACTTCCTCCGTTCATCTTTACTTGTTTATTCTATTAAAAATAAATGTTCAACAATATTTTTTATGTTTGAAAAATTAATGGATAATTTATCTTTTTCTATCCATTTTATTTTTCTATTAAATAATATTCATCACTCAATGTATTTCTCTAGACATAACATTTATTATATTGAAAGAATGATATTATAAAATTATACCTATTGTTTATTTTTTTTAATGTGTGGTTAAAGTCAATAATGAATAAATATTAGTATTAGAGGAGGGAGCACAAAATAAACCCATTATAAAAATAAAAAGAATTTAATTTTTCGGTATCCAAAATCATTCACAAGAAAGTTAAGATTTTTCCAATTTTGCCCTTTTCCACCTCTTAAAGAAAAAAAAACACTTTATAATCCCCTTTCCTCCATTGTCTTCTGCAACAATTCACTGCACCAAAAAAAAACATGGAGCCAATAATTACCCAACATTCAAAATTCCAAACTTATTTGACTGCATCTGAATACTTTCTTCAACAAAAAGATTTTTAATAATGTCGTAAATATGCGATTAAAGGGAATGAAATTGACCCCACACATTCTACCCATTCGCAAATACGTGTTATAGCTGAAGTGTTGATGCGTTCGAATACCGTTAACGAACACCCAAATTACTATTCTGTACTTAAAGTTCCTAACTACACTCACGATCACCAAGTTATCTTGAACAGTTTCAAGAATGCTACGGAGTTGTTAAACCCTAATGTGAATCGGTACCCTTTGGCTTCTGAGGTTTTTAGGGTTGTAGTTAGAGCCTGGTCGGTGCTTTCGAATCAGATTCAGAAGAAGCAGTTTGATGATGAGTTGAGAAAAATGGAAAAAGATGGGAGGTTTTTCGACCCGACTCGGAAGAGCTGTTTAGGTGATGGTGGTTGGAGCTTTCTGAACCCGACCCAGAAGACCCATTTTGATAATGGGTTGAAAAGTGGGAGCTTTTCGGCCCGACCTAAACCCGGTTGGATGATGGGTTGAAAACCAATGATAATGGCGGGAGTTTTTCGAACAGGACCCAGAAGACCCGTTTGATGATGGAGGTGGGAGGTTTTTCGACCCGACCCGGAAGAGCTGTTTGGGTGATGGTGGTTGGAGCTTTTTGAACCCGACCCAGAAGACCCGTTTTGATAAGGAAAAATTTCAGAAATAGCAACTATAGAGCTTTAATTATAAGTTTTATAGCAACCCTTTCAAAATTACAAAAAATAACAATATGTATTTTGTATTTAATTAAACTGTTGCAAGTTACTGTTCCTAATTTAACTCCAATCTGTTTCAGTTTAATATGGAAAAAACGATTCCTTAATTTAAGGAACATTTAATTTATTAGATTTCTTAACCTTTTACAGATAGCTTTTCCTTTAATGACTCTATTTTAACCACAACAATTATTTTACAGCAATATAATTCAAAATTTAAAAATATTTTTCATAATCTGCAACTCATATCAGTTTCAAAAAAATATCTGCTTTCAAATTTTATGTTCATCACCTGATGTTTTGAGAAAAGTTTGATAAGATAATGCTGCAAATACATGTATCAATAAACAAATATGATTTTATTTGTGAATTTTCGAACTATATTTGTGAAAATCGCTGAAAAAATCATAACAACAATGGTTTGACCAATTCTCGAACAAAGTGATTTTATCGATAATTTTTTTTACAAATTAGAGTTTTCCATTGCGTTATGTAGGTTGAATATTGATATACAATTGTTACAGTTTATTTTGTATTCTTTTCCGTTTTCAATTAAACAATTTGTTCTTGTTGGATTTCGTTTTAAAGTTTTGTATATACTAATAAGTTATTGTATCAAAGGGTTCTAACATTGTAGACCATTAATAATTGTTGATGCAAGTCATCTCAGAAAACTGTATACTGGTACTTTTGTAGCTGCTTATACCATGAACGGAAACAACAAGTCCTTTTTATATATATATTTAACATTACATATGTTGCCAGCTCTATGTATTTGTAAAATACATATGCAATCTGTTTATGTGATCACTGGTAGTTACTTTTATGTATTTTAGTTTACATATGCTGCCAGCTATATGTATTAATAAAATACATATGCACTCTGTTTTAAGTGTTTGATTGCATTTGTTTTGTTTTTTTTTTTAAATATACAGGCACTATATTTCTAAAAATACATATTGAGACATGCAATATACATATGCAGAGTTGGTAAAAATACAATTGCTAAACTGGAACAATTACAAATGTCAAATGAATAATTATTGTTATAATTTTAATTTTATTTTAATAATTTCAGGGTATACCAGCCTCAGAGTATGTCTATACAGTACACGACAAGGATAAACATTTTATTATTTGCCTTAAGGAAAAAAATTTCTTGCCATGTATTTCAGTAGGACGAGATACTGTGTGTGCATGCTTTGCAGTACTTGGTAGCAAGAATTTTCAAAAAGGATCATATTGCTCTGATCTATACAAATCAAAAAATTATCTCAAGAACGTATGATCTTCCTATTTATCCTATACCACACAAAGATGATTGGGTGATTCCACAGGAGATATTGGAGGAGATAGTTTTGCTCTCAAAATACAAGCGACCCCCTGGAAGACCTGCAAAGAAGGATCGTGAAAATAGGCAAGAAATATGTTGGGAAAGAAAAAAAAATTATTGTAGTTCATGCGGATTTAAAGGTCACCATAGACGTTCATGTAGGAAATATAATAAATGATAAGTTTACAGATGTATTCAGTTCAAAAACAATTGTTTGTTTTCACTGATTATTTTATGATTCTAAATTTTGATACAAACTTTTGATGATGTTGACCTTTTTGTAGTTAAACTGTTGCAAATGTTATCATCATGAATATATTTTATAAGACATATACCACTATTTATTTATATGTAAAAGAGTGTACACCACACAAGCTAACATATATTTATGTAATAAATAAAAATAATTAAAAATACATATAATGACTTATCAATTACTTAAACAGAACTTGAAATTCATTTTTTTTTTAAAGAAAACATATACAATAATCATAAATAAATATGCATTATTCATAGCTATATACGAATAACTAAGTATATATGAATCATAAATACATATGCTTCATAAAAATGCTTAAGACTTATGCAAAATAATACAATAAATTTGTATTATTCGAAAGTATATGTGCATAACCGGAAAAAAAAAAAATATGCATTGTTCAAAATACATATGCATTACAAAAAAATATATATTCATACAATGAAAAATATTATACGCAACCTCACCTTACCTTATATGTAAAAATACATACGCATACAATGAAAAATACAAATACATTATTGAAAAATACATATGATGACTGAAACATATATATTCATTATTGAAAATTATACTCAAAACTGGAAATCACATATTCATACCAAAATATGCGTAACAATAACATAAAGTAAGATCGAACAATTCTATTTTAGAAGAATAACGATAAAAAACCTAACAACCACATAAAAAATATTAAGATATCATCTTTCAACTCTATCTTAATCCTCCTAAAGTTCAATGTAGTCAAATACAATAAATACAAATAAACTTCAAATATCACGCACTTCAGTATCTTCTGTTATCCCAATATCCCTAGGAGGCCTCATTGGTGCTTCATCATCACTTTCAACCTTCTCATTTTCTTTCCTCAAAGCATAATTTCACAACATTAAAATATATCTTGTGCGAAAAAAATCTGGATCAAAGTCAATATTTCAAACACAGTCACCAAAAGTAAGGCACTCAGCATATGTCACCATATATAAACCACAATTCCTGCAAAATCATTCTTGTTTGTAACACAATTCAAATCAGTCACCAAATAAAACTCTCTAGAAGTGAAATGAAGAATTGTGCCCTTTGCACGAATGACAATGGCACTTGTATAACTTTTCTTAGTTTTAAGTGACATAATGCATCTCCCTAATTGCGCTTGAACGACACAATCTTTCTTCTTCATGAAGAAATCAAATATACTTTTAGTACAAAACATCTTGTACTGATTCTTTGTTAGCATTGACTTAATACGGTCTTCAATGTCGTTGACCGTATGACATCCTATATGAGGAGCAAATTTGAGCAATACTCGTGCCATGTAGATTTGATCACGCATGATCTATACAACAAAAAAACATACAATTATATGACAAAATAGTGACTTATATGTATTTGTGAAATACATCTTAAAATTAATTTATACAAACAACGTCTTATATATATTTATGAAATACATCTTATATTTAGTTTATACATTCTATTCATAAATGTATCATATGTATTTCGTGAATACATAACTAGTCAATATCTAAGTTATCAAAATATTTTTAATGCAAAAGTTTTCTGCACTTGATGAATAACAAATATAAATATGTATGTAAAAAATACATTTCAACAAACAAGAACTAGATATCACATTAAAAATCTAGTGACTACCAAATATAACTTAACATCAAATACAATTCTTAGCGATAAATATAAAAACACATATCTAAGCTGTATGTCTTTTCAGAATACATATTACAATTATATTTCAACAAACACATATGTATTTTGTGAATACATGAATTGTAAAATTTAATTAACAAGAAAAAAATATAACAACACATATACAAATTATATAACAAATGTATTTTCAGAATACATATTACACTTCTAAATAAAAAATATATATACAAAACCTTGTCAGTGATAAGTACAATATCTTATACAAATGTCATATGCATTTTAGAATTACATATGCCCATTGGAATGGTCTTATGTATGTAAAAAATATATTTCAACAAACAAGAGCTACATATCACATTCAAAATCTAATGACTATCAAATGCAACTTAAAATCGAATCCAACAAATGTATTTTCAGAAAACATATTA
Organism: Capsicum annuum; assembly: GCF_002878395.1. Taxonomy (NCBI): domain Eukaryota; kingdom Viridiplantae; phylum Streptophyta; class Magnoliopsida; order Solanales; family Solanaceae; genus Capsicum; species Capsicum annuum. The sequence goes on along the minus strand of NC_061114.1, from coordinate 224,042,363 downwards.
CACTTATATAACAATACATCTATAAATTCCTTATCAGTGACAAATACAAATATCATACACAAATTTTAGATATCAAATACATATTTAAAATATATTGTATATAACATATACAATTCATATCAATAATAAAATTTTCGAATATCACCATACCTCCTCCAAATTCATAATTTGATGCAACGGGACTTGAAATTTTACTACATTCTCCTTTTTCATTCGACTTTCTTCTTTTTACAAACCTTATCAGTAACAAATACAAATATCTTATACATACAAATCGAAAATCTTAGATATAACAGATGCATATCAACACATTAGCAACAAAACTAAAAAAATAAATACCTTATAAAATGTATATATAAAATACATATATGAACATTTTTTTTCAGAAATTCTAAAACTTTACACATATCAAAATACCTCCTTCACCTTCACTTTCACTTCTTCAGATTCAAAATCAGATGAATCAGAATTGCAATTTTATTGGATTCCGCTTTTTCATCCGACTTTTTTTTCACTGATTTTTAAATTTCTGTAGATTTTTGGTATTAAGATTTTGTCAATACTTTTCATTTCATGATTTTCACGGTCTTTACTAGATCGCTACGCTGCTTCATTTCAACTCTTCAATGCTAGTAGAACACATCATCTTGTGTTACATCAAGATTAAATGACGAAATTTCATCGAAAACTAAATTCAACGATTGAATACCTCTAACTGAACTATTACTATTTGCATGTTCGGTTATTATCGCGAAAATCCAAAAAATACAACACGAAAAAAATAAATTCAAAAAATCACCTTCATGTAAATTTCAGATCCCAACATAAAAAGAGAAATAAATAATTTTGTGTAGGTAAAAGAAAAATAAAATCTTGAGATCTGAATAAACTACTACTACTGTGTAGGTAAAAGAAAACAAAAAAATGGTATTTCATTAAAATTCATGTATCGTATGTTTTGCCATTATAGAAAAATAAAATAAAATTCAACACACAAAAATTAAACCCCAAAACCCTAAATCCCAAATTGAAAATGCAGAAAAAAAGCAAAAATAATGACCAAAAAAAAAAGATTATATGAAAAATATAACATGCATTAACTGTAAAAATTAACTTACCTTAATAATTGGAACGAAGAATTATCAAGCTTTAGAGAGAAAATTGCGGATTTTGAAAAAAAAAAATAGCGGAAGATTGATATTGAATAGAATTGAAAATATTTAGAGTGGCGTGAAAGTAGGGTTAAAAGAGATAAAGTAGCATGAAAATAGTAAAGTGAAATTAATTGGGTGGAATACACGCACCAGTTAAAAAAAGAGGTAAAATATTGCTACTTTTACTGGTAGTTGTAATTTTGATAAACGATTGCTACTATTTGTAATTAATGTCTTAAGGTTGCTGCTCTATGTAATTTTTCCTTTTGATAATGGGTTGAAAAGTGTGAGCTTTTTCGGCCCGACCCAGACCCGATTGGATGATGGGTTGAAATCCAATGATAATGGCGGGAGACCCGTATTGATGATGGAGGTGGGAGCTCTTTGAACCCGACCCGGAAGACCCATATTGATTATGGGTTGAAACCAATGAAAAAGGCGGGACCTTTGGGAAGAGCCGTTTGGATACATTTTGGACTATGTGTCCTTACTGTTACAATGTGTATTGAGTTTTTGAAGGATTATGAAGATTGTTCTTTGAGGTGTCAGAATGAAAAATGTAGGAGAGTTCTTCACGCGCTGCCAATTGTGGGCCCACCACCACCACCTGAGGTGGCCGAGAATGGTGAGTATTATTTATTGCTTTGGGTTTTCCGTTTTGGGTACAGAAGGGAAGTCTTTTGTGATGAATAAGAAGAATGATGATAAGTGTATTGAAATTTCTAATGATGAAGTAGAGGATGGAAATGGAACAAAGGAGGCATACGCTAATGGTGATGAAAAGAATGAAGGGTGTGCAAGTTTCGAGGCTAAGAGGATAAAAATAAAGGCAAAGAGTGTAAACAAGGTGTTAGGAAAAGGGAACAAAGTTAACATGAATGAGATTGTTTATAATATTGAGGGAAATGACAACTTTGATTTTGCTAATGTGGTGGGAGAAAAGACTAATGAGAATAATAATGTTGAGGGTAATGACAATGATTTTGATATTGGTAATGTGGTGGGAGAAAATACTAACGAGAACAATAATGTTGAAGGAAATGGTGATTTTGATTTTGGTCAAAATACTTATGATGATAATATTGAGTTTTTTATGGGAGATGATGATGATGATGATATCACTGTGCACTTGCAAGAACATTTGGATATGGGAGCTCAAGATATTGGGACATTGTTCCCTTGAGTACAAAATTTTAGGAAGTTTTCTCCTCTGTTAATATGTTTTAGTTACTATTAATGGGTGGTGGCAATAATTGGATTCTTGAATAGGTGGATATTGATTCAACAACAACATACCCAGTGGGGTCTGGAGAAGTCTAAACAGGTGAATTTGTTGTTGATAGTGATAGGACTCTTCATTGATCAAAGAGGCAAATATGACTGAAATGGTAGGGAATATAAGTGGACTTTCATTTCATTATTGATGATTAACATGAACAGCTTTTTGGTTATTTTTAGTACTAATTTTTGTTGTTGATATTTCTCATGCCTCAGCTTTTTTACTCTCTTGTTTTGTGAAATATTTGTCTTGAGTTCCGGGGTCCATAAGAAATAAGCATTAGGTTTCCGTAAGTGCCATCCTTTTTGGACCCTACTTGTGGAAACACACTATATATCATGTCAACATCCTTCAATATCTCTGTTGAACACTGTTGAATTTAAAGAAGGTAGGAACTTGCTTTGTACCCTTTTTGTCTGCTATTCTTTCTAATTTTTTGCTTCCCAATTTCAATTGTCAAAGGTGATCAACCACTTTGTAATTAGTTGTTAAAGTTTTGTTTAAATTAGTTGAGGTGTAAAAACACCAGATGATTTCTTTTCATATGTCCGAATCTCGATGGATAGAATTATATGTTGGTGGGGGTAGCAGGTGTCCATAAGACGGCCTCTGTTCTCTACTCCTTGTATTTGAGCAGTTAGTTCACCAGTTGTTTTGCCATTTTGTAACGCAGATAATCTGTCTACTTTGCTATGTTCATTACCTGAGCCGAAGGTCTATCGGAAACAATCTCTCCACCTTCTCAAGGTTGGAGTAAGGCTGCGTACACACTACCCTCCCTCGACTCCCCTTGCGGAATTATACTGGTTTGTTGTTCTACTGTTCACTTAGCAGAGCTTACTTTTAATTCTTGTTCTTCATTCTGCCTGACTGCATGAAACTCTTCTTAGATCTCTTATTGTTTCAATAACCAATTAAAACAGGAACCCATCTCCTATTAAGTAAAATGATTGCTAAGTTTGTCTTGAAGCTTTACATTACATGAGAGGAATTCCATTGCCTTCACCCTACAACTGGTGATAACCTGATCTCAAAATCGTTCTTTAAGAAGATTGTGGCACCCTATATAATTAATCAAATATGTCGTCAATGTAAAGGCAAAGAATATTTATCCTTACCTCGTGAAGGTAGCGAGTATATTTGAAAGACATAACAAATTGTTCCATGAAAGACCAAAAATAGAGTGCACTATGTACTATAAAAACATAAATCGTTTTAAGTACTCGACTCCTACTAACTCTCACGAAAACAAGAGATTACATTCAAAAACTCAATGACGATAAAAAATGTACAATATTCCATATGAATAATAATTAAGAACTCATAGACTCAACTCAAAGTGACGAGCATTAAGTATTTGAGGAGAGTGAGTTAATCAGTACTTGTGTTTTCAGTATGTGTTTTTTTTTTCATCTGAGTTATTGTCTTTATGGTTTGCAACTAATAACTTTCGAATGACGTTCTCTCGATTTTGAACCCAACAGATCTTTGTGTTCGGTTCTTTTCCCGGACCTTGTGCTTAGCGGGAGCTTTAGTGCACTAGACTCCCTTTTTTTTCTTCAAATAAAAAGCTTAATAACCAACATGTGAACAAACATATAAAGGATGGAAACATGGAATCATATCTCCAGTTTTTGCATATTGGAATGGTAATTCTCATTCCATTCCAAAAGAATGTTAAGTTTTTGAATTCTCATTTGGTATAAATTTTAGAACGTACAAATCTATACCGTGTGTAGATTAACAAGTCCATGAGCGGGACATATTTTGCAATCATAACTCGTCAAACAATTTAGGTAAATACTTACTTCACACCTATTGTTTACACCAAACGAAGCAGTTTAATCTTAGTAGTTAAATATCCAGCTGTCATTCAAGCAACTTAAATCCAGCGAAACGAGAGAGTTCTTATAAAGAGATCGCCATCGAAATCGTGTTCTAAGCAGAAGCTAAACATGCTTCAAATTCTTTTACCAGTCCAAATATCATATTACTGTACCTGTAATAAGAGATACAAGAAACTAGTTTATCACATAGCATATGTTTAACCAGCTGCTACTCTGCTGCTGTTTTTATAAAAATTCAAAACGTAAGGTCTCAAATAAGCCATTTATGAACTACTAACAACATAGGCATGCTAGACTTCAAACTCAGTAGTTAGTAAAAATTAGTATTAATTTACTGCTACAACGCAAGTTAGATAACAAGAGGATGAAGCAAAGATCCCTGTGAACAGTATGGTTGCAGTTGTATCTTCCCTGAAGTAAGAAAAAGAACGGATGAGCAGAAGCAAAGTCTATTTTGTACTCGTTTCCTTCTATTTTGGTGCCACGCAGAAAAAATATCGAGGCAGTAACAGCTGTAGCTTCTGCTTTAACTTCATGAACATCTATAAAGATCTTGCGAAAATTGTATCAAAATAACAGATTGTTTAGCCTCAGAGAAAGGTAGCATAAAACAAAGATGTGCATCGCGAAAACCAGCATTTCTGTTAATAACCAAATAAGTTGGCAACTGAAAGACTAATAACGAAAACCTAAACCCTCAAAAGTTCTTAAATCAAATAGGCATTTTTTTAAAAAAAAAAAATACTACTACTTAAAACAATTCCTTCCATGCCTCTTTTTTGTGCTTAAGAATCATCCGAATCACTTGATGAACCAGTATCTGATTGATTATTTAATGGATTAAGTACAGCTCCAGTGAAAAGCACCATTCGTGAAACCTCTTCCCCTTATCATGAACAAGAAAGGGTGATCTGCTACAAATCTTGGCAGCTCACACATTGGAAATCCCAGGTCATCATCGAACTCCTCAGTAACAGCTGCTGCCACAGTACCCTTCTCATTTACTTCGATAAATGCTTTTTGTAAAATCCTGTTGATAAAGAATGGCCCATGAGGTTCCATGATCTTTGTTATTTCTTCACATTTTTTGTCAAAACGAAGAGTCAATCCCATTTCCCTCATTGTTTTTATAACTTGTTTCATAGCAGTGTATGAGAATTTGAACTTGGGGGTGTAGAATGCATCAAGTGGCTCACGCCGAAGCCTGAAATTTTGGGTGAAGAATTTCGGATCAGAATTCACTTTTTTAAATAAGCTTGGCAGTCCATCTTTTTCATTTGGAAGGAAGATAAACATAGAGAACTCTTTTTTATCGTCTTTTTTTCCTATATCATATGGAATTTTAGCAACTTGATAGCCTTCAAATGATCTATAGGTGTAATCGTAGCAGCCAGTCATGAAGGGAACTGAGATTTTGTCACTGTTGAGTAGGTAAAAGTCTTTGTCTGTTGTGTACTTTTCATCAAATTTCCATGTACCTTTAAAATAACAGTGATGTGCTTTGGCTTAAGAATTTCTGTGATAAGGCCTCTTGATGCAGACTCCGCCCAGGCGTTAACTTCTTCTACCACCTCTTCCTGCAGCATAATGCATTCAGTATGTTTACACAAATCCATGCATAAATTAACAAAAAAAAAAAAGAAAAAATCAATTCATTTATAGAGTTCAGCATTGTACACGAAATAGCTTGCAGATAAGAAAAACGGTTAAAACATGTGAACGAACCTATGATACGGAATTGGTATGAAAAGCGAAAACCATGTGAAAGTAAGCAGTTCAAATTTCAGCAGAAGTGATCTTCTCCTACTAAACTTTGGTAGGCAAAGAAACCAGATACTTGTACTAATGGTGTTAACTAGCTCTTAATAGTTACTAATCGTTTGTTGAAATAATGTGTATGGAAATTCAGAGACTAAGAAACCATTAGATTTCACAAGGTTAACAGATCGAGTTTCAAGAATAACAAAAGTATTGTTGATGATTCAGAGACACTTATACCTTGACTACATTGTACAATGATAATGTATGAAGTGACATTATCTTTACAAATAAAGAGGCGACATTCTTGGTGGTGAATGAACTTGGTTCTAAAATTTCAAGATCACTTTTCAACTAAACCACCAATACAAATAATTTCACTTTCCCATGAAAACACCAACAATTTCAGCTTGTTTGGATGGTTGTTACCTGTTGTATTGTTAGTCCAAAGAGTTGATGGACATGAACATACTTAAATATTCTGGTTTTTGAGTTTCGTACAAGACGATTAGGTTTGGTTTCCGAACTGAACTACGACAACAACATAACCAGTGTATTCCCACAAAGTGGGATCTGGGAAGGATAAAGTGTACGCAGTCCATACCACTACAAAGTGGCAGAGCCAAAATGGTTATTATGGGGGTTCGAAAGTCCATATACAAACTAGTCGAAGGGGTTTAACATATATTATATATACATAAATCATTTTAACGGTGTATAAATAGTATAATTTTTCGCCGCAGGGGTTCTGAACCCCCTCAACACATGCTACATCTGCCACTGCCACTACCTCAGACGAAGTAGAGATCCTGTTTCTGATAGACCCCCGGCTCAGAAAAAAGAAGAAGATAAAAATAGAACAAATTGAGATAACACACCTACAAAGCAATGCTCTACACAATCTATCAAAAAATCACAAATATCATCAAAACACCATGAACAAGGAACTACAAGACACACACATAACATCTGACTATACGCACAAATACAAACAAAGCACTCCTTCGAACTAGCATGGATGGACACACTCTTACCCACTAACCCTCAACCCCAATCCGTGTCATCTACGGCTTCCTATCTAGGTCAGGTTTTTAGTAACCTATAACTGCTCCATGTCATGTCTAATCACGTTCCTCCAATATTCCTTCGGCCTACTTCTACCCTGCTTGAAGCAATCCATAGCCAACCTCTCACACCGCCGCACTGAGGTATCCGTGCACCTCCTCGATCATCATATGCCCGAACCATCTCAACCAGATTTCTCGCATCTTGTCATCCATCAAAGCCACTCCAACTTTCTCTCAAATACTCTCATTCTTAACCCTATCTTTCCTAGTAAGTCCACACATTCATCGCCGCATCCTCATCTCCGCCACCTTCAACTTTTGAATATGGAAGGTCTTGATGGACCAACATTCTGCTCCGTACAACATAGCTACACGTAATAGATAGTTCAGGTATAAAACTCAAAAAACACTGACTATCAATTATTCTATTTTCTTCATACACCTGTTAGTTGAGGTATAAAACTCAAAAAACTGAAATATTTAGGCGTGTTTTTCATCCTTCATAAAATATTTATTGCGATTGTTACTTAAATTTTGTTCTTTCGTATGTAAGAAAGAAAAGTCTCGCTTTATATAAAAGTGACAAATTAAGTCAGGTTGCGTAGTTCCTTCAATTTTTTCTTCCTCTATTTTGTGATCAATTGCTTATTATCTAATAATCTATCCGAACATACAGAACAAAATTATACCTACTACAATACAATACAACACGATACGTTATGAAACGATATATAACAATCATCCGAACAAGCTGTAAAGCTTCATAAGATAAACAAATCACTTACCTTTCGTTTAAAATCAACAACTTTAGGTTCAGTTTTGTATACAGCATTGGCTAAATCTTTGTAAGAGTCTCTAAGTTGATTTGTATGAGCCACCCACATTCCATTAAGGAAACTCAAATCAGGACCACCATTACCATTGCTATCAATAACATCAGCCATATTTGCAAACTTTGAATTTAATTCATTGATATCGCTAACACCCAGAAATTGAATCATTTGATTCAGTGTATGTCCAGTTGCTCCAGCAGCTGTCATGCTCAGTACAGCATGGAATGATAGTGGAGAAAGCAAAATGTTAGTATTGGCATTTTTAGTATTTTGAATCTGCTTTAGTATAATTCGACTATTCACCAGTGCACATGAATCAACTTTCTCTTCTTCTTGGTTTGCCATGGCTTTTGTGAAGAAAGTTGAAAGGTATTATAATAAAAACCCTATTCACTGCTGATTTCGCTATAATATTGAAGTTATTCTGAACAAAATCCCACGTAAGAGGCTTCTCTTTATGGTAGTTTTTCCCAATCACGTCCAACACAATAGGCCTTGATTCTAATAACGCCTCCGAACCTTAATATTTTATTTTTTTATTTTTTATCATGTATATATATATATTATATCCTCTCTCCAATTTATGTGCACTTTCTGGATTATGATGACGATTCAAACAAGTTTATATTAGACTTATATCACCAAACTTCTCTACGGTGACAATGTGTGTTTGAAAATTTCATGACTGACTAGAGATGTGTTATATATGTATACTGACATTTGACGTTCAGATCTCATGTTGGACACTGGTGTAGGAATTAGTTATAATTTATAAGGATTAGTTCATGTTGGACGATTGGTTCATTGCACTAATATTAGATAGGAGTATACAAAAGCTAACATGTATGCAAGACCAAGTCTCTTAGAAGTTAGAATCTTGGGATCGGAGCTCCAAATCAATAAGAAAATTTCCCTCTTTTACTTTCTAAAAGGAAGGTGCTTCACTATTCATTGATGAATGAAATATGAAGACAATCCTTCCATTTGGCCAACTCAAGGTCACACTTGATCACTAATTGAACGTAGAATCACAAAATATATCGATACCCGTATAAGTACTAGTCGGAGTCCCAAGGACCCCAGCACGGATACTTCGTATACACACAAGAAAAACAAATATGTGCAACTCTAAAGCCAGCATTTGTAATATTAATCAAATAAGTTGAACCTTTGAGAGATTAATAAGGAAAACATAAACCCTAAAACTTCTTAAAAAAAATAAATCAGGTCAAAAAACGACACTAATAAAATCATTCTATCTTGGTCTCTGTAGGCTAACCAGCAAGAGGATTCAACAGGCTCCCAATGATCACCACTACTCCAGTAGATTCGTCTCTTATAAGGAACAGGAATGGATGGTCCGCAACAAAATCTATTGGCTTCTCAATTATTCTTGCAGAGCCGGTAAGTTTGAAACGTGAAGCAGTAACAGCTGCAGCTTCGGTTCCTTCTTCATTTACCTCAATGAAGGACTTGTGAAATATCTCCGAGACACATAGGTACTTAGCTAGAGTGGAATCCACCATCTTAGTGAAACCACCCGGAGAAAAAGGCAATGTGAGGCCAAGTCCCTCTAGAACATTCGAAGCTTCAAACTCGAAAGTTGTTTTGAATTTAGGGATAAGAAACTTTCTCACTTTGACTACCCTAGACGGAATGTGGCAGGCGATTTAAGAATCCAGGTTCTGAGGTGATTTTGTCAAGTAAAGCTTGTAATCCGTCATGTGCAACTGGAAGAAGAAAATACATGCAGAACTGACGTGTGTCCTCGCCCTCTTCATAGTAAAGCTGCAACACTTTAAAGCCCTTGAAGACACTAACCTATTGCTTCTCCCAACTAGTCATGAAGGGTGCTCGAACAGACCCTCCATTGAGGAGATAAAATTCATGGTTTTTGGTTTCTGAAGCATCAAACTTCTCACTCCATTCTCCGCATTAGCAAACATGAGCCTTGTCATCTCGTCTACTATGCCAGGAGGAAAAATCTCTTCGATGAGGCCATTTGTCTTCTTTTTAGCCCATCGATTGACTTGATTGGAAACCTCAGCAGCCTTAGCAGAGTACGAGAAGAATTAGCACAGATATATATTCATACTCTAAAAGCTTAGTACCATTCAGCAAAAAGTATTCATAGTCAGATTGATGGATCAACTACAGTATAAATCTAATTACGTTC
>NC_061114.1:223968596-224029249 GCF_002878395.1 Capsicum annuum | reverse complement strand
CCGGTTCAGGGTTGTTTTTACAAATTTTACTGTTGAACCCGGAATCGGCCCGGCCCACTTAAGCCCAACCCGGACCGGAACCTGCCCACCAACCCGGATAACTATTCTGGGCCGGTTTCGGTTTTAACTGGCCCGGCCCACTTGACAGCCATAGTCTAGGCAAATCTCATTTGGTGGGGCGAGGATGCTAAGTCCATAAGGGAGGATGTATGTAACACCCCAATTTAGGATAAGGTGTCTCACATCGCCAAAACATATCTCATTTGGTGGGGAGAGGATGTAACACCCCAACTTAGGATAAGGTGTCTCACATCGGCAAAACACAGGAGGGATGCTGGGTATATAAGTAAGCAAGTCTTACTCCCTAGTGACGCATTTTAAAGCAGTGCAGGTTTGGGTAGAGTGGATAATATCACTAGTGGGCTGAGTTAAGAGGGATCTCTCGGGTCTTAGTGGTTCGGGATGTCCATTACAGCCAAGGCCTCGGCTTGGATCGTGACAGTTACGAGGCTTCTCTTTATGGTAGTTTTTTTCCAATCACGTCCAACAAAATAGGCCTTCATTCTAATAACGTTCTTAACCTTTTTTATATTTTTTATGTGCACTTTTCGAATTTTGATGACGATTCAAACAAGTCTAAAGTTTACCTAATTTTTTCATATATCTTTTAATTATTTTGAATTGTCATTGATTATGACTTATACCATCAAAACTCTCTACAATGGATTTCATGACTACTTATTGTATTTCATGACTACTTAGAGATGTGTTTTGATATATGTATACTGACATTTGACGTTCAGATCTCATTTAGCTATTGTAAACAAAATTATGTAAAATTAGAAAGAGTACGAATTTAAAAAAATGTAAATATTAGTAGTCTTTTCCTTGTAAAGTTATGAGATAACTGATGTGCGCCACTTAAACACAATTTTTCCTTTAAGATATTCGTACATGAAATTTAGTATGCATGACATTAATGATGATTAACATAAACATTTTGATATTTTATTTTGTACATAATACATTTCCAACTAAATATTATTACATAATATTTGAGTGTGTCGTTATAGAGAGAAAATTTTACAAAGAGTGTACCACTATAATAAGCAACATTATTGTCATATGTAGAATTTTATTATAGAAAAGTAAAATATAACATAAAAAATCGATTCCGGGAAAAATCAAACTGCTATAGCATAGTGTCGTTATAACATAGTGATATTATAGAGAGGTCAGTTTTTATTAGAGTTTAAGTTCTGTGCACCGTCTGTGTACAAAATATTCTACACTATCAAGGTAAACTTGACTTGCTATTGCAGGTAACCTATTTTTTTTATTTTTTAATTTTTATGTAAATAATTGGATAACCTGCAATAGCAGGTCAAGTTAACTGATAGTCTAGAATATTTTGTGTAATGACGATGCATAAAACTTAAACTCTAATAAAAAGAGCAAAGCAAATTGACTGTGGCGTTGATCGAGTGGGCATTTGAGAAATTAATTTCAATATTTGATTGGGTGAGGTATTATTTAAAAAAAAAAAAAATAGAAAGATTTTTGAGATTTATGATTAAAAAATCTAGAGATATTAGCTTGGTCAAGCTTCGCTAATAATTTTATTTTTTAAAGAAAGTATTTATCAGGAGGTGTTTGATTCGAAGAGACAAGTTATACTGAGATTACAATGAAAAAAGCAAAGGTGTAGGAATTAGTTATACAAAATTAGTTATAAGGATTAGTTCTTATTGGATGATTGGTTCATCACACTAATATTAGATAGGAGTATACAAAATAACATGTTATTAGCCTTCATAGAAAGCTAACATATATAAAAGACCAAGTCTTCTAGAATCTTGGGAGAGCTCCAAATCAAAAGGATGTTCTAAATTTTGGTATAAGAAAATTTCCCACTTTTACTTCCTAATAGGAAGGTGAAGGTGCTTCACAATTCATTGATGAACCAAATCAATGTCGCACTTCATCACTAATTGTACGTAGTACCATCACAAAGCCAGCCTTTGTAATATTAATCAAATAAGTTGAACCTTTGAAAGACTAATAACGAAAACATAAACACTAAACAAATTCCAATACTAAAACATTCTTTCCATGCCACTTTTTTGTCCTTAATAATCATCTGAATCACTTCTTTTCCAATATCATATGGAATTTTAACAACTTGACAGCCTTTAAATGATCCATAGGTGAACTCATTGCAGACAGTCATGAAGGGAACTGAGATTTTGTCACCGTTGAGTAGGTGAAAGTATTTGTCTGTTGTGTATTTTTCATCAAATTTCCATGTACCTTTAAAATACAAGGCGTTTGCTAAAAGGACCTTTGTTTCTTCTTTGATGTGATCTGGCTTTAGAATATCTTTGATAAGGCCTCTTGATGCGGACTCCGCCCAGGTGTTAACATCTTTTACAACCTCTTCCTGCAGAATATATAATGAATTCATTGTGTTTATTTGCTATGTAAAAATCGATCCATAAGCCAATACTGAACTCAATTTATTTATGAAATTCAGCATTGTACACAAAATAGCTAAAACAGATGACAAGAAAACCATTTGGAAGTACGCGGTTCAAATACCAGCAAAACCTTATCCTTGATCCATCAGTGACTTCCTGGAATAATAAAAGTATCATTTGTGGATATTGAGTAATTTAATTTAGTATTTCTCCCTCTCCCACTTGAAATTTTTTGACGTTGTATCAATGAAATACAAAAAAATGATCTCTATGCAGATTTACTGTTTACTTATTTACTGTTTCTAGCCGATAAACATAGATTATACACTCATTATACATGATCATACACATATTATACATATATTTTTAGACATTGAAATTTTGTGTACTCTATAAGAAGAATCCAATTTCTTTTAGAGTTTTTGTAGGCTACGACCCTAAACCTAGCTTGGTGGCTACAATATCACAAAGGTTAAAAACCCTCTATCCTTGATCAAATAGATCAAGAAGATCCACATACCCTCCTTTCTTGGAGATCAAATCTAAATCTTCCTATAGCTACATGCTACTAATGGTAGAAGAATCAAGGAAGGAATAAATTTATACCCACATATTTATCAATAAAATTCTTGTTTCTTCATATTTTATTTGTTATTGCAATTTGTTTCATTCGCTGTAAAATTTATTGCAAACAATATTATATGTCGGCTAAAAAGGATAAGTGAGGTCTAGAAAGAATAGAGTGTATGAAAAACTTACCCTAATTCGTGGAGGTAGAGAGATATAGACGCTTTCAGAAAAAAGAACAGTAACAACAACGAAATTAAATGAGGCACTCACCTTTAGTTTAAAATCAACAACTTTAGGCTCAATCTTATAAAGACTGATAGCTAATTCCTTGAAAGAGTCTCTGAGTTGATGTGTATGAGCCACCCACATTCCATTAAGAAAACTCAAATCAGGACCACCATTAGAATTGCTAGAAAGAACAGCAGCCATATTTGCAAACTTTGAATTTAATTCAGCAATGTCTCTACAACCAAGAAACTGAAGCATCTGATTCAATGTATCTCCCGTTGCTCCGGCGGGCATCATGTTCATTACAGCATGGAGTGATAATGGAGAAAGCAATATGTTAGTACTGGCGTTTTTAGTTTTTTTAACCTCCTTTTGAATCTCCTTTAGTATGATTCGACTTGTGACAAGTTCACATGAATCAACTTTCTCTTCTATTTGTTTGGCCATGGCGTTGTGATTGATACGTAGAAAGTTGAAAGATATAATATAAACCCTAACCCTTGCCCTATAAATAAGAGTTATTCTCACCAAGTTTGTTTCTCAATTTTCTGATTTTTATTCTTGCTTGTTCTATCAATTTCGATCCCAACAGTTACGTAGAACCCGTATGATGGTTTTCTTGTTATGGTAATTTTTCCCAATCATTCTTTGAGTGTGCATCGATCGATTCGGTTTATAGTTTTCGATTTGTAAACATGCTAAATTGATAACTGAACCAATAAGATATTAGTTATCGATTTTCGATTAATCGATTTTTGGTCTTTATTGGTTCGATTTTTGGTTTAACCAATAAGAAAATATAACCTTAATTTTCTTTACATTCTCTTATTTTCGTTGTTCTACACTTTCTTAACGTATAAAGTCTAAACAAATTTAAAAAAAAAACTAAGACAACAACTATAAAATACAAAAGACAATAAAGTATGTATATAGAATCTAAAACCAATATTATATAAGTGCGACTAAAAATATAATTTTAATATAATCTTATTAGACTATTGGTTTAACAATTAACTCGGGAAATCGAACTGATAGCCTAATAAAAAAATATACTCCCTCCGTCGCAAATTACCAGTCTCAAATTGAGGTGGCACATTGATTAAGAAAAAATAATTAATAACATGGCTAGTTTACCATAGTACCCCTATTAAATGGTGTTTACATTTTAATTTGAAAGAAAAGTAATTAATGCAAAGGGTAAAACATGAAAAAAAAAATTGTCTCTTCTTGATTAATGAAAAAAGACAAGTAAAATGAAACATCAAATTAGGAAATTTGAGACGGGTAATTTGGGACAGAGGGAATATAAATCGTTAATTCAATAACCCAATACCAATAAAAATGGCTAATTGAACGAGGTGAGGTCATGAATTTGTGGGCAAATTCCTCTCAAAATGGAGAGGATTATATGAGTACTATCGTCATCATAAAAAAAATTTGAGTATGATAAAGGCAACCGAGAGAGTGCACAAGTCTAAGTGTGAAGGAGGCCCAAAGCCTCCCATATGGTGCACTCAATGGGCACCCATTTTGAAAACTAGTCACCAAAGGCCCTTTAGTTATTTGTCTATTATTGTAATGTAGTATAAATAGAACATTGTAGGGTTTATTTACGAAGTTGTTGAATATTGAAGAAAGATCAAACTTGTAACACCCTTTAGTTGTAGGGCTTGGAATAGCCACCAAACCGTAACTAGGGCTTATACAAGTGTGGAATCACTTGTGTTTGCATTTTGATAGAAACGTTGATGCTTGGGAGGTGGATTCCAATCTAGTGTCACGTAAGAGATAGGTTTTTGTCGTGTGTGGTGTTAAGGGTACGTCCAAGAGTAGAATAAGCTTTTGGATTCATAAGATTACATTTTCAATTGTCTATCTATCTATCCCTTTACTTTCATTATAATCTTGTAGTAGTTTGTGTTCTTGTAATCGTTTGTTCTTTTGTTAGTAAAACCGTGTGTTGTTTTTATCTTGTTATTGTTGTTCCTCCTGTCA
This sequence comes from Capsicum annuum, assembly GCF_002878395.1. Lineage (NCBI taxonomy): Eukaryota > Viridiplantae > Streptophyta > Magnoliopsida > Solanales > Solanaceae > Capsicum > Capsicum annuum. Next base: position 224,023,979 of record NC_061114.1, on the reverse strand, counting down.
TGTTGTTAACTTATTTTTGTTGTTGTTCTTATCTTGTTCATCTCGTGTCCTTACTATTTTTTGGTGTGAAACACCTTATATCTCGTCGTTCTTTGTTGTTGATGGTGAAGTCGAGAGTTGTTCTCTTTGGTTCTCGGGTTTGTGTTGTGTTTGTGGACTGTTTTTGGGTGTTTTTTTTATACATACCAAGTTTGTATTGTATCAAATAGTTCTTTGAAATAATGTTTATGGAAATTCATAGACTACGAAACCATTAGATTTCACTAGGTCTACAGATAGAGTTTCCAGAATGACAACAACATCATTGATGATTCAGAGAAACGATGGAATACATATACAGGCCCCTAAAATATTTCACTTTTCTCGTATAGGCACCTCAATTAAGACAGGTACATATTGAACCCTTTACTCCTTCACAAATGATTTCAATTGAGCCCAATTGTCCGACGTGGCACTTTGCGTGTACGCACGTCTGTGACGCGCGTGAAATGTCATGGAACCAACTTATGTGGAACCCAGAGGATCGTTCTTCCTCTTTTTATACCCAATTTCTTTCAATTAAAACCTTAATTGCCTCTTTCTTCCTCTTTTTATACCCAATTCTTAATATCCACCATTTTTGTCTCCTAAGAAGAAATTAATAGGAATTTTCCTTCTCCTCCTAAATTTCTTTTTTGCCTTTTCTCTTTCTCCATTTAAACTGTTCTACTCTTATTAATATCTTCTTATTACACGTTTTTAGTAGTAATGTCCAATTCATCATTTTCATTGTCTTCATCTTCTTCAATTCCAAAAGGAGTATGTTTATGTGGGGTGAAAGCTGAAATTAAGACCTTGTGGACACAACTCAACACTGGTCGGAGATTCTTTTGCTGCAAAATTTCAAAGGAATTCGTCTTTTACTGCTTCATTAGACTAAATGCAATTACTTTGATTCGTGGATGCAATTTTTTAGTTTAATTTTTTCTCTAAACCTATAGGCGAGAGGTGGATGCAATTACTTCGATAGGTATGATGATGAAATGCCTCCTCAAGCAAAGAGGTTGATGTGGGGTTTATTGAAAAAAGTCAAATTATTTGAAGAAGAGAGGAATCAATCAAGAAAATTTAAAGTGATATGCGTTGGGGCGATAGTGATTTTGGCTACATGGAATTTCTTCAAGAAATGTTCTTAGATTTTGACAAATATTGGCTTAGGTTTCTTTGATTTGGCTAATTCTGAAACATATTACTTGTATGGGACTGTTTTTCTTTGGGTTTCCTGTTGTAGTGAGAATGTTGTGTATGAAACAATTAAGTAAGAATGAAGATAAGTTGTGAAATATTACTCTTACTATGCTTTGATTTTGCTTTACTTTGTAATTGGTTTAGTTAGGTTACTGTAGTCTATTTTTTTAGAGTTCAAATGATTCATTTAAATGATACAAAGTTGTCAAATGTTTCACACAAAAGGAACCACCATTCAATAATTATATAAAGCACAAGAGCACAAGTCCAACTGATGGACATTTTAAACACAATAATGTACTATTCAACTGCTCAAAATGAGCTCCAACCATACATTTAGTGTTCATCAAAAACTAATCTAAACTGACCACAAAATATAGTTCAGAATCTTCAAAAACCCCAACAAAATACCAACGTAGCCATACAACTAATCACCAAACTATACATTGTACTAAAAACACAATTAATTTAACAACTTCATTTTCTTCCTGGTGCACTAGAACTTTCAAGTTGGCTTCTTTTTCGACTGACTCATATGATTCAATTGAGAAGTTGTGACATCATTCTTTCCCTTCCTCTTCATTCCTCGAGGCTTATAACCAATATCAATATTTGTTTGAGTTGCATCTTTGTAAATATCCGGAGTGACAATTGTTTCACCTCTAGTTCCAGGCTGTATAAAATGAAGTAAAATTAGCTTTTTCAAAAGATAATTAAGAATTACATGAATTAAAGTTGTAATTCAGACTTACATTTAATGTTTGAATGCCACTCATTTGATCAATGTAGATACCAATTCCTATTGTCTTAGACCTCTTTTGTCCTACTGATGATGTTGATACTACAATGGTCCTTTTTTCCCCAAGTTGCTGATCAGATACACTTTCTTTTCCTCTACCTCTGCCAGTGCCTCTTCAAAATCCTTTGCCTTTGCCAGCTCACCTACCTGTCAGTACCTTTACCTCTACCTCTACCTCTTCCAACTAGCTGCATTCTTATAACTGCTGAGGTATCAACACACATAGAACTGCTGAAACTTGGTTACTAGCAGAAACCTGGTGGCATGGTATAGCCTGGTGGATGGCTGAAGCTTGGTGTCCTGCTAGAGCTTGGTGGCTGGTTGAAGCTTAGTGGCTTGCTAGAACTTGGTGGCTGGCTAGAGCTTTCAAGTTGTCCCATTTCATCCTAACAATAAAGGCTATTAAATATATATTATAAATATCTAAATTTAATTATTGAATTAAAAGAAATGAATGCATTACCTGAGCTTTACAAAGAGTTCTGTTATGACCAATTTGATGACATTTGGAGCAAGAAATTTTCAGTCTTTTCCTAGATAGCTTCCCATACTTCTTTTTAGGCTTATTCTTTCCTTTTTTTCTATTCTTTCTTGGTCTGCCAGGCATTGGTCTAAACTCAGGAGGATCAATCACTTCACCACTTGTGTTAGGCCACATTTTCATATTAGGTATTGGTTGAAGAAAGTAGTCATAAGCCTTCAAGAATGTATCTTTCTTATACCACTCTTCCACATAAAATTCAGGCTCTATACCTTTATGCTGATAAGCTAATACAGCATGTCATGCCTCTCAATTGCTAGCTTCTACAAGTGCAAGTCCTTGCCCTAATATCAACTATATGCCTATAAGGACCATCTAAAATTCCATACCCAATCTGTCCATTGAACCTAACTGTGCAATTTCTAGTCATATTTTTGTTTTCTTCAAGTACTAAAAAAGCCATAGGAGAGATGTCTGAAATCCACGTATCAACAAACTTTCTCATTTCAACATTTCTATCCATTATCTTGTGTCTAATCTCCTCTAACATACTAATTATAGATTTATGTCTAGCAGTTAAAATCCATGAATTAAATGTCTCACACATATTATTCTCAACAATGTCACATTTAGAATGCTCCCTAAAATATGCCCTGCACCATGATTTTTTTTCATAATATAATAAGTCCTCACAAATATCCTTACCAAGTTGACTGAGTTTGCCCATCTCATCCAAAAACTTTACTTCAAAACTGGATTTAGCACACCTCCAAAAATTTTTTCTTCTTTCTTCTCCTCTCCAGATTTAATGCCAATTGGATCAGATGTGTCTTGCACACCACCTCATTTCACAGTGTGGTGGCAACTCAAGTATAGTAGGTACAACACCCTACATCAACATAAATACAAAATCAAAACACAAAATATATAAATATGGACTTTATAGGAAATAAATAGAAGACATCAAAATTAAAGTTTAAAAAATACACTAACCTTTTGCATATCTGACATGACAGTCAATCCATGTCCAGTGCCTAAGTTCAAATCTTGAATCAAGTGGTTAATGAAGAAACTCCAGCTATGTTTTGTCTCTTGATCAACCACTGCCCAGGCTATTGGATACATTTGATTATTTTCATTTCTCCCAACTGCAACTAACAATTCATCCTTGCAAGAACCTTTCAAAAAACAACCATCTAACCCAATAATTTTTCTGCACCCTGCCAGCCAGCCTTTTTTTAATGCATCAAAGCATAAATAAAAATAAACAAATAGATTTTTTTCAGGTTGAGATTCTCTATCTATCCTCACCCAACAAGAACTGTCAAGATTAGTATGTTTTATCATGTCTGCATAGTCACACAACTTTGAAAATTCCATCTTACAATCACCCAAGAATTATTTAATGATTCTATGCTTTGTCCTGCTACAGACAGTTTTTCCCACATATAAACCCAACTTTTTTCTCACCAATTCCTGAATTTCCCACAGTTTTATATAAGGTTGTAAAGTTATTTCATTCTTGAACTTACTTGCAATAAACTTAGATGTACACAACTTAATTTTTTTTAGTAGTACATACATGTACAAGATAGTAGTGCTTCACAACAAAGTCACCAGAATGCTTATCAATACTAGCAAACAACAACCATTTACATTTCTTGTCCTCACACCTAACTCTAACTCTATGTTTTTCATTAGGCTTAAGCTTCAATCTAACTTTGTATTCAACAGCATACTTAGCCACAGCCTTTCTAAATTGCTTAGCATTTTCAAATATCATACCAAGCTCAAATATAGTCACAACATAATCAGGATCAAATCTTACCTTTTTACTTTTCCTTCTTGCTGGTAAATCAACACCCCTGACAGCTTCAAGTTCCAGTCCATCAGCACTGTCATCACTATCAACTTCTGAGCTATCTATATACTCCTCATCTCCCCCTAATTTTCCATTGTATCTAGCAGCCTTATTCCTTCCAATATCTCCAAATCCCCTATCAAAACCTGTTGATCTAAGTTTTATTTCTTCATTTTGGACAAGTTTTTTTTGTTTCACATAGTTTCTTCTTTCATTTCTAAGAGTTCTTAAATCTTCATCAACCTCAGAATCATCATCTTCCGGTATATTAAACTCCTGAGAATCAGCACTATTATCAAGATCTGTTTTAGCCCCCTCTAGATCTAAGAGTTCATCTGCACCAGATTCTATATCTATGTTGTCAGTTTGGGTTGGTTACTCATGTAACCCTTCAACATTAATATCATGAACTGTTGATATGTTCTCACCCACATTACTATTTTCACCAACCACATTACTACTTTGATCACCTACTGTACCACAAAGAAAATCAGATGGGACCCCATCTTCTACCACTTCTAACTCATCCACAACATAATTCACATACAAGTCTAAAAAATCCCCATCTTTTAGGTCTTCAAAAAGACTTACCAAATTCAAGTCATTTTCTACTTCAATAAAGACTTTCTTTTTGGGGTCTTTAAAGTAGAACCCACCAACAGTCATATACCCAAATTCTTTAGTATAATAAAGCAACTCGAATATAGAAAAGTGATCCTTGTCCATACTTACATATTCCACCTCACTTTCTTCTACGAGGGATTTGACGTTATAAGGGGGGAGATGAAGTGGAAATTATATTTATGTATTAATTAAAAGAAAAGGTGAGGTGTAAAATATAATTGGTTATAATTGGTCAAAATTTACACGTAGGCGGCGACTACATACACGCGCTCAACACGTTAAAAAAGAAGGCTTTAAAAAGGTGCCATGTCGGACAATTGGGCTCAATTGAAACCATTTGTGAAGGAGTAAAGGGTTCAATAGGTACCTGTCTTAATTGAGGTGCCTATACGGGAAAAGTGAAATAGTTAAGGGACTTGTATATGTATTTAGCCGAGAGAAACTTATACCTTGACTACATTGTACAATGATAATGTATGAAGTGACATGAACTTTACAAATAAAGAGGTAGCATTCTTGGTAGTGAATGATCTTGATTCTAAAATTTCAAGATCTACTTTTCATCTAAAGCACCAATACAAATAATTTCACTTTCCATTGAAAACACCAACAATTTCAGCTTGTTTGGATGGTTGTTACCGATTTTATTGTTAGTTCAAAGAGTTAATGGACAAAAACACACTTAAAGTATTCTGTTTTTGAGTTCCGTACCTAAACGATTAGGTGTACGAGTTTCCTAACTGGACTATCACCAACTATTTATCAAAACACACCTCGACTATCAATTGTTCTCTTTTTCTCACATACTTATGGTTCAGGTACGAAACTCAAAAAACACGATATGCAAGTTATGAAACGATATATAACAATCATCCAAACAAGCTGTAAAGCTTCATAAGATAAACAGATCACTTACCTTGCGTTTAAAATCAACAACTTTAGGCTCAGTTTTGTATACAGCATTGGCTAAATCTTTGTAAGAGTATCTCTACGTTGATGTGTATGAGCCACCCACATTCCATTAAGGAAACTCAAATCAGGACCACCATTACCATTGCTGTCAATAACATCAGCCATATTTGCAAACTTTGAATTTAATTCATTGATATCGCTAACACCCAGAAATTGAATCATTTGATTCAGTGTATGTCCAGTTGCTCCAGCAGCTGTCATGCTCAGTACAGCATGGAATGATAGTGGAGAAAGCAAAATGTTAGTATTGGCATTTTTAGTATTTTGAATCTGCTTTAGTATAATTCGACTATTCACCAGTGCACATGAATCAACTTTCTCTTCTTCTTGGTTAGCAATGGCTTTTGTGAAGAAAGTTGAAAGGTATTATATAATAAAAACCCTATAGTCACTGCTGATTTCGCTATACAAAATCCTTTCGAGACTTGGATATCTTAGGACGTAGAACACGTATGAGGCTTCTCTTTATGGTAGTTTTTTCCAATCACGTCCAACAAAATAGGCTTTGATTCTAATAACGCCTCTTAACTTTTTCTTTAAAAAAATGTATATATAGTATATCCTCCGTCCAATTTATATACACTTTTCAGATTTGGATAATGATTCAAACAAGTCTATGTTTGATCGAATTTTCCGGTTCATCGCACTAATATTAGATAGGAGTATACAAAATAACATGTAATTAGCCTTCATGCAAAGCTAACATATATAAAAGACCAAATCTCGTTTGGTTGGAAAACTTATTCCCATCACTATCACACCACGTATATGTGATAATTTATTCCTATCACTATGGTGTAAATGGTGGGATAAATATAACCGGTACTAACTAATAACCCAACCAAACAGGGGATAAAACAGTACTTCATTTTATTCCGGGACTATTTATCCCTTATACGTCACACCAAACTACCCCTTAGATTCTTGAGTGCTCCAAATCACAAGGATGTTCTAAATTTTGGTAAAAGAAAATTTCCCACTTCTACTTTCTACTTTCTAATAAGGATGTGTTTCTCTATTCATTGATGAAATATGAAGACAGTCCTTCCTTTTGGCCAACTCAAGGTCACACTTGATCACTAATTGTACGTAGTACCATCACAAAATATACCGGTACCCGTATAAGTACTAGTCAGAGTCCCGAGTAATGAACCCCAACACGCCCTATCATACTTCGTATACACATAAGAAAAACCAACATGTGCAACTCTAAAGCCAGCATTTGTAATATTAATCAACTAAGTTGAACCTTTGAAAGATTAATAAGGAAAACATAAACACTCAAAAGTTCCTAAAACAAATTGAAATGTTTCAGAAAAACAGTACTAAAACATTCTTCCCATGCCTCTTTTTTGTACTTAGTAATCATCCCTTCACTTGATGAACTAGGATCTGAATGATCATTTGATGGATTAAGTACAGCTCCAGTAAATAGCACCAATCTTGAAACCTCTTCCCTTACCATGAACAAGAAAGGGTGATCTGCTACAAATCTTGGACCAGGGGATTCATACATACAACATGTGTCATCATCGGACAACACAGTAACAGCTGCTGCTTCAGTACCCTTCTCATTTACTTCGATAAATGCCTTTTGTATTATCCCGTTGATATAGAATGACTGTCCATCGGGGTCGACAATCTCTGTTATTTCTGTGCATTCATCATCAAAAGGAAGAGTCAGTCCCATTTTCTTCACGGTTCTTACAATTTGTTTCATAGCAGTGTATGTGAATTTGAACTTTGGGATGTAGAATTCATCAAGTGATTCATACCGAAGCCTGAATTTTTTAGTAAAGAACTTCGGGTCAGAATTCACTTTTTCCAATAAGCTAGGCAATCTATTTTGTTCATTTGGAAGGAAGATAAACATAGAGAACTCTTTGCTATCGACTTCTTTTCCAATGTCATATGGAATTTTAACAAATTGATAGCCTCTAAATGATCCAGAGATTTTGTCACCGTTGAGTAGATAAAAGTCTCTGTCTTTGGTGTATTTTTCATCAAATTTCCATGTACCTTTAAAATACAAGGCGTTTGCTAAAAGGACCTTTGTTTCTTCTCTGATGTGATCTGGCTTTAGAATATCTTTGATAAGGCCTCTTGATGCGGACTCCGCCCAGGTGTTAACATCTTTTACAACCTCTTCCTGCAGAATATATAATGAATTCATTGTGTATATTTGCTATGTAAGAATCGATCCATACGATAATACTGAACTCAATTTATTTATGAAATTCAGCATTGTACACGAAATAGCTAAAACAGATGACAAGAAAACCATGTGGAAGTACGCGGTTCATATTCCAACGTAATGTTAAAAGATTGAACCTACAAGTTCAAATCCTTGATCCACTAACAAGATCCTGGAATAATAAAAGTATCATTTGTGGATATTGAGTAATGATGTTGTATCGATGAAATACAAATAAAGGATCTCTACACAGATTTACTGCTTACTATTTACTTTTCCTATCCAGTATACATAGATTATGCACTCATTATACCCGATCATACATTTATTATATGTCTGCTTGCTGTTTTTAGTTAAATCAGTTGGGTGGACTTCTATTTACATTAATTCTTCAAAAAAAAAAAAAAATATAGTCAGAACTATTCGACACAATAATGGCAAGTTTTAAAGAACAATTAAACCAGCAACCTACGGTGATCTTTTCTGTAAGCAAACCTCAAATTTAAGGCATATGCTAACCAGTGGCGGAGCTACCTTTGCTCTAGGGTTCCCCTCGACGGAAAATTCTACTATTCTTATATTATTTTTACATTGTTAAAAATATCTTTTTATGCATATACAGTAAATGTTGAACCTCAATGAAAATTCTGACTCCACCATTGATGCTAACATAATAACAACTACTACAACAATATATACCGTGTAATCACATAAGTGAGGCCTAGAAAGGATAGAGTATATGAAGAACTTATCCTAATTCGTGGAGGTAGAGAGACAATCTCCATAAGATCCTCGACTCAAGTGCATCAAAGTAGTTATGGAAAAGGATATACAATATTAAAGAAAGCATGACACTAGTAAGGCAAGCAATACAACGCTTTCAGAAAAAAGAACAGTAACAACAACGAAAATCAAACGAGGCACTCACCTTGAGTTTAAAATCAACAACTTTAGGCTCAATCTTAAAAAGAATGCTGGCTAATTCCTTGAAAGAATCTCTGAGTTTATGTGTATGAGCCACCCACATTCCATTAAGAAAACTCAAATCAGGACCATCATTAGCATTGCTCTCAATGACAGTAGACACATATTCAAGAATTTTGAATTCAAATCACCAATGTCCCGAACACCGAGAAATTGAAGCATCTGATCTAATGTATCTGCCCTTGCTCCAGCAGCCATCATGTTCATTACAGCGTGGAATGATAGTGGAGAAAGCAATATGTTAGTCTTGGCATTTTTAGTATTTTGAATCTGCTTTAGTATAATTCGACTAGTCACCAGTGCACATGAATCAACTTTCTCTTCTTTTCGTCTCGACATGGCTTGTGTGATCGATAGGGAGGAAGATGAAAGGTATAATAATAACCCTAACCCTATTAATCCCTGCCGATTTTTAGCTATAAATATCAGTTACTATGAACAAATTCTGTTTGTTTTTGCTGTAAACTCTACTCTGTTACGAGATCTTAGGAATCTGTTAACGTAAAATTAGTATGATAGGCTACTATTTTAGTTTTAAAATGGACTATTTAGCCATTATGTTAAAGCTTTCGTTATGCCACACCAAATAGGTCTATTATTCGCAATATTATCTTTTATTTCTATAAGATGTTTGTTTACACGGCTTGAACCCGTGATCTGGCATTACATGAAACGGGCAACAAGCAAACATACATGATACAACACATATCAACAATGTAGTAACAAATAGAGGTGAGTAGCGGTCATTTCGGTTCGGCTTTCTGCATTATAGATTTCAATTTGTAAACACGCTAAACAGATAATCGAACCACTAAGATATTCATTATCGTTTTTTGATTAATCGATTTTTGGTCTTTACAGATCGATTTTCGAGGTTTAACCGATCAGAAAATACTCCCCTAAATTTTTACAATACACAATGAGTTATGTCTATAGAATCTAAAGTCATTATTATATAGTGTGAATAAAAACTTAATTATAATATAATCTTATTAGGTTATCGATTTAATCATTAACTAAAACCTTAAAATTAAAAATTGAATTGATATCCCAATTAAAAAATTTATAAATTCATTAAAAAGTCGTTAACCCAATGTTGATAGATCAATAATATTTTTATCGATTCGATTTCTCGGTTGAATAGATTTTTGCACTCACAAACTAATTTGGTGCATGCAGAGGAAGATGATGTTAACTAGGGCTGTTGTTTGGATATGATTTAGTGCACAGCCCATAAGCTAGGGATGGGCTTTCGTAGTGAGGCTGGATCAGTAATTTATTGGGTCCAAGGCTGAGTATTAGTATGAGGGGTAATTATGTAGTTTAACACATCTAATTCAAGTTCGGTACATCGAAGAATCAGAACCCGAAAAAAACTTACCCACACCTGGTGTATACATTAAACTAATGTAATTTGCCACATAATCAAACATTGAAATTTTGGAAAAAAAATAAAATCGTAATCGAATGGAAGAATCGAAGAACAGAAATAGTTCGATTCTATAGGATATTTCAAATTTTCAATACTTATGCCAATCCTACTGTGATATAAATTTGATAGGGCAAGATATTCTTTTTAAAGAAAATATATCCATGAGTGTTATGATATACAAAAATTATAAACATATTTGTGTGGCTATGAAATAGCATGCTTGGTCAAGCTTCGCCTGAAGTTTTACACAAAATCCGCAAAGTAATCGTTAGCCCACGAATTGGGGGTGGGTGCGCGCTTCGAAAAATATTTTGGGTGAAACTTTTTGGACGGTTCTTAGATGGGCTATTAAATAGATCGGGTTGCCTTGGAGGGGAGAGGAGCCATTTTTCAAGTCAAACGAGCGTAACGACAGAACTCACAATTTTTTTGACTTTCGATGGATGCTAGCCACACATCGGGGTTAGGAGGCGTTATTAGAATCAAGGCCTATTTTGTTGGTCGTTATTGGAAAAAACTACCATAAAGAGAAGCCTCCTACGAGTTCTACGTCCAAAAATATCGAAGTCTTAAAAAAGATTTTCTTCAGAGTGACTAGGGATTTTATTATTATAATAACTTTCAACTTTCTTCACAAAAGTCAAAAGCCATGGCAGACCAAGAAGAAGAGAAAATTGATTAATGTGTACAAGTCACAAGTCGTATTATACTAAAGCAGATACAAAATGAGCTTAAAAATACTAAAAATGCCAATACTAACAGATTGCTTTTGTATTATAAACTAGAAAGTAATGAGGAAAACGATAAAGATAGTTTTATCCTTTTGTTACTTTATTCATATACTATAAGTTATACACTGACTAATTATTTCAAGTTAGTAACGTTTATTAAAACTTTTTAAGAAAAAAACGCGTTCACATGAACAGAGGGCTAGAGCACGTTCAAAATATGGATCATATTTTTGCCTTTAATCAAATTATGTAAAGAAGAAAGTAGGAACATTACATCTAACACCACTTTGTGTCGAAAATAAAAAGACAAAACATGAAAATATTCTTTATATTCCTTTTTTTTTTTCTTTGTCCCATTCTTCCTAAAAGATCACATGATAGAAATGTTTTTCGTTGACGCGAGATATTTCGTGTAGCGATCAAAATAACCATCAAATCATCCGATCGGCTAAGCGCGACTGGTTAGCTAAAATCCAAAAGATAAAGAGTTATAACACATGATGAAATATTTTCTGCTTACGTGAGATATTTCGTGCATTAATGAAAATAGTCATCAAATCATCCAATTGAATAAGAGCGACTTTTTAGCTAACATCCAAAATATAAAGAGTTAGTAACACATGATGAAATGTTTTCTGCTAACACGAGATAGTTCGCGTAGCAATCAAAATAACGATCAAATCATCCATTTGGATAAGAGCGACTTGTTAACTAAAAGCCAAAGGATAAAGAGATAACAAATCAATAGAGATGAATTATGTGTATTAGCATACACTTAATTACACTATGCTTAATTAACTTACATAATTATCTAATTAAATCACGTTACTATGATAAATTTATGTGATTTAATGTAAACATCTTCAATGACTAATTGTTGATGGTTTACCAATCTAAAGCCTCGAAAGAGATACATCGGCCATAGAGAGGGGAATTCCAATGAATTTCCTTTATAAAATTGTGCCATACCAAATAAAGGCAATTTTTTTTAATTTTGTCATCATGGTAAATATATATCATTTGATTTGACTACGAAAAACAAAATTCGTAGTGAAAAGGTGTATCTTATGCAATGCAATTACAATTGGCCCTTTAATTTATATTATCTTCTACTTTGTAAATTTATCTAGAGAGCTCCGACTTATTTTTCAGAATTAGAGTTCTACAGAGAATTATAACTTGTATGATCACCTAATTACTAATTTGGATAATAAGTGATAAATAGAAATTCGTCGGTTTGATATAAATTAAATAAATATTTTTCATACTTTGACTTTATCAAAATTTGGAGACATAACTTGTATGATCACTGCTACGAACAAAAAAAAACTTGTATGATCACTTAATTACTAGTTTGGATAACAAGTGATGGATATAAATTTGCTGGTTAGATATATATTACTAAATAACTAATTTTGAGCACATACTTTGAACTTAGAACTTACATCATCATATGATAGAATTTAGGACAACCAGGGGTGGACCAACATTTAGAATGCTCCGGCACCCATTAAACTCGACACGAAATAGATAATAAAAGCACCAATGAAAACAAAAGTTGATTGGATGCATTGACATTTAGGTTAACCTCAAGGTTCTTCATTGAAAGGGAAACCTAAACCTTATTATTGAGGTAAATTTTTATTTTTTTCAGTTTTAAAATTTTTTAACCACCCACTATCCTTAAATTCTGAGTCCATCAATGAGGCTAAATGTTTGGGGGGAAGGAGGGGGATACTGTTTAGGACAATTATTGGTGACTAATTCATATACTATATATGATAGAATTTCAACAACATGCTTCATCATTTCCTCTAATTTATTTTGGACAAATGCAAACAGGCAACAACATTATTATCTAAAATAAAAAGTAGGTTAGGTCCCCCTACTTTTTGATAAATTGAATAGGAAATTCTTCTCCCTTATATATCAAATCAAAGGACATATAATTAGGAATTTGGTTGTGTGGTACCTTAATTAGGAGTTAGGGAGACAAAATTTTAGGCAGCAAATAAAAAAGTAATACTTAAAAAGAGTTGATAAGGATGGAATTCAAGATTAAGCTTCCAGAACATATTTAACATATAATTAATCAATTTATAAGCAAACTTATCAACAATTAAAAGTGATTATCAAAGCTTAAAGCCAACTTTAAAATTGACAAATAATTTTTTTTTTTAAAAAAAGACAATTATTTTTTTATATTCTAATTAGGAAACCCCGTAGAAGCAACATATTCCCTCACTTCTTTAGCAATCACATCTCTCATTACATCCCAAAATCCCGCCGGAAAACTCTCCGTTTTCCTCTCCGGCATCTCTTCTCCGGCCATCCCCGGTGGTGCCAAGGACAAAGTCGTCATTGGATCATCACATTCACCGCCACCGTAGTTATTATTATTATTCCTCCAAACCCCACTTGTATAATTACACTGAGCCATCGTCGTCATTGTTGTAGCATAATTGTTGGTATTCCCCTTTGGACTCTCATCAACATTCATATACTCCATACCCGACCCGGATCCTGACCCGGACCGGAATTCCAACCCGTTAACCATTTGACCCGAATTTTGCTGCTGAAGCAATTGTTGATAACGTCTTTTTAACGTTGAATTCCAGTGATTTTTAACTGCATTATCAGTCCGACCCGGTAGTAAACGTGCAATGGTAGCCCAACGATTGCCATATTTAGCATGAGCAGCTAGTATGGTCTCATCCTCAGATGGAGAAAATGGTCGATGTTCAACGTTGGGACTTAACTGATTACACCAACGAAGCCTGCAAGATTTGCCAGACCTACCTTTAATATATTTACTTATCAAAGACCAGTTACGTGCACCGTAACGTTCAACAAGTTTCGTTAATATCTTATCTTCTTCAGCACTCCATGGTCCTTTTATCTTCTCTGCTTTGTTATCATTACGCGGTGTTGATTCAGATGACGATGATTCTGAAGATGAAGAAGTGGATGTAGAACACCTATTAAAGAAGTCCATTAGCTAGGGGGATTTTTGAAAATGGGAGGTTGAATAATTGAAGGTGATATATGTGAATAATAATAATAATAAGAATGGTTAGTTTTGTGAGTTAATTAGTGGGGTTAAGTGATGTAAAGGGTGTATATATAGAGATTTATGTGAGGAAGAAATGCATGAATGTAAGGGAATGGCTTTATTTTTATTTTTTTTTTATAGCCCCTTTTAGGTAGAATTGGAGTTTTTTGGACTGTGGTGAAGGGTTGGTTCTTGGAAAGAGCCTTGTGTAAAGTTGGTAGGGGTTATAACTTTGTATAACTAAAAAGGGTGCGTAGATCTGCAAACCAGCTGTTTCTTTCTTTTCTTATTTGGTTGTACTTGCATTATGACTCCATTGAATTCATATTCGTGTCAAAAAACTAGCTGATATATTGGATGAAATATTGTTTATCAAAAACGATTTTATCTATATACTTAAACTTGAGACTTGAAATCTTTAATTAAGGATGAAAAAGTACTTATTACTCAACTATAATCAAAACGGTTGTTAAACACAACAATAAAAAAACTTATTAGTTTATCTCATAGATGGAGTCTTTGAGAATAAAATGTACGTAGATCTTACTGTTACCTTAAAAGAAAAAATGAGTTAAAAGGGATTCACAGTCAACTAGTCGATATTTGCAGTCGGAAAGATTCGAATTTTGATAGTGAATAACAGCCAATTAAGTGAATTTGGGACTTAATTATGATTTGTAAAACCTTGGGATGGGCGGAAGAGGTGAAGGAGGGAGCAGGGAAAAAATAGTAGGGGTAGTGCAAATAGCCAAATATAGAAGAACTTGTGCGTGTTTTGAAAATATATTTCATTATCACTAATTAAAATAAGTGTTCCTTTTACTTTATTCTTAAAAGTTGTCTCCTATTTTCTTTATTTTCACTCTTGAAAATTCTTTTTAATTCACCCTTCCACCTTAAATAGATAAAAGGGTTGTTTATGATGAACCCTCAACTTAAAAAAGCATAAAAATAAGCAATAATAACAAACTGAAACGATACAGAAAGATAATTAGACAACCAAGGCTAAAATAACAAGAAGTATGTAGTAACATAAATCTAAAAATTTACGAAAAAAAAAAGATAAGTTTACAAATAAAAATAAATAAATACGTTCAACCATTTACAATCTTCTAATCTAATTTCCAATAATCACATAGTCCTATCAATAAACAATTTTAAATGTGATATGAACAGATTTGTCGCAGCTGGTGATGTTTTGTCGTTATTAGCACGTAGATTTGACAAATTTGGATGTCCAATAATCTAGGGGAGGAAGATAATTACTATTTTTATTATAAACATTAGGTCTAAGAAAATGAGAGGAATTGTGGATACATTGAATAGAGTATTGTTATTGAAACTTCTTTTTAAGTATTATTATTGCTTCAATTTCATTGCATTTTATTTTGTCATATAGTCCAGATTCATAAATGAATCGTTGGGATCTTTAATTATGTACAACTTCCGTACAACAAAAATGGTACATAGTTCCTACAAGAATCACAGAAAGGATCAATATTACGTCAGTCACAATTAATCCTAAAGTTATGTCACACGGTTTCTTATTTTTTACCAAAAAAAATAAGTTAATTACTTCAACAACAGATTGTTACTTGACGTTGACGAAAGCAAGAACTACTCATCTTTGATATTTCTATGACCTAATATAACCAAAACAACGATAACGTACTTAATGAAATTACACAAGTAGAGTTTGGAGAGAGTCGTTTGTACTTGACTTTACCTATACCACTTTCATGAAAGTAAACATGTTCTTTTCGATAGATCCTTGCCGCTCAAATAAACACTTTCATTTTATTTTGTTTTACATTTGTGTTCTTCCAAGGAAGAGCATTGTAATCTTCGTTTTAAGCTTTATTAAGTTCTTTCAAATATATTTGTCCATCAATACTTTGACGAATGTATCCATCCAACTTGTGTTTTTGTTACACATAATGCGATCAAGTTATTATCTGAAACTATCTGATCCAATAATTTATCTGCTCTTTCTATGAAGAAAGAATATAAAAAAGAAAAAACAATTCTTTAAAAAGCCTTATGATCGCATCGATATAACTTGTGCTTCTTCATCAAAACATTTGTTAGAAACTTTTGAACAATTCACATGACACATAACAAAGAACATACTTTGATTCATCTCAAACTTTACCAATTGATTGTGACAATTTTAATAGTAGGAGTCATATGCAATAAGCGCCCCCCCACCCAACCAAGAGTGGGGGGAAATATGGAAATAAAGGAAAATGCAAGGACTAAAAAAAATTGTAAAGTACCAATCATTCTCGTACTAGCTAGCTAGTTAGCCTAGGTAGAGTTTTATTACATAAAACCAGGGAGCGTTTAAAACATGAGGGACAGTAAAGCCAAACTAGCTGTTTAATCAACAATACTAACATAATCAAACTTTAACGCCGTATATTAATGGTAAAAAATAATCCTACTATTAATACTTAAAACATTTGTTTTAAAATTAAAACAGGATGAAAATGTCAAGTGGGGTTGCAACTTTTTGACTAACTTTATCAGACTTAATTAACAGCTGGGTATCCAAATCTAGATCTTTATTTCCTATAATCAACGGTTGAGATTAAGTGATGAGTGAAAAAGTGATGAGATCAACCAATAAATGTAAGGAGGTTGAAGATGACTTCAAATGGGTCCACGTAGGACTGGGTCCCACTAACAGGCTGGAAGAATCTCACGTGATTCGAAGTCTGAATTTTATTGACTTTTGAGCCTTTGTTTTTATCTGGTGAAATATATGTATGGTATTTGTTCCACTTGCTGTTTCGTTGTGCGCTCCCTACGCTCTATTCTCATGCAATTTTACGAAGCTAGTCAAGTTTCTATATCAATATTGAAAATTGAGTGAGAAATCGAAAAGAAAAAGTTAATTTAGTGTTGTCTGTTAACACCGTATGTTCATAAGAATGGTGATAAAATATGCGTATATCTCACCATCTTCTAACTCGTGAAACTATAATAGGTGTGTAGAATTTTTCACTATGAGGATTAACAAGTAAACAAACGAATTAATCGAAAATCTTTCAACATCTACTATATGTAGATGAAAAATAATTTCAACTATGTATATAGTATAATTTTTCGTCGAAGAAAGTTTGGACGAACCCTGGCCCAAGGGTTGCTCCGCCCTGTGTAGGAGGACTAATGACAATTTTGATTCGAGTCGGTAGGTTAAAAAAGAATACTGCAGGAGTATACTAAGCATGTTGCTGCTGTTGTAGATTATTAAAAAAAAAAAAAAAAGATACCTTCAAATCATTTTTAACGGTATGTTAAGGATGTTAAATGAATTAAAGCGTACTAAATATATTTGATAAGTATTCGTTTAAGTAAAACCTAATAACACTATATGCAGCAAAAGAACGAGTTGTAAGAAGACACACAGTTAACTACAGGGGCGGAGCTACCCTTTATATAAGGGTTCATCTGAACCCTCTTCGGCGGAAAATTATACTATATTTACATGGCTAAAATTATTTTTTTATGTATATATAATTAATGTTGAACCCCATTCGGTTAGTTCGTTGTTCACTTATGAACTCCCTTATTGAAAATTCTAGCTCCACCACTGGTTAACTATTTTAGCTCAGCTCTGTACTAGGAAAGTTGTATGATAATGAAAAGAGTACATTATCATAGCTCTTAAACTATTACACTTATTCTCAAAAAATACTTCAATATATATACCGTATAATAGTAAAAGAAAATCCTAATGAAGGGGGTAGCTGCATTGCACGCTCTACAAAGATTGATGAAATAGGAGATGCACGTTTGCAAATCTGAAACCGAAAGGAATATGGTAGAGCCGCCCAATTGTCAGATAAATTAGCATTTCAATAATTGTGTCACCATTTCTATTCTTTTATCCTTTAATTTAAAATCTCTATTCCCTATTCTATATTCATATCAACATTATATAAAATTTTAATTTACACACTATTATGTTCAAATTTGAATTTCTCATTAAGTTTTATGAACTATCTTTTTTGTCTTGAACCGAATGATACGAGATGTGTACACTTATTCTTTATTTTCGTGACTCAAACTCAAAACTTTTGCGGCAGTTAGATTGATTGTTAGAAAATGAGATGCAGCAGTTGGGCAGTTGATCAACAGCTGGACGTCACCGACTTGTTGTTTATTTCTCCTACATGACGAAACTACCTTGTCCTTTCACTCGTTAAATCACTCTTTTTTTTGTCCTCTCATTATTTTATTTCCTTCATAAGTAGTACTTAGTTTATTACAGTATTATATACACTTTTGCCTTTATGTTGAGCTGATATGGACATTATTATAATTCAAACTGATCTGCATAATTGAATTTAAAATTTAACTTTATAAATATGATTTAAAAATTCTATCAGATTTCATCTGGTTACAATATTTGAAATTATTTATACATATTCAATAAATATTTCAACACATATGTATACATGTCGTGAATTAAAGTTATTAAGCTTGAATGAATGATATCTTGTTATGTGCATCTTGTTTTGCTTGTGGCAAGTATATTTCACGTAAAAAATATGAAAATTAAAGTAAAATTACTTTTTAATGAAGCTGGTTAAGATTAGATGTTTTTATGTGAAAAAAAAAAATAGAAAATGTGGTTTTTGTAACAAACTTTAAGGTTTTAAAGTTTTATTACTTTTATATGATAAAAGATAGAAAATTAACTTTTTATGTGATGAATTAAGTTGAATGATTTTTATGTTACAAAAAGGTAATTTCATGTAATTAAGTATAGATTGAAATTGAATGAGCACCCATAAAATTAATCGAATATATCCTTCTAGGACTCTTGAATCAAATGTATTTCATAAATTGTTCTTCAGACTTTATTTATATTAGAAAATGACCCTTCTCTAACTCTTTTTGTAATTCACTAATGAAGTCGACATGTTAGTAGCTCACGAAAGAAGACAAAAATATCAATGGCTTGCATGATTATTTGCTTACTTTTTTTCCCAACTATCCGAATAATATATTGATTTTTGCAATCTTAGTTTGCAACTAGCTAGTGCATATAATCATTTTTCTAGTGAAATAAACATAATCATATACTTACACTAGATTATTAAGGACCGTATAATTATACTTTTTGGTGAATAAGTATTTTTTCTATATTAAAAATCAACCAATACAGTAGAATTTTTCTAGATCCACGCCAAAGTTGTAAGTATTGGACTTTAACAATTACTACAAAGGATTTGTACTGTCTCGAAGTTTATTTCTGATCATAAATTTTGTTGACTTATGAAACGGTTAATTACATTATAAACAAATCTTGACTGCATATTGCTGAACAATACGTTGTGCCATCTCGTGACCCAAACAACAATCAGAAGTACGTAATTCGAGTAGTAATTAGTGGGGTCTTGTACAACAATAACAAGTTCTTTCACAAGTGAGGTATGGTAAAGATAGAATATATGCCTTAATGTTATCTTTATACGGTTGACCTGTTTTTTATCGACCCTCGACTTTGAAACGACATGGGGTATTGACAATTGTACAATTAATTAACATCTAGTGGTAAAGATAGAATATATGCCTTAATGCTATCTTTGTACGGTTGACAGATCTACGGCCTGTTTCTGATCGACCCTCGGCTTTGAAACGATATGGGATATTATTGACTATTGTACAATTAACATCTAGTGAAATTTTACAGGTGGAGTATGATGATGATAGAATATACTTAGGCCTTACCAAGACTTTTGTAGGGTCAACAACGTTGACATCTAATGTAATTTTATAAGTAGAGTCAGACAAAGTTAAAATAACGTAGGCTTTATCACTACATTTATAGAGTTTGGAGATTATTTTCAAGAGATCACCCTTAACTCATCTCGAAAGAGAAGTCTCATGGCCCATACACTTTTAAGAAGAGTGTTGTTAACACTAAAAAAGATCAATCATCCAGCAGTATTGTCTACAGTATGTGTCCTTTATGAGAAATAGGTACCGTACCAATAATGTTAAGCTAGGGAGGTGCATATATATACAAATAAAAATGACCCACAGTGTTCCCTTCCAACCTAACTGCCTAATTTACACTAGTTGTTTGTTAGCATTTTTTTTTTATTTCTCCCCTAATCTCCAATATTCAAATTGAGGTCCAACTAATCTTTTCCATCTTAAAATTCTACACTAAAGGTAAAACCACTCTAGAATAAATGTGTTTCTGTACTCGAGATTCGAACGAAATACATTCAATTAAGAATGATACTTCCTCCGTTCCACAATAAGTGAATTATTGGAGTTTAACACTCATGTTAAGAAAAAAAATCAAAGACATAAATTTATCACGTTTCTTCATTTTTACTCTTTTCAAATTACAAAACATTAATAACGATACATTTCTTTCAATACACATTTAAAGTCCTTGGAAGCTGCTAAGTACTTAAAAGATGCTAAAACTTTTAATTGAGGAAGTACTTAAAAGTTGCTAATATAAAGTACCCCTTCAATTAATGGGGAACACAAGAAAGCTGCTAATATAAAGTCTTTGGAACTTCGATCAAAATTTTAATTAATAGAAGGTAAATTTAGAAAAAAATTTCAACATATATTTTGCATTATGAACAATTCAATTATTTTAAACACTAAAAAAATACTCCAACAACTCACTTATTATGAAATAAAGAGAGTAATACTTATCGCTCCATCACCACCGTTAATACTGGTTTGTTTACGCGTGAGACATGCATGGGGGGGCGTACAATATTTTGTCCTTTGGAAAATCTTCTTCATAGTCAACACAATTGGTTACGGTGGTTGTACCATTCTTTTTCTACTTCTATATAAAGTCCAAAATTTATTTATTTCACACTCTATATAAACATACTAGACCATTTATTTTCTTCATGATAAACTGGGAATAGTAGACTATGAGTTAAAATAAAAGGAAAGTGAGGCAGTGAGGCAATTTGGCTTTCGTCTTGTCTCTATCGATTATGAGCTGTTATAATTAGGACAACAAGTCATTATGGTCAATTTTGAAATTAATTTTTCCTATTAACGTATGCTCCAAAATTCTACATTGAAATGAACGATATATCACCGCCATTTTCCCATAAACATATATAGTAATATTGAGAGACATAATATATTACATATTGTATATTTTGGAATTGGAAATGACAAAAAGCTACTAGACAAAACTTCACATTTTGTACAAACTTTCTGCACGATAAAAAAGAAATCAAAATTTAGAAAAAGAAAAAGGGCATCATATTACATGGTTTCAAGGAAATTTGTTATTATATGTCCTTCGAGAAATTGCATGCATTAGCTAGTGTTTGTTTACCCTGAATACACGATAGTTAATTACTCAATAGATGAGGCCAAGAGCAAGCACTTTATTAGATTCAAACATCTAGTTAGATCAGCATCAATCTAGAGTGCCGGATGCTCACATGCGCCAATCAACTTCAAGTGAGGAGTCAGAACTAGTCAGAACATAGGCTCGTGCTATGAGATAACATTTTCAGTATCAAGCGTGTCATCTTTTCCTTTAACTTATCTATTAAATTCCCTATGAGGGAGCCTTTAATTTTTTTTTAGACATGTTAAATTGCCCATTATTCAACTTATAAAACAATATAGATCTAGAAGATCCAGCTCATTATTTATATTTTTAGAGTATCATTTTAGGATAACTCAGTACATTAAGTGAAATATCAGCATCTAATAATAGTACGTTAACCTTTTCATATTTTATCATTTATAGGAAATGCTTTGCCTAAGCTTTATTCACCAGACAAATTATATTTAAGGTTCCTTCATCCTATATACAAAACCTCACACTAGTCTGAGTACAATGTATCCCCATTGATACTCTTGCAAAAAGATATTTACACATTAATTCAACCTTTAATTCCATTTTCTATGAAATGTCTCCTAAATTTGGTCCATTTCTGCTGCTTGTAGATACGCAATTGGATTAAGTACACTTTTAAAATTATATGAAAATCGTATGAAAACAAAAAAAAGAAACCATCATTCAATAATAGAGCTCGAAACTATAAATACTGTATATATAAATCTTATGAAAAGCCATTACCAAGAAGGTTACCACCAGGTATTATTTAGCTTAATTGTAGATGGTGAAAAATGTAGTATAGTTTAGTTATAAACGTTTTCCAAAAGGTTCATTTAGTTAATTGATTTGTAAGAAAATATCAATGGAAGATGGTCAAAATATTCCAAACTATTCAAAATAGGTCAATTTTACTTTCTGTTATGTTGTTGGCACAAAAAAATTCTCGCCGCTATCTCAATTCTCAAAAGTATCATCTAATTACCCAAGTATAACGCAAAAACACTTAGTACATAGTAGAAAATGTCAATTTCACCCTTGAATTATTTGTAATAGGACAATTTTGTCAAAGTCCTAAGGCTATTTGTGGCATATCATGAAATTTTAATATTTGTTAGCATTACCATTTCCCCATCTAGCTTGAGTCCATCGAAAATAACGTAATCTTTCTATATCACTTCTGAAGTAACACTGTGGACAACATATACTTATTCTCCCAAAACTCTACCTTGTGACAATATTAAGTATATGTTGTTATCGTTGTTGTATTTCCAATTTTCCATTTCCCTCTCTTTAATTCCACATGAATAAAGTACAATATGTTGTCCTTTCTATTCTTCCTAGTCAACAAAATTTGGTTATGGTAGTTGCACCGTCTTCTTTTATCCTTCCGTTATCTGTATCAGACGGCAATTTAATTTCCCTGGCGACTTTTTTCTACGTCTAAGACGGAGGACGGGTCAATAGATATTTACAATATATCAGAAGTTCACATGGTATGCTTATTTTTGGGTCCGATGATGACATAATTCAAAGAAAAATACATAAAAGTTGTTGGATGAAAGCATAGCGATAAAGAAATGGATCTTGATCCTAACTGAACCTCAAAAGTTAGGTCGGGGGAGGATTGTCTAAGTCCATATAAGGAAACCAATTACCCATCTCATTTCCGATATGGGATACTTAACGCTCCCCTGCACGCCCAGTCCTCGTTAACTGGAGCGTAGAAAATATAATATGGGGGCCAACATCGGTGAACAAAGATTTGGGATGAGCCTGACTCTGATATCATGAAAGAGAAATGGATCTTGGACCTAACTCAACTTCAAAAGCTAGCTCATGAGGGGGATTGCTCAAGACCATATAAGGAGACCAAGAACTCTTTCGCACGCCCAGGACTGGACATCTGGAGCGTGAACAATATAAGATGGGGGCCCAATATCGGAAATAAATGAATTGGGTAAACCTGACTCTCTGATACTATGATAAAGAAATGGATCTTAGACCTAATTCAACCTTAAAAGTTAGCTCATGAGGGGAGGATTGTTCAAATCCATATAAGGAGATTAATTATTTATCCCTTTTCCGATGTGAGATACTTAACACATAGTGTCATGAGCTTGAGTAGTGAAAATATTTGGAATATGTTAACAAAATATTTTTTAATACAATCTGATCCCATTATCTTAGAGAATTATATAACATTAACTTCAAAGTAGAGAATTATATTATATTTGAAATGAAATAATACTTTTCGCTTAAATTCTTCTAACTATTTTTCCCTGAAGTGTTGAACTGATGAATAGAAAAAATAAGGTACTAAACTTTATCTTGTAATATATTTTCTTCTTAACCAAATATTATCCAAAACACCTAGTAGACATGTTGTCTCTATCATTCATGAGCTGTTAATTAGGACAAAAAGTCATTCAGGTCAATTTTGAAATTGAATTTTAACATATGCTCCAAAACTATCTACATTGATGTGAAGGACCACCGCCATGCCTTTTTAAGAAAAATATTCACTTTTTTGACTAACTTACACTCTTTCCTCTTTGTGATTGAAAACGTGTTAATTTTGCTGAATACTATATAGGAGTAGGAATATTATTGAGGATCATGTTTACCATAGTATATTTTTCCAATTGACAAAAAGTTACTAGACAGTGTCAGCGTTAGAGGTTAGCTTTTATTTTCGTTTGTACTTAGGTACACAGAATCAGTATATGCAAAACAAGTTCAAGTATATAAACAAGAACACAATGAAGTATATCAACTACCCTCAACACAAGATCAAAATGACTTTTTCAAGAGGTGTATTTTATTCTTTAAAAAATTAAGATGAAATAGAAAATAGCCAAGTCGTCCGAATTCACGGAGTTTCCTTAAGAAATAATTCCCCTTACTGTACCTGAGGTTGTGAAATTTTTCCTCGCAGAATAAAATGGTTAAACAGACCAACTGTCGTGGTACCTCAAACAGTTGGAATATCTTCAAACTCACAGAACGTTTTGATTGATCACACAGAATAATTTGAAAGACAAGAAGTAATTTTCTATTCTGAATTTTTTGTTTTAAAACCTGTGGATGAAAACAGGTTTATATAGCCATAACATGCCTTTTCTGGAAAGAGGCAATGGTTCACTCCAAAGGTTACACCTTTGTTGTAAGTTCATGTCTGTTCATCAAAGATTGCATCTTTTCCTGAACAGTCATCTCATTTCATGAAACAGTGTGTCACTTCATTGAAGGATTACATCCTTCTGAAACATCATTTCGAACCATTGCAACCTTCTGTAGCATCAGTTCAGAACAATGTATCATTTCTGAAACACCAGTTCGAAAACAATGCATTAGTTCACTTGAAACAGTGTAACTGTTACTGCATGTATATATTAATGGAGGTTCGAAACACTGCAGAAAAATTTTACTGCGTTTTTCCTTGGCATTCTTCGAAATTCAAATAAAGTTTGTCCAAAAAGATAGATCTCATCAATCGATCATTTTCCAAATCCAAATCTGAAGTCGAGCCGAGCAAGCAACAACGACAGCGCGAGGCATCTATTATTTCTTACTTCACTTGTCATGTGTAGTAAGTGTTCTTGATTATAAACACTTTCAAGATCTCTTCTTCCACCAATGTGGGAGAAAGAGTAATCTTTCTAATTTGGGAGTACACTTTTCATTTTAGTGTCTCCTTCCCCTCCACCATTTTATTCTCCATTTTTCATTTATACTTCTTTTATATACTATGAACCCAACAATAGCAACTTTAATTCATATGAAAGAAGGTTAATTTGCTTAACAACAACATATTCGAGGTAATTTCACTAATAAAGCGTGGGAAGGAGGTGATTATGTATAAATTAATAATAGGTATAAAAGAGTTAGAAATATATCTAAATATTGAAAAAAAATTGTTCTAACACCACTTAATTTTGCGGGGATCCTATGACCCCCCTCGACTATTTATTACCGTATTTTTGTGGCTTATATTTATCCATTTGGACCAAACCCTTACGAACTCAGTGTTCGTGTATTCACGCAGTGATGTAGCTAGACACAAATATGTCACAGAAATACGATAATAAATAATCGAGGGAGTTCATAGGACCCTCACAAAATTCAGGTGTGTTACAATAAATTTTCGACATATTTGAACCTTTTTTCCTTAAAAATATGTTATAAAAAGAGTAGTTTTTGGTTTGTGTATGCATGCATGCAATATATATATATATATAAGTTTAATTGAATCTCTTTAACATAAGGAAACCATTTAGCTTATACAAATGTGGCTCGAAAATTGCTCGTTTGTCCATTTGAGGTGTTCCAACATGTTTTAAATTAAAGAATTTGTTATTTTATAGCTTGAAATATGCAAAAAGTAATATATTAAAGAGTTATTTCTGGAAGTACCTGAGAATGAAAGTTCTAAAGATTTATTTTTGGATAATATGAGTAAAATAACATTAAAGTATAACTTAAATACTAAGTTAAGTAGCGTGATAATTAATCAGGTATCATTCGTTGAACTCATAATTATTTCTTTGCAACCTTAAATATATTATGCAAGTTCTTTGCAAAAGAGACACAATTCAATTTATCATGGTTACTAACATAGATTTATGTAATAGTAAACTTGTTGAATTGAAAAGAAGCATTATCTGCTGATCTCATAAATAAACAATCACCCTCGTTAAGACAATAATAATATCTAAAGGCGGAGTCAGAATTTTAATTAAGGAAGTTCAATATTTGAAAAAAATCTTATTAAAGGAGGTTCAACACTTACTATAGATACGTAAAATAAATTTTAATCATATATAAATGATATATTTTTTCCGTCGAAGAGGGTTCGTGTAAATCCCTAATAAAGGGCTGGCTCCGCCCCTAAATTAATATGACGTCATAAGCCTTTTCGTATTCTTTATCCTCTTCCATTTTTTTTCTTGAATTTGTTGCGTTTGAGCCGAGGGTCTTTTGAAAACAGACTCATTCTATCTCTATGAAATAGTGATAAAGTTTGTGTACACTCTACTTTTCGAAGGCCTTACTTGTGGAATTTTACTTACAAGTTATTATTATCCTCTCCCTTTTTCTTCGTTCTTCATTTTCTAACATTTAAAACTGTGTCTTTGAAACAACTTGATATACAGAATTAAAATAATATATGGAGAAGATAAAATATGGTTATTTTGTCTCCAAGTATTTCAAAGTAATAATAATGAGAGAAGATCCCTTTGCCCCAATGTCTCTAAGCATATCGGATCTATTAAATTCACCATTTGACTTCTTTAGAATGTTAGTAGTAATATTTTTGGTCTTTGAGTACAATAGCACTGTCAATTTGTTGGTGCAAATGGGCCACATCCAGCTCATTAACTTAACACTCATTCGTGGTATTTTGGGCCAGTTTGATCATAGATATTTTTTCTTTTTTTTTTTCCAAAAAAAAATTTCGGAATTAAAAATTATGGTGTTTGACCATGAAACTTTGAAAAACAATTTCGGAATAAAATTCCGAAAATGGAAAACAACTTTTTGTTGTTTTCCCCTTTTTCCACTTCCAATTTCAACTTCCATTATTGGTACATATAACTCCTATCTTTAAATTTTTACACAAACCCATCTTATTAACTAAATTCCGTAATTTTTTTTAAAAAGATCAAATTTAATAAAATAATTAATTCAAGTGAAAATAATTAAGAATTTTCATCAACAAATTTAAGAATATATAAAATATATTTATATCTATCAATCATATTTATCAAAATATATTTTTCTCTATTTAATCGATTATAGTTAAATAAACTTATTTAGCTCGTGCTTGTGACTTTTATATTCAAATTTTAGAAGAATAACAATCATAATAATTAGTTTGTTGCTGATTATTTTATCAATTGAAGACATATAAATTATTTTCTCAATATTTGGTTGTATGTTAGTAGGTAAATTAGTAGTTGAATGATTTTGATAATTTTTAAAAGTTGAAGGCATAAAATCATATTTAAAAAAGATTTTTCAAAAGTCTAAACAAAAATTTCAAAAAAACATGGTCAAACACAACTCCAACTCCAACTTCATCTTCAACTTCAACCTCAACTCCAACTTCGGAAAAAAAGTAATTTTCATACTCAAACGGCTACTTAACATGTTTTACTTTTTTGCCGTCAAATCAAATTAGCTTGGATTAATATATTAATATATATTTTTCCATCATATTGATATGAGAAAAATTAAAATTTATAGTACTTTTCCAATAAATTTTCTGTATCTAAGTAATAATTTTAAATATTTGATTCAATTTAACTCCAAAAATTAATGAAATTGATCTGGAGAAGCAAAACATGACAATTAATATGAGATGGATTCAGTACAGAATAATAGTTTTAAATATATATAGTCATATATTGTAAGGATCAAAATTACATTTAGCAACAATTAAAGGGCCAAGAGTATTATTATATTCCTTTCTTTTTTTTTATCACTACATTTTGTGAAATGTCATAATAAATTAGCATATTACGTACCTTTGGATATTTTACCATTTATAGGAAGTAACAATTATCTATTAGGTTCCCTTCATCCTATACAAAAATCCCACACAAGTCTTAGTACAATGCACCCATTGATACTAATTAATTTGGCGAAAAAACGATCTTCACAAATATTTATTTATCTTTTTTATTCCCATTTTCTATAAAATGTCACCTAATTTTGGTACAATTCTGCTGCTTGTAGATGCGCAAATGGATCAAGTATATTTGTAAAATGAAAAGAGAATCAAACAAGATATGAACTATGGAAAAAAAAATATTATATAAAATGAAAATAGGATAAGATAATCATTCAACAATAGAGCTCTTACACATGCCTTACTGGAAACTTTTATAATACTGAAAATTATTTGAAATGTCATTACCAAGAAGGTTCCAGCAGCTACTTAGGTTATTTCATATAGTATATTCTTTTGAATATTTTATCAATTATATTTATGTTTATTGGGGCATAAAATGTAGGCATGCCCATATACAACTTATGAGATACAAATATATAAACTTATGCCTCGCGAAAAAATAACACAAAACAGGGACAAAATGCAAATGACACTTTCTTATACCCCCTTCGTTTCATACGACTTGGCTTTTTCCGACCTGATGCATTTCTTAAAAATACTTTAATTAGAGGTGTATTGATACTAACCTTATTAATAATATTTTAGAATCAATTTTCATTATATTATTACTTTATGTAGTTATTATTTAATACTAAGGATAGTATTTGAAAGAAATAATAAAACTCTTTTTCTTTGCTAAAATACAAGTAGAATGAAACATCATTATATAGAGGCCAAGTAAATGAAACGGAGAATACTTGCAGAGCATGCTAAAGGCTTAGGTATTTCCAGTTACAATATAGGTCAAACAACATAAATTTCGACAGTTGGAGCTTAATTATAGAAAATTTTGACATTTTGCATAATTACAGAAAATTTTGATTTTGGGTCTGTCGAGATACATAATTAGCTTCCGATACATCCAACGAATATACATTTTTTTTTATTTGTAACGATACATAACTAGCTCCAGATAGTTCTTTTTTTATTTTGATTCAGTCGAGATACATAATACATCCAACGAAGATACATTTTTTCCTGTGTAAAGATTCATAATTAGTTCCCGATATATTTTTTCTAATTTCGTGTCTGTCGAGATACGTAATTAGCTCTCGATATATCCAACGAATATATATAAGTAGTTCGAATTTTTCTAATTATTTTTACAAGGGTAGAAATTTGTGTAAATATGCTAAGTTAAAGTATATATTTATGTTATTTTCCTATAATTTATTGTGCATTGCCTGCTGATTCATTCCATTGAAATTAAAATAGTAAATTTTACATATATACCGACGTGTTTACCATTAATTACTAAAAATCTCAACATCTTTCAAAATCTCCTAAAATCTCAACATTTGACATTTGATGATACAAGTTAATTACATTAGATACATATTGCTGATACATGTATCTAATGTGATTAACTTGTATCACAGTAGATTAACTTGTATCTCAGAAATAGTAAAAAATATGAAATGTTGGGATTTAAGTAATTTTTAAGAAGTGGGGGGATTTTTAGAAGTTTGGATAGTTATGTTGTGGTTTTACGTAATTTTTTCATTAAATTTCTTTATTGGGCCTTTTGTATTGGGCTGTAGTCCAAACTGAGCAATGAGCTATACCAATTTAGTGGGCTGGTAAATTTTCTTCAATAATCCCTAATCAAAAATGGGATAATAAGAACATAAGCCCAATATAATGCCATCCATACAAACTCAGTTTAGCAGTCTGGTTTGGTAAACAGGCCAGAAAATGACCTTTTTGTTCTTTTGGTGCTTTACTTCTTAGTCCTGTCTACCTATTTTGCAATAGGCCCATAATGTTTGTACAATAATCGATAGGAGATAAACTCATCGGATCCACACTCCCTTCACCGCACGCACACACATAGATCGGAGAAGATGGAGGGAGATAGATTGAGAGAGATATAGGGAGAAAACGTCATTGTTGTGGTGGAGAGAGAGAACTGGTCTGAGGAGAAAAAACAGAGAAAAACGAAAGAGGGAGAGAGATAGAGCATCGAGAGAGAGAGGGATTCGAGGTCGAGATCTGTAACATAGAAGAAAGCGGGGTTGATTTCGGGTTACTTGAAAACGGGTTCCGATGGGTTTGGTAGCTGTTCCGGCGACTCCTTCGCCGGAACATTGTCGTTCTCTCTTGACTTCTGGACGAATCCGATAGGGAGACGATAATCTCGTCGGAACAGTCCATTTTGAACGTTTTCAAGCACCCCCATTTAGGAAACATTCTGCGTCTCCGGAATCCGACTTACTTCCGTCTGTTTTGGTCACTGTTATCTCACTGGAATTCAAGTCGTGTGGATTTTTTGTTTTCTACCCGATTTTTGAAGCTTTGGGTTCGTCTATTTTAGTGATTCGAGATCAAAAATCGAACTTTGAGTTCATTAGTCGTCGTTCTGGGTTCGTTTTTTTTTTTTTTTCATGTCGAGGTTTGGTCCGTGTTTCTTCTTCGAAGCTGCTGTTCGGATTTTTGGTATTGGGTTTCGTTCGAATTCGGTTTAAGTCGAGGTTTCGAATCCACGAAAGCTCCTCCGTTTGACTGAATGAAAGCGACATTGAGGTCCAATTTTTATCTCCTTCTTTATTAATTTCTAATTGTTTGATATTTTACTTGTTAAATTCATTATGTGTGAATACTTGTTTGTTGATGTTGATATATTTTGGACCACCGTGAATGTTTGTTGATATCCACTTGTTGATTCTTCATCGAAATTGGTTAAATCATGTGGATAAAAATGAAGTTGGGAGTGAGAGTTGAAAACTTGATAAAAATGGTTGAATAGGATCAATTTTGGTTTATTGTAGTTTTTTTGTTAAATTCGAAACACGCATGAATGTTGTTGGAACGCGATAGAATTATGATATGTTAGAATGAATAGGCAAAATAGGTTTTGGGTAAGAAAAATTTAGGACTCTTGGTGATTTGTTGAATGTGTGAATATTTGGTGATTGGTTCTTTCTATTTTTTAGCGCACAAGGTTGAGAAATGTATTCATTTAATCGGGGAATGCCCCGAGGCCTTATGTATTTATTCACCGAGGAATGCTCCGAGGTATCTTGTACTCGGAGGATGCTCGTGATTAAGGCCCGAGGTATCGGATAGAACCTTGGAGCATAGTTAGGATTAGTATAGGCTAGATAGGATTCATTTTCTCATTTTTATTTATTTTGGGATTGTATAATTGGACTGAACACTATACTTTTATTCGTTTTGTTTGGTTTGTTGGTTTGATTGTTCTATGCGTTTTTGTGTGGTTTATACATTCGTAATGCCAAAATATCCAATACACTCCACCAAGCGATCGTGGTCAAACCACGGGATCGAGGGGTGCCTAACACCTTCCCCTCGGTCAATAGAATTCCTTAGCTGGAATCTCTGTTCGCAAATCAGTCTTTTTAAGAGTCAAATCATTTTGTAAAGGATTTTCCAAAGGTGACTTGGCACACCGGATTATGCCAAGTGGCGACTCTGAGTTTGAATGTAAAAAATAATCCTTTTTCGAAGCAAAAATCGTTTTCTTTTGTCACTTAATAATAAAAATCTTTTCGAACTTAAATGAAATCTTTTTTTGGAGTACGAAACAGAAGGGTGTGACAATTAAAACAGGGCAACAAGTATTGTAAATATACCAGTTTAAGCATTGTTGATAAAACTGGGCAAGCGGGCAACACGCGTCGTAAATGTACCAGTTGATAATTTTACTTGACACCCGGAGAGTCCGAATCCTGGATCTGCCTCTGTATTCTGCAATTCACACAAAGCATCGCATTTTGTTACGTTCTTCATTAATGCGAGACCCGAGATATCCATTGTTGAGAGTCGTTTTTGTTTCAAAAGAAGCATAGCTCCTCCCCTCCCTCCCCCCTCCCCCAAACACACACCACAGACGAGGCTCAAGGGACAGACTATCAATTTAAGTATTCGTTGGCACTTTCAGCACCAGAGTTCGTTAGTCGTCCGACACGCACAGTAAATCAATGTGGTAACTATATCATGCAAGTAATAACAATTTGGTAAATTTCATGCTATAATTAACCTAGTCTTTTTTTTTTTGGTTGGTTGTTGTTGTTGAATGACTTGCAAACACTACATGTGCATAAGTTTATCGTTTATAAAACTATATATATCCTGTCTGTTTCGACAAATCAAGGATTGGGGAACATAAGGTAATCAAATCTTGTCCATATTATATTGGTATCATATATTATTCCAATTCTGCCTAATAATAGTGTGACAGAAGGTAAGAATACAAAGAAAAGAATGATTTGGATTAGGAAATTAATTTGAATAATGGACAAGAATGAGCAATATGATATAACTAGCTAAACAGTACTAAATATACTTGTTACAAAATTGTCTTATTTTAAACATAAATAAATACAGATTTAGGAGACTTATAGTTTTCTTAATAGTGGAATTAGCAGATCTGCATGTAATAACGTTCATGACTCATGTTACTAGATTGTTAAGAATTCTTATGGAATAGATAAATTTTCTTTGTCTAGTCTAAATATCCTTGGAAGATTTATAACCTTCTCTTTGTAAACCCTAACCGTCATATTAAACGTTATAAATAAGGTTTAGGATGGAAATAACTAGCAGTTTAATAAGTTAATTAGCACTTTATTAAACGAGTTTTAACTATAATCTAGAACTTTCAAGTGAGATAATAGACACTATATGCACATGTAAGATTTGCAAATTTGACCATTTCTTAATCTTGGAGTAAACCTTCAAGGGAAGCAATTGAGGCACGTGCAATGAGATAACTGCATTAGAAATTACAAAATATATATATATATATTTGTAAGCTATAATATAAATCCAAGTTTATTTTTCGCAGATAAAAATAGTAAAAATAAATTATCTGCCTCTATTTTAAACGTGTTTTGTTATTATCCATCTTTGTGTTTTTTTTTTCTGTACTGTAAAAAACGCAACAATGGGATCATAAAGAGGTTCATATATACCAACAAGAAGTTATGATAAAGTGGTAAATTATTCTTCATTCTTAGTTAGAAGTTTCGAATTCGAGCTCTAAATATGGAGTCGCGTTAATTAGAAAGCGTAAACGCATCAAGCACTAAATAGAAAATCAAACAAAGAGGTTCATGTACGTTACCTACACATGACCACATTACACTAATAAAAGTTCAAGAGATAAACTAATACAAAATCTAGCTTAATGGAGAAGTTCGAAATTATATTAAGTGTCATTAACAAACTTTACAACAAGTATGACAAATTATTAACTAAACAATATTAATGGTCCATCACATCTGGTGAGCTAGAATTTTTAATTGTTTAAATTCTAAACAAATTCAATTAAGTAAGATATCTGTCATATTCTGTTTTGAATATTCTATTTATTTATAGATAGAAATTTGGGCTCTTCTAGAAGTTCCAAGAAAATAATTTTCTATACATAACTAATTTTATAGAACTGTCAGAATAATCATACACATCAAGTTGCAGGAAATAAATACAAAATTAGTTAATTCACTACTTTTCAAAAATGTCCTTCTGTCAAATTTGTCACTTATTGGTGTAACACGGCTTATTTTGTTGACATTCAATTCCTTTAATTTACTTCTGTGTCTACTTTATAGAGCAACTTTTGGGATAAAGTGATCAAAAAATACAAAATCAAAAATCCATTGGTGTTAATTTTGACAATGGTTAAAAGCATGTAGATGCCCAAATAATATGGATTTTATAATATTATTATTACATAGAAAGATAAAATAGGAAGGTATGAGAATAATTTAGATAATTTATTGGCAATTTTGATCTATCTTTTTTTTTAAATAATATGTACTTTCTATAACCAAAAAAGAAAAAAAGTTCAGATCAATCAACGAAAAACTGATTAGAACAGCATTATCAATAAGATTTATTTGTGTGATCTAATTTTTCTGAAAGTAATTGAATAACATTGAAAAAGTCGAAGTCAATCTAATAGTTGATTTTTAGAGGAAAAACACAAATTCTTCAAATTAAAAATCATTACAAAAAATAAAACTATATTTCAAATAGATTTGATATTTTCATGATTTTTTGAGTGGCTAGAAAACAAATAAAAATGACATCTCAACGAACAATCCATGAGGAAAACAAATTTTCAATATATGATGGATCCATGTTGTCATTATTAAAGGGTTGCAAATTGTCAAAAAAATACTGCACGTAATGTTGACTAAATTGTAGTACTCACATTTTTGTCTTGGATTTTGCACATGCTCATGTTTTGCTTGGTTGTTCAGAAAATTGACATTTAAAATTTTAAGATTTTGCATAAAAATTAAAGTATTCAGCTATATTATAGATTTTAAGGATATTTTTTAATTATATATTAATATTTATATATTTTTTTATATAATTATATTTAATTTACATCAAATTTAATAGATGAGGAGAATTAAATTTTTGTATCTAGGTCCACCCTTAATGCTAGGAAAATATAAAGGAAATAGAGTTTTACCTCCTCGATATAATTTGTGAATTATTATATTGAAGCGAGATTTATACTGTCGTAAATATCAAAATAAAATTTATCTTGTGTATTTAAAGAGTAGCGATAGAAAGATTACTTTCCAAAAAAAAATAAAAAATTCATATCTACGATTTCTTATAAAATATAAATTAATCTAAAATGTAATTTAATCATATACACTGATCGAAGGGCGTGAAAAAAGTTTACATAACCAAAACAATTGTAAGGTGTAAAAACGACAGGCTAATAAAAATAACAATAATTGTTATTCTATACTCCCCATTTTAAAATAATTAAATTATTTGAGTATGACACATTCTTTATGAAAAATTTTTTAGTATATAAATTATTGATTACTTTTCACTATTATCCTTTTAATTGTTCTAATTACTCTCCTAGAAAAATGTAAAGTACTTACTAACCTCATTAAATGAAAGAGTAAGTTGGAAGAAATTTCCAACATTTCTCTTAAAGGATGAACAATTTATTTATTTTGAACATTAAAAAATAGTTAATAATTTATTTATTTTGAAATGGTGGGAGTAATAGGTTAAACACACATTTTGTCTTCTTCTTCATCCTTTGTAGTCCAAGAATAGATTAAAAAAATTAATTCAATCTCACACACATTTAAAATGCAGCGGATAATAACTATATTTGAGAATCAATGTAAATGTGTATTCAAATAATAGGATCTAGCAAAATCATTAATATGCTCGTATTGTGATGTTATTGTTGTTTCAATCAAAGAAGCAACATCAATACACCCCTAGAAAGATCAAAAGTATATGATATGTAATTGTTGTGAATACATACATATAAAGAATTCTAATGTGATTACTACTACTAATAATAATGTTACAGTTATTATTGATCAAGATGAACATTCAATTAGAACTCAAACTGTTAGTGCAATCACCTAAAGAGTGAGAGAACTAAATTTTGCTAAAATTTGTTATTTGTGTATATATAGACATATAAATTGAAGTTAAATCCCTTATGAGAAAAGGAATTATTCATCTTATAAACTTACAACAGTAAAACTTACAAAACTTACATAGGAATATGGATATATGTCACCTACTTTTTTTGACAATAGCCACTCCTTCAACTCATAAACAAAATAACATTACATAAACAAGAAAGAAAAAAAGAAGACAAATATTGTCTATACAATTTTTTTTTTTTTTTTTTTAAAAGAACAAATGGAATTAATATCAAAAGAAAGCATCTCCGTGCAACCCAGAGGTATGATTTGAGCAACTGATTTCATATCTCAAAACATCAAAAGGACAGTCCGATGCCTGATGCAAAATTAAAGCTTCAGCTATGTACGAGATTCAAGAGGACCGAACCACTAGAGCCCTAGGTATGCGAGGAATTCAGGAAGACCGAACCACTCGAGTCTATTTTTTTGATAATCCGAACCCATTGGCCAATGCATGAACAGCAGGATTAAAAGCCAATTGTCCCAAAATCCCCTGCTTATATGGTAAAAAAGTCTTCTTTTTCAAATCAGATGAAACTGCTCTGTTTACTGTGTAATGCAATTCATGAGCTGATACTTTTCCCCTTTTTGTTGTTCTTGATGTAACGATCGATTTTGATGACGATTTCGAAGAAGAAGAAGAGGTTTCGTTATTACCCTTAATGCTCGAATATTTTCCTTCTCTATAACCCGCAACTGTATATTTCTTTAATGGATCTTTATCTGATGCTCTTCCTTCTGATGCACTCCTAAACAAGAATAAATCTTTGAATCTCCATTTTTTGCTTCCTTTAGATGATGATGAAGAAGACAATAATGAACACGATTGCTTTTTCATTTCTCCGTTTTCTTCCTCTTCTTCTACCTCCTCTTCTTGCCATAGATACTGTGAAGTTCTTCTCATAGGTGAAAGTGACCTTGCTGATCTTCTACTTGACGAGTTCGACAACGAACCTCTCTGTTTTCCCCTGCTCTCCCTTTGCTGCTCTGCTTCTTCAACTTGTTTATTTGTCGAAGAAAATCCTATTCTTTTCTTTCGAGTTTCCATAACAGGAGACGGCTTGATCATACCACCATCGAACAAATCTTCAGCTGAAACAGAGCCAGTTTCCAATTCTTGACCAACATCGAACGCAAATTCATCGACATGACTACTAATTTCACCCTTATCTTTATCATCATCATCACCATCAGCAACGAATAAGCTTTCAAATTCACGATAAAATTGGGACAAATGAGTAGGGCTTGGAGGTGCGCTGAAGTAAAATTCGCCATTAAATGGCTTTGGTGTTGCTGGTGGACTTGTAAATGGTGTTGATCTTGCACTATTGAAATCAAAATTATCCTTTTCATTATATGGTATCATAACTTCCATTTTTTTTATCTCTTGCTGGTTTCTGTTAAATTGAATTAAGAGAAACAGAGTAAAATGGAGTTTTTGAACAAGGCGTATATAAAGAAATGGAGAAGGTAAGAGGATTAGAAAGAGCAAAGAAATGGGAGAGGCAAATATAATTGACTAATGTGGGGCAAATGAGTATAAATTCTAATCAAGAAAGAGCCGCCTTTTATTACCTTTCTATCTACGTGACAATATTATATTTGCCATGCTTTCTTGCTTCACATGTATTCTTGATTTTTATACTCCTATAATGTTTAATATAAATTATAAATTTCTAGAAAGTGAGTTTCTGATTTGAACTTCGGACAAGTAATATATAAGTATATGTTATCTTGTACAGTTCGATTATTGTATTATTTGATTCTACTTTCTTCGTTTTATATTAGTTATCTTTTAATAATTTAATATATTTATTAAATAAATAGTATTAATTATGAATTCATTTTATTAAATTAGTTTTATTAATTATATTTTAAAAAAATAAATTTAAGTAAATTCATTTTGTTTAGTCATTTAATGTTAAGGATAATATTGAAAAAATATAATAAAATTTTCTTAATTTCATCAAAGAAATAACTAAATTGAAACAAATATTTTTATAAAGTTGATCAATTAAAACAAAACTAAGAGAGTGTAGTTTTCTATTGCTGTACATGATTTTTATTGTTATTTATTATCTCTTCTGCTTATATTACATTTTTTTATCATCTATTTTTATTTTGAATTTATCAAAAATAATATTTCTGTCTCATCTCTGAGGTATAGATAAGCTTGAGTCACCCTATTCTTTGTAGTCTGTATTTTATGAAATTAACTGCACATTTTATTGTTATTGTTACTGAATTCGTAGCTCAAACTCGAATTTCGATTTTGACGTAAATGATGTCCCCGCAAAATTATATACGAATATAAATTTTGGATTGTCCTTCAAGTAAAAGTTAAAGATATTTGGAAAATGACATGAAGAATTAGTTAATTGAAGGGGGTAGAGCCATGCGTAATGAGCTTCATCATCTTGTGTAGTTATGTTGATTTTCCTCTTTCTTTTATTTGTAATTGCAAAAAACACCCTATATAGTTTATATAATTATATTGGCATCCTCGTAGTCATAGATTTTTCATTAGTGTTAAAATTTTCTTTTCTTTTTGTTTAGCGCATGGTGTTCGATACTTTTTCTTTTTTTACTCCTTTATTAAAGTTTTTATACGGTGTTCGATACTTTTCCTTTTTTTACTCCTCAATTCAAGTTTTTATCCTTTTTGCTTCCTTGATAATTCAAACTTAGAATCTCAGTGTTGAAAGTGAGGAATGCTTACTGTCCGAATAACTCCTGCTCGTCGATATTCGATACTTGTTTCGGGCCTAACTAATTTGAATTTACGTCGATAAGATATATTTAAATAAAATGAACACTATCAAAAGTGACTATATTATTAAAAGTATCGACATGAAATCGTTGTGACCGTGTTATAAGTTATTCAGAAGAATTAAAGGCGATGGAGTCTAAGAAATAAAACAGTAGGATTAGACATTAATGAAGAACATTCTACTTTCTTTTTAAAATTTCAAAACAACGAATAAAAGGTTTCATAGCTTCATCATGTTTGAGCTCTGATAACGAAAGTTAAAAATTGTAAATAATATTGGACTAATATATAATAAACAGAGAGATATACATAATGAAGATTTATATAGTATACTCCAAATACTTAGGATTAGTTAATAGTAGAAATGTTATTTATAATGGTAAGTGACCAAATGGTATCAAATTCCAAAAAAAAAAAAAAGGGACTAATTTTGTATTTAAGAAATAAAAGGGGAAATCTCCTTAATTTTGCAGATTAAGGGTTGTTTATAGTAAATAAGTCTTGGAGTTTGGAGCTCATGTGATGTATCACACAGTAATATTCAAACAGTCGTAGTAGGTTGGCCAATGTGAAGACAAATTGATTGTAAGTGAGATAATTAGAATAATAAGAGGTAAGACTGTCATTATTCTTAATCATATTATATTATATATAATTAACGTGGGAAGCAAGATTATTAGTTGCAATTAAATAAGGGAAAGTGAGGCTTCAAAATTACTGCTGCTTAACTAGTGAATAAAAAGTAAATTCTTCCTTGTCAAGCACTTATACAGATTTACTTTTGACTAATTGTTATTTTGTGTTGACCATTGCATGCAAATGATGATCAATATCGGTTCTGGTAGGATGGTTGAGATTTCTCCACTCTGAATTAGAAGTGTCAAATTTGAATTCTTGAATATGAAAAAAGTTTTTGTTGGGAGCGCCGCCTTCGGAAATAGACCCCTCAATGTTTGATTTAGATTTAGTCGAATTCTAATATTAATAGCGGACATCAATTTTTATTTTTTTTTTAAAAAAAAAAAAATTGCGTGCAGATGGTAAGCTAAGGTGAATATTGCTATTCACATGTATCATTAGTCAAATATGTTGCTCTAGTATATTTTTGCAAAAGGTTGAAATACGAATGATAGCATTGATCTTCACTGAATTTCCAACTAATGACACAACAGTTTTGATTAACAGTGACTTCTTATTGAACTATTTCCTTATGATGGTGAATATAGTTCTTTTTTTTCCTTCTTAGTTTATATTTGATGTTCGATACTTATTGTTTATTTTTAATAATCCAAATCTGCAAAGACTGATTAAAAGAGAAAAATGCTTCCTCTCAAAAAAAAAAAAGAAAAAAAAAACATTTTCAACTCTCGAATTTGCGTCCCTTTATTAAAAGTGAAGCTGTGAAGGAATTAAAAAGAAAAACAAAATTGCAAGAAGATTAAAAAAGATTAAAAAAAATAAATTAAAACGCCTAAAGCTAAAAAGATTAAAAATTGTGGTTGGCAAGAATTGAACCTTTTGTCCTCTAAGAAAATTGAACCTTTTTATCATTGGGGTCAGCTTTCGGCTTGTATGGACGAAATTAAACATTTAATTGATATCTACATCTGTAACATATAAATCTATAATCTATATTTATATCTATACCTAAATCTTTAATTTATATTTATATTTATAATTTATATAATATATAATATAATATATAATATATATTTAAATATATTATATAAAAGTGTGAAGGGCCTTAGAAATGTTGTTTGAACTTTTTGTCCTTCATTAAAAGTCTTTATTTTAGACAAAATCGTCTTTTCACAATTTTTTCTAATATTTTAGAGCTGAAAATTAATTAAATAAATTTATGGTAAAACATTTTCTTATTAGAAATCATCAGAATTAATCACAAGTAATATTTTTTTCATTAATTTAAGAATTCTAAATAAACTAAATTTGATTTTAAGAAAATTAAAAAAATCTAGAAATGAATATAAAAACATTAGAATATGAAAAATTTAAGAAGTATCAAATTTTTGAAAGTTTTAAGTACTTAATAAAAATGTAATCAATGATTTGTAAAGATTTGACTTTAAAAATAATAAAAGATTTTAAATATAGAAAAAAAAATAATTGTATCACAAATATAGTTCAAATCGATGCGTCTCTCTTAGCCTTTGACAGCAAAGGAAAGAGGTATTGCATTGCAAACGTAAAATTGACGATCCATCAATCACTTGAAACTTCTGATAGTAAAATATATATGTACTTACACTAAAATATATATTTATGTTTAAATTATTATGTTAAAGTGTGAAGGATCTTTGAAAAAAGATTTAAATTTTTTACACTTCATTAAAAATCTCTGCAATGAATAAAATCATTTAATTTTAAAGAATCAAACATTACATGTGCGATTAAACTAGTACATACAAAAATTTAATCCTATACAATATGTAATTTTTCGACAAAGAGAGTTCGAATAAACCGATTCTTTCTACCTAGATCCACCCATGTCCATCACAACCCTAGATGGTAATGTAAATCTAGCTCATGGTTGACTATAAACGTGTGATTAATTAACTAGAGAATTAGTTAACCATCAAAAGTCAGACTAATTCTAGATGATAAATTCCTAATTAGAGAAGTTAACTGCCAAATGTCAAACTAATTCTAGATAGAAATTCCTAATTTTCTTTTAAAACAATCCTCACCCACCCCCTACACAAAAAATTCCTTCTACCTATTTTCAGCCGATCTATATTTATTAATCCTCCAATTTTGGAAGTAAACTAACAACTACACCTATTATTCTACTTTGACATTTATATTTTTAATTGAATGTTCAAATTGTGTGTTTAAGTATGAGGTTGTTCATGACTAAATACTAATTCATAACTTCTAGATGCTAGATAGGGTTTATAATAATTAGCATGAGATATGTTGGATCAACCTATGACATATTGACTAATTAAGATTGTATTTAGCAAATCATAAAGCCCCATGTGGACCCAAATATAAAACAAAACTACAAAATCCTTTCATACTTAAAGCATATACCACTAGATCTACCCTATTTACCCCTTTTTTTTTGGGTTTCCGCCCGATGTCTGGTATCCATATTGGAGCCTCGACTAATTTGAATTGCGCACTGTAGGGCTCATTCTGGGAGTGACACGTTCAACATGATTTTCTTCATACTCAGAACTCAAATCCAAGACTTCTAATTAAGAATGGAGTAATCTCATCACTATATCAGGAACCCATAGTAGTACCCTATTCCCCTTGATGATATTAGGCAGTTAAAATGTACACTATAATTAGAATGTCAAAAATAGACCTTGATATTTTTTCTATACATGCATTCAGGTGCATTTAAAGTCTTATCGATCGGCTAACTTTTTCTTATGAGGCCATCACTTCACCTGCTTTGTTAAATAATAGGTCATAACATTGAAAATGACATTATTATTATATTTATTAAAAAAATGATATAGTAAATTTGTATGATTAATCACCAATAACATAACCGGGGTAGGTGATGATGTGGAGCGGGGTTGGAAAGAAAATGATTTTAGGTTTGACTTTACTCCAAAAGCTAACTCACGAGGAAAATATTATTTAAATTCAAGACTAATTATTTATTTATCTTTCGATGTGAGACTCTGAACAAAATGCGTTTCGATTAGTATTTTTTCCTTCGCACTAACGTAATATCAAGACTAGTAAAAGAACCAAAATTTATAGATCACTGAGTTCCTCAGAAATCGAAATTCAAGAGCCTAATAAGTATAACAACTGACATATATGACGTTGCTACATCAGATATCTGAAATTAGCTTATTATATCATCATTTTCTTTAGGAAAAATTAACTATATAAATTTATTAGATTAGTTATTACAAGTTATAACAAAACTTTTAAGTTTTCAAGTTATAGCAACTTTCATTTAAAAAAATATATATAAGAGAGGGTTTTTTGTTTTGTTGAAAATACAAAAAAGTAATTAATGAAAAAGAAAAATTAAGATTTAATACAATTAATATACAAATATAGTGAACCTTAATTAGTGATCTTTATCCACCCTAAATCCCTCTAACAGTTGTTTTTCCTCCTATTTTAATGCTTGCATTAAGAATTTCATCTTCATACACTATCTTCCTCTTTGTACACGATTAATTTCTGTCAATAAATAAAAATATTATAATTTCGGCGTCAACAAATTGCTGAGGATTATAATTTGAAAAAAATGCAAAAACAAGTAGTATTTCTTTTGATAACAAATATGAATTTTGTTAATTTGCATTCAATCATGATACGTCATGGAGGGAGATGAAATTCGTTAGGTTTGTTAAATTTTTTTTTATGAAAATGAGTATTTTTCATTCAAAACGAATTTAAAGATTTATTTTTTTTGTATTTCTTCAATTCACTATTTTTTGTGTTTCTTCAATTCGTTATTGTTACATTCTCGAACTGAAAGGTCAAGCACAAGCAGGTAAAAACAATTGTGTATTTTTAGTGTATTTAATTGGATATTATATTTGTATGTAAATCGGATATCTGTTTTCTGAGTATTGATTTTTTTTAAAAAAATAAAAATTTAACAATTATTATTTGATTTATGTGGTGGAGGACTACACTTTGTTTCTTTGTTCTTCAAGAATTAACAAACCAAAGATTTTTAAGATAAGAAAGTATTGTGACATTCATATATGCTCAATAAAAAATTTTCAAGTTTTTTTGATGAAAAGAAATGGAGTGTTTTACACGGATATGATGCCTTCCCTGTGATGCTCAAAATTTTCACAAGGAGATAATATTATTTAGCAACTTAGTATGCCCTCAGTGGAAAATATATAAAACATTAAAAGGAGAAATTTTGGATAGACCTTTTATTTAGAGAAAAAAAGGTTCAAGTTTCTTAACACGATCTTTGAATTGTTTGTTTCATATCTTAATGCTTTTGTTATTCAATTCCAGGTATTATGTAAAGATGATATCGAAACTTTAGATTTGTGCAAGAACATGATGAAACAAGGTGAATGGCCACAACTTATGGTTGTTTTTTATCCCAAAGAAAGGTATGTGCTTGAACAGACGTTGAATTTTTACTGTGTATATGATCAATATGGGATGCTTCATTTATCTATTTGTTTTTCATTTTTCAGATTTACTGTTGAAGCAGATGTGTTCATAAGAAACTGGATAATAATTACAGAGTATGTTGGAGATGTTGATTACTTGAATAACCGTGAAGCTGATGATGGAGATAGCATGATGACTCTTTTAAGTACTAATGATACATCAAAGGACCTCGTCATTTGTCCTGATAAGCGCAATAATATTGCTCGTTTCATCAATAACAAGCATTTGAAATCGGGCAGTACATGGTATTTGCACAATACCAATAACATACTATCAATAACAAACGATGCTCAATGAATAAAGACAATGAAACGAGGTCTTGAAAGATTAATCGGACTATTTTGTTGTATAATTCTAGGGCTTTTCCTAATAGGGGTATAATCAAACTTGATTTTTTCGGACACTGTCTCAAGAAAATAAAAAAACGTTTAAGATATTAAACTAAGCTCAAGAGTGAATGAATGTTGGAAACCAATAGTCATAATCAAAAGAAGGGAAAATAAGTTGAAAAGAGTGAATAATAATGAGATAAAGACTTTTATTGATATTTGGTAAAAATTTAAAGATCTTGCGTATGTTTTGGATATACAACTATGGTAAAATGCTCTGTAGAAAAGGGTAAAAAAAAAGAAAAAAAGAAGTTAAAAAAGATAAAGAGATAAGACTTCTATTGATAATTAAAGATAGTAAAATATGAAAAAGTGTATAATCAAGTTAATC
Organism: Capsicum annuum; assembly: GCF_002878395.1. Classification (NCBI taxonomy): domain Eukaryota; kingdom Viridiplantae; phylum Streptophyta; class Magnoliopsida; order Solanales; family Solanaceae; genus Capsicum; species Capsicum annuum. The sequence goes on along the minus strand of NC_061114.1, from coordinate 223,979,518 downwards.
GTTCAATTTAATAAAAAGTATGAAATCAGTTCTTAACTTTACAAAATATATTTACCATAGATAACTCCTTAAATTATGAACAAACTTTGATATTTAATTATTAAAAAAAAATATTGATACCTTAACTTGCCATAATTATCCAAGACTTTTAATTAAGAGTGATAAATGTTAAATGCTAAATATAAGGAAATAACATAAATAATAAATATTGATAAAATGATTTTCAAAAATTTAATTAAAATATGCTTTTCTCAAAAGTCATCATAACTTGTAATTATTTCTTTAAATTTAGTAATTAATGAAAAGTTATGTTATAACTTATAATTAACAATCTAAAAAGTATATTTGGGATAATTTTCACTTTTCTATTTTCTTCTATTGAATATGTAATGTGATATATAAGGGAAGTTAAAATCGCCGAAGGTCATGGTGGAGTGATAAATATTCTTTCATTCTTAATCAGATATTTCGAACTTGAGTCATGGCTGCATATCAAGTCGCCTTTGATTGAGAATATTTTATCCATTAAAGTAAAACTTTTCGACACGAATATCAATTAGTTGAATTCAAAATCGATATCGACCATCAAGTAAAAAAATGAATAAAAGTATCTTAAAAACAATATAGACTGTATTTGATAAAATTTAATACAGTAATTTTTTTTATTACAAAGTAATAGATGTATAATGAAAATTGCAAGTCTCAGACTTCAATTTCTAGATTCCTACGACAAAATTGTCTTTCAAAGTCACCTTCTAGAACGCAAGAATACGTGTATCAACTACTACTAAAGTTTGTTGAAAAAAAAATATATATAATAAGATATGAGATCTACTGAATTAATTTTATATCTGAACAATATATTCATACAACTATTAAAAAAATATCCAACTCGTGCAAGTGTGGTTTGCTCTGTTATTTGGACTTTTTTTTCCTTATATTATAATTCCATTTAATTTAATGCGTGAGGAGAACCTAATTTTGGATATTTACAGCTAAAGTTTGTGATGGAGTAACTTTGGAGTTGAGATTGAAAAATAAAATCACATTTAATAGAATGTGTTTTATTCCAAAGAAAAATTTCTTTTGCGAATTTAGCTTAGATTATGATGCTTTAAATGAATATTAAACATCAAATGAAAATAAATAATAATTAAAATACTCTCCATTTTGTGCACTAGTCACTAGGGTGTTAAACATCTAACTTTACGGATTAGTCAATTTATCCTCTTAATTAAGAGAGAGAAAAAAGGTTAGGGGGTTTTAGGTGGCAAATTAATTCTGGCTTAAATAGATACTACAACTAGATAATACGACATATTGGACACACGTGCTAGGCTGAAACTAAGATCAGAGGAATAAACGTTTTCGTTACCGGAATAAATATTTTATTTTCTGGATTCCTCACTTGTTTTTTATTTTCTCTTTTACGAATGATAAATTTTGTAGTAGAGGCGAACCCAGGATTTGAAATATGTGGGTGCATCAGTGTTGTCAAAGACGTGCATAAGCCCTGAAGCAAGACTTAAAATATGTTGAGCGCTCTTTCCCGTGTCAATTAGGCTTTTTGAAGAGACGAAGATATTTCACTTTATAAAAAAATATTATTTTCTTTGTTCATATATTTGTCATTTATGCTTATATTATTAGTCTTGGATTATATATATATATATTAATATTCTTCTCCCTTTATACCTTTTTTGTTTAATCTCACGTTTTATATATACTCTGTGTTTAAACACAATGGACCTTGATATTTTTTTGCGTTTTTTTGTTTTCGATAATACTGTGATGCACTAATATTATCTTAACATAGACGTTAGCAAAACCTTCAGTGTCGATTAAAGAATATTAGCATATTCGATTGGTCGTCAATGATATGAATAATACTAAAAAAATAAATATATAAACCAGATATGAGTTCTAAGCTAATAACTTTAATATGTTGACTTTTAACATTTTGAGCAATTGGTTGTGGTAGCTTAATGGTGAAGTTGTGTTCATCATACAACAAGGTTGCCGCGCTACCCGAGGATCGATCTTGAAGTACCAATTTTGTTTGGGTGCACTATTGTTTATATCCCAATTTTTCAAGCCAATCTTCCACCAAAAGCAAAAAAAAAAAAAAAAGCATAATCAATCACATTTGAAATAGAAGCCCAAACGAACGAATAAGCAAGTGTTTGGTCTTCTTTAATCTTTATTAGTTTGATTAGCAGCTGGAACACTTCCAAAATTATTAATAAATATATTTTATCTGAAATTTCTCATTTGATTTAATGAGTATGATAGATATTTAAATATCGTTAATCTCGAAATAATTAATTTACATGCAACAAAAAGAGCTTTTAAAAAATAGGTAAATGTATGAGGTTCATGGCATTGATTTTATTTCCATCACGTATCTAGAAAATACTTAAATTTGCAGAAAATGCAAACTATTGCTGACTAAAATTACCTCAATGTGGTTCTCCTCCTCCTTGGACACGTTGTATAACTATAGTTTTCATTAAATTTAACAATTAAAATTTATTAAATATTTGACAAAAATAAAAAAGTGCTTACTTACAACAAATTCAATTGACTAAAGTTACTCAATACTATATTTAAAAGAGCATTTTGCACCTATCTCCAAACGTAAGAAATTTTTTCATCATTTTTTCACTTGTGGGTTAAATCGAGTCATCGAGAAATTTCAAGAAAAATAAAGAAAAGAAACAGAGAGAAATGCTTCATTGGGCCTAAAACAAGTCTTATGGGCTTATAACTATTAGGTTGGGCTTGTAGGAATGTTATGAATCAATCAGTTGCAGCCCAACTTAAATACGAATGTCACAAAAGAAATTATAGGGCCGAGAAGTAGCAATAAGATCAAAAGGCCTTTAAAAAGACTGGTTCGGGATCCAGGCTCAACTAGAAACAACTTAAATACAACCGTGTATTGGAAAGAAATGATAAAGAAATAGACTTTGGGCCTAACTTAACCTCAAAAGCTAGCTCACGAGGGGAGGATTACCCAAGACGATATAAGGAGGCTAAGGAGTCTTTAACCCACCGATGTGGGACTCCAACACCCCCCGCACGCCCAGGAGGATAGACATCTGGAGCGTGGACAATATAAGACGGGGGGCCCAACATCGAAAATAATGAACTGGGTGGGCCTGGCTCTAATACCATGATAAGAAATGGACCTTGGGCCTAACTCAACCTCAAAAGCTAGCTCATGAGGGGAGGATTACCCAAAATCATATAAGGAGATCAAGGACCTTTTAACCCACCGATATGGGACTCCAACAAGAAAGGATTACGAGAATTATGATCATGCTTAGACAAAGTTTATGTTTCTCATCTCGCTTTCTCCGAATTTAGTTTCCCTAACTCCTTCAGTCTATCCTTGTTTGTACTTTCAATATTTCTATATTTTCGTTTGAACTTTTACCGTTGGAGTTATGGCTTTTACTTTCTAAAATTGAAAGGTATTTCAAATTCCACAAATTCATTTTCGCGACAATATCTTATAGTTTCAGAAATGAAATTTGAAACCTATTGAAGTAGCTTTTTTATTTTTTCTGAGTTGAGAGTCTATTATCTCTATGGTAAGGATATGGTTTACGTACACTTACTCTCCATAGATTACACTTTATGTTATTACGCACTATCTGTAAATTTATTTTACCCCCAATGTTTTTACTCATAACTTATTATCTTTTTTTTTTTTAAAATCTAATATTACATGTGTAATTCTTTTTTGTTAGTCAGCAACGTGTATTTATATATATTTATGACTTGCAGAGAAATTATAAATAATTTTGTCTAGACAAAAACAAGAAACAGACAAACAATCACCTACTGCAAGAAATTCAGAAGCATGCAAATGTAATGGGCCTTGAAAGTACAGGCCTAGGCCCATTTTCTGTCTACTGTTATCTCTGCAACTGTCTACTTTGGGTGGAAAAGGCATTTTGTTCTTTACTATACAAAGAAGGTATATTGATGACCCGGCCCACATTGAAAAAGACTTTTTATTACGTCTAATTAATTAAGGAGACTTTGATTTTTTGTGGAGCTAGAGACAAAGTTGGATTCTAGATGAACTTGTCAAGTCCTTTTCTGAATTAGCATGTGTCTTTCTTCAATCATACTCTTTGCTCTTTGCCAAAAACAAAAAATAGAAAAAAAAAGGTGAAGGTCGAAGTCAGAATTTTCAGTAAGAGGATTTAAATATCAAGATATGAACATATGAAGAAGTCGAGAGAATTCAACAACAACTAAAAATAGATTAAAAGATAGACATAATAGATAAACATGACCTGTCCTCCAACTTTAGTGTGCACAAGTAGACACTTAAACTATCATAAAATTGAACAAGTAGACACATCCTTCTACATGGCACGTCTCATGCTATTTGACATGTGGGAAGCGTGCACCTCACGCGATTTACCATGTAGGATACCTATGTCTACTTGATCAACTTTACGAAAGCTTAAATGTCTATTTTTTCAAAACCAAAGTTGAAGGACACATATGTCAGCTGAAGCCGAATTAACAGACACGTTAATGTATCATGCCCCAAAACAATAAGTAACCTTATATATATAATAAATTTTTTGATGAGGGGAGTTCAAATGAACTCTTCGGATACCTTAGCTCTGCCCAAGTGAGAGGGTAGTTGACGCTTGTATCTTTAAGAGGTAAAAGTCCAATTACATCCTTCCAAGGTCCAACAATAATAAAATGATGAAAATTATAGTATAATAAGGTTGATATTTTTTATGACAAAAACACGATAGATCAATTTCATACAAATTCTTTTTTTTTTATTTAATGAACAAGAGCTATTGAGTACTTATAAGTTCTGCTGATCAAAGGTGATGGATATTGTGAAATAACCGAGATGCATGCAAACTAAATTATATATTGCAATCGTATTATATGTATACTTTATATTCCAACATCTATAAAAACAAAAATCTTTTTTAAAACAAAGATTTTTTTTTCGTTGGATTTTAGAAGGAAATTGTATATTTATACATAGTAAGCTAGCCCATGTTAACGAAAAGCAATATCAACCAAACAATTTGTTTGCATTATGTTCATGATGAACTAAGCACACATTTATAGCAAAAGTTTTGTTTGTATAAATAATAGATAAGCATCTAGTATCTTCGAACTATGGCCAAAGTTGCTACGACACACTCCAACTTTATAAGGTTCTCATTACCTCCTCTGAACTCAATTTTTGCATATTTTTGTTACCCTTTTATGCTGATGTGACACTTTTTTTTACATAAAATGGAGCCCACATCAAAGGTGCCACATCAGCTCAAAAGGCTGATAAAAGGCATCACGTCAACTAAAAAAGATAATAAAAATATGTTAAAATTTAGTTCAGGGGTAATAGAACTCCATAAAGTTGAAGTGTGTTGTAACAAATTTAGTCAAAGTTTAGGAATACTAGATGCTTTACTCTTATTTATATGACAAACTAGAACCATATTTTGTTGGGTTTTTGTGATAGAAGTATGAACTTACTCTCTAATTTTTAATTTTTGATTTGAATTGCTCACAATATAAGTAAGAACCATTTTTGGGGCTAAATTTAAGTGCCTTATTAAAATGAAGTTTCTCCTTATTAACAACAATTTAATTCATTTTCGATTGATGTATATACAAGCAACTATATAATATAGTCTCTTAATGATGCATTAATATAGTGCATTTAACAACCATCTAACGTGGTCTGTTCTATAAATTATTAAATACCAATTATCTCTAGCAAGCTATGCCACATTTAAGAACAATCCTATCTTAGCTTAGGTTGGTTCAAGGAAAATTTATTACTTTTATAACCTTATTAAGCAAGGGGCAAAGGTAGAAGACCAGCTACGACCCGATCAAATTCAATATCTTTTGTTCAAACAATATTGTTTGTGATGAAAGTAATAGCCTTGTGTTATAGCCGCCCTCCGGCTTACGACTTTTACACTATTACTATTGTTATGTGAGTGATTTAAATTGATCAAATTTTTCTCAATCATCCTAGTCGAAACTTGCATGCATCATTTGTACAAAGGTAAAGCATAAGGGGGAAGTGGAGGGTAAATATATTTATGAATGTTATAATATTTAACACTTAAATAAAGTCAAAGTTGAATAATTCATGAAACAAATTTCTGACCTAGTCACTATCCAATAAATAGCAGCACATTATTAACAGCCTAGCATCATTTGGCATGTTCTATCCATAACTATGTGCACAAATGCCATATAACTCAGCCAATCCCATTCAAGCTACTCATTCTTATTAATTCTAACCTCATTTTCTTTCACTCTTGACAGAGTCAAACTAATTCAAAATTATGTCAAAACCTAATTAAGTTAAGTGAGTTTTGGTGGATACAGTTACCTAACGCATATGCTCGATGTAATAGTGATGCATGCAAATTAATCGAAACACCATGTCGCTAAAAAAATGCACTTGATCAGTTGATTGTGTTATTTTGTGTTGCTCGGACTCTCCAGATATGTAACCACATTTGTGTCGGATCCTAAAAAATGCACTACTTTTGAAGAATCTGACACCTATTCTTCATCGTTTTAGAGTCCGAGCAGCATAGATATTATGAGAAGTACTACTGCAAAAGGACATAAGTTGATGGCAATTGGGATTCTAGTGTCCATATTTGTCTCTAGTAAACATTATGGGAAGATCCAGCTGCATATCTCTCTTCAAATTATATTTGAAACAAATCCAATAGAATTCAATGCTTTGACAGAATTGTATAATGGTATGTCTCAATTCACACCAATGCTCTTTTAATGAACAAATCTGCTTGATGCCACTTTCTATTAAAGTATACAGTTGGCAATCTTTTCAGTTCTTGGAGATCAAATTAAAATAGATTAAAATATTTCTTGTTATTTATACTAAAGAGTTGTTAGCTTGTCATGTTTTTGGAAGTCAACATTTTTCAGAAAGGTAAAGCAGAAGGAAACTGAGCCAAAAAGATCGGAGTTTTCACATACAAAACAACAACAACAACGTACACAGTGTATTTCCAAACAATGGGGTCGGGGGAGGGTAGAGCATAGGCAGTCCGTACCAGTACCTCAGAAGCGAGGTCTAACACAAAACAAAATAAAAACAAACCAAAAAACTAAAACAGAAGGAAAGCCTAATCAAGAATTCACCCCACATTGTATCTTTGATCTAAAAGATGGATAATGAAGAACTCAGCTAGTTAATGTAATGGTAATTCTATAAATAATTACTCCTCCCAAGTGTCAAAATTTACTTACAAGATATACACTTAAAACTTAACTATGTATTTGAATCCCCCCTCTATACCACCACCAAAAACTTAAAGTCTAATATATTGTTGAAAAACAAAACTTACATGTGTAAAAGGTACCGGAAACTAAATTCATACGGTACTATCTTAAGAACATGGGATAGGGGCTCGTTATTCCTTCTCTCGAGACAGTTGATTGCTTCTTTTCCATGTTCGTTCGGAAGTTGAAGACATATCCAATCAAGTAGGGACTCTAGATCCTTTGCAAAATCTAGAAGATACCAGTCCAACAACTTTGGTATTGCTACCAACTTCTTTGATGTTGAAATGCCAATGGATGCTTGCAAATACTCCTTCTTTGCAACTTGAAGCTCATTTTCAATATTTGCTGCAGTGTATACTCTCACCTATTTAAGACAGCACCGGAATTAGCACTGTTGTGTATAATAAAGGCACGGAAGAGTTGAAAACTAGATAAAGTGGCTCTTTTTATGCAAAATATGAAGATACAGGCTGGTCAGTGCATGGTACTGTTATATTAAACCACTTGTGTTGTTTACGAGTTGAAAATTATGTAACAGAATTGAGATTGTTACAATGATTTAACGTTTCCAATGTTAGATTTAAATACATTAAGTTTTCTCAAGTGTAATACTTCAAGGAAAAAGGCGCTTATAACTTACAGCAGGAGACGAAAAACTTCCACAAGAGAGCGCAAATGTCACCAAGGGTTCAGAAAACTCCAAACCGAAGATGCTGCGTGCAGTCATCTCATCATTCTTTACACCCTTTGCAAAAGTCTGGTGAGAGCAAATCAAACAGGGCGGACTTTTAAGTTATACGTGAACAGGAAAAAATGTAATTCCCCCCTAAAGTTGATATAAGACTTACAAATTTTGAGTGATAAGGCAACCTCAGAATGAAATGCTCAATGGTTATGGCATTAAGCAAGTGTCCACTAACATTTATTGTTGCCTGTATAAGGTGGAATTTCACCAATTAAAAAGCGAAGAATATGCATCATATCATTATCAACTGATTGAATTAGCAGGCTTATCGTATGAGAGAGTACAGGTGATTGCACGGATAGGATAGGACGCCGAAGCATTACCTTTTGCATCAATGCTACAACCATTTCAGGGTTCTCAGGTAGGCCATACTCCAGGAAGGCCTGAAATGTTAACCAAAGGATGGAATGAGTAAAAAATAAAAAAAAATTTGGAAGGCGGCATATTCATAAAACAGAATAACACATATTCCTATTGGTAAGATATACACAGAGCACAATAAACTGTAGGAATCTAAATCTTACATTCATCATGCATGAGTTGTAAATGTTGATCCAGAAAGCGAGCTTTTCTTGGTGGCTAAGGCCCTGTAAATTCGCTGATACAAGTTTCTCAAGCAGAAGTCTGAAAATAAGACTGAAAATGTGAGAAAACATCCTAATAGAATATCTTGAAAGATAATATAACTTCATTAAGCAATATATTTACCAACTTACTTCAGTCTACGAACTAGGAAAACGGATATTGTTGTTCGATTTGGATTTATAGAAGAAGCTTCAACTACATATAAATGCTTATATGGACCGATATCTCTCCTTTCAAACTTTGAACATATTCCAAAAGGATCTCCAAACTCTTTCTTCTCAATGCTCTCACATGAATTATATCCTGTCAACGAAGGTAATGTATCTGCTGTAGTCCTGCCCTTCCTGGAGCTCATCCTGAGGAAAATATTCAACAAGCATTTCAATACATTTTCCGAGATTGTGTTTGGACTTTCATCTGATGACGGTTTTCTATCTTGAGTAACGAAAATTCTCTCTTCCAGACTCCCGTGGTACATTGCTTGGTCCTCCAGCTGGAAATCATAAAAGTTCAATATCCGTTATGCTGCACAAGATTCTTAGTTTGGAAAAAAATGAAGGTCACTGAATTATCAACCTGCAATTTCTGAGGATCTACACGCTTCTCTGATAATTTGTTCTCAGCAGGAATCTTCTTGGCGGGAGTTCTGCCAGTTTTCACTTTCGCATTTACTGATTGATGCTTGCTTTTTGTGGTAGACCATGAGTGGTTCTCTTTTAAGCAGCTATCATCTGAAAAACATAAATTTCATAACGGTGAAATTACTCTCTTACTCCGTTACCTTGACAAGCATGAACATCAGTTGTCTTTTAAAATTTGACCAACGATGAATTCCAGTCCCAATAGATTACCAGACAGAGAAGGCGCATGTCTTCCGGAAAATGAAGCTGAATTTGATTCCAGTTGAGGTGATAACTTCGTTTGCTTCTGCTTCGGACTCTTTACTTGATTTTGATCAATGGCATCAGTCACATTATCCATATTCCTCTTGGATGACGAAATATACACAGCCTCGTGATACAATCCTTGCCTGAAATGCACAACTTTCTCTTCTAGCCTAATGACTTCCTCCTCCAAAACAGCCACTTCAGCAAGAAGCTCCAGTGTCTATGAATTTCCAATTACAAGAATTACACTTAGAATTGCAATTCTCAAATCTTTGAGCCACAAACGAACTAAGTAGAAACAAGAAAACATCATCTTCAAACTTATGACAACATCAACTATATTCAAGTTACTCTAAATTGTGCATTGCAATAACATCAATGAAGAACCAAGTAATACTAACATTTGGAGGGAGATAAGGAGGAAGACGAGGAAGAGCACCGAGAGGTCGAGTAAACGCCCTTTCAAGAGCTCTATGGACATTTTCCTCATGCCTGAGTTTCTTCTTTAGCTTATCAACCTACAATTTACGCATAAGTACAACAAATCATACAAACTAATTACACATTTACTGCAAAGCTAAAGAATTCAAGAATCAAAGGTGTGTACATCTTGTAACAATGCCATCTTTCTCTCCCTGATTGCTTTTCGTCTATTTATCGGTGTTTTCTCAGTACCCATTTTCCTGTTTCCTTGCATTTCCACTTTCTCCTACAAACAAGAAAAGCAGACAAAACAATTCAGCTTCCACAAGTAAGGAATTATAGATGCAACTGAAAAGCATAAAGCACAAACAATGCACATAAAAATGGGAGGAAAATAAAAAAAAGCAAACAACAATATGAAACTGATATGGATAAGAATCAAATGAAAACTTCCAACTTTCTTTCTTTTTCTTTTTTCCATTTTTTCAAATTTAATTCTGCAAAACACAAATCACAAACCCAAAATCAAATAAAGATTCAATCTTTTGGATCATTTAAACTGCAACAAGATTTAACCATGAGCTCTCGAGTTCAAATCCTAGCGAAGATGAAAACTGTCATCTCGAGGTGACACGTATCCCATAAAATTAGTCGAGGTGTGCGAAAGCTAGCCCGAACACGTTATAAAAAAGAAAACAACCAGCAACAAGATTTAGAACCACTCTATGCTAATCAAATAAAGATTCAATTTTTTTCCCTCAAACGCATTTAACAATATTTCAGCATAATTTCCATAACAAAAGAAGAACAAATCAACACCCACAATTTTTCTACTCAAAAATTCAATAAAAAGCCTCACCTTTACATTTTTTGATGGAGTTTTCATAGACTGCAGACTAGTCCTAACTCTGGCATTCATCTTTTTTCACTCCCTACAAGCCCCCCCC
>NC_061114.1:223941010-223968496 GCF_002878395.1 Capsicum annuum | reverse complement strand
AAAAAAAAAAAATGAATAAATGAAAATAAAGGTGCTAATATCTAAACAAAGCGGGAAAACTATGTGGGGAGAAAATTGAAAAAACTTTGAAATTCAATTCAAGAAAGAGAAGAAAATGAACACCCAATTAGCTAAAAAAAGACAAAAAAATGAACAGAAAAATGTTCAGTTGGATCCCAGCATTTTCTTGATCTGTGTGAAGAAAATGTATACTTTATTATACTTCACTTAGTAGCATCAACTCATTTTTCATCTTTCTGGGAAAATCTTTATAGTATACATTTTTCAAGAACAAACATTATTTGATACAATAGGACCTGCATATATGTATATGTGTATATATTATTGTTTCATATATATATATATACACAGAGAGAGAGAGTGAGATGGATGGAGTAGGGTTGGGGTGGGGTGGGGGTAGTTGGGGGTGGGTGGGTAAAGGAGGCATAGGGGAGTGTATTTTGTTCTACTTGTGTTGTGTCAAAGAATGTATATTTATTGTCTACATTCCTTCTGTGGTTAGACTAGGGGAGAGTATACACAATGTTATATGTTTTGAATCATAATAGGCGGATTTAGAATTTAAATTTAATGAAATTTTATCTATTGAATTCACTTAAAATGTAATAAACATGTTCTATCGTCGAGCTCAAAGGGTATAATATGAGAGCCAGATTCATCATATGGTGAATTTATGTTATGTTATTTACGTTACAATAAAACGTCTGAATGTGTGAGAAATGTTGTAATTGTCTCGCATCGATTAAAGGGACTAGATTGTTATCTCTTTATTTGATTTCAACTTTGAATATTATTCACTTTATTATTTACTATATACCGTTCAAAATTGAGTTAAATATCTAAGTTTTAGTTTAACACTCATTGTCATAAAATTAACTAATAACGTAACCATATTGTATAATTCATTAATTTAAATTTCTAAATTAGTGTTACATATCTTTCGTGGAGAAAAGAGTTGAAGAGTATTGAAAGGTAAATTTCATTAGCTTGCGTTGTGTAAAAGCAAAGCTAAAATGCGCATCTAATAAGTGCATAGTAGTGCCGTACCCTACCAGACAACCCATCTTTCTGTATCATCATGAATTAACGTGCGCCATAACCTTTTTCTATTCGATTTTTCATTCCGTCTGATATCCACTTTGAAATCTGATTAATTTAAATTCAAGTCATGAAGTGAAACTTTGGATGCAAAATGCATTCTATCGAAAATGACTTCATATTTAGAGCTTGAATCGAGACCGGGGAGGAGCCAACCTTGTGGCAGGGGTTCATCCGAACCCCCTTCAATCGACGAAAAAATATTTCATTTACACATAATTTAAATTATTTTTTATGTATCTATAATAGATTTTAAACCCCCTTTCAGCTAGGTTTTCCTCAAATATTGAATTACTGAGTTAAAATTATGACTACATCTCTAATTATTCGAAACCTTTAATTAAAAATGAAAAAATACCTATCACTTCGCTCCGATCGGGTGTGGCATTACTCTTTTCATCTTAAGGAGTGACCCCTTTGCTTTACTTTTGGAACTTTGCTTTTCTTGTTTTGGCTACTCTTAACATTAAAGCCCATTAAGTTTATCTATTTTTCTCTTTTTCTTTATTTCTACTTTTGAGAAATGTCAATTTTCCAGTACCATAAACTCATAATGGAATTTGTAAATATCTCCTCTTTCGTCATTTGCAAACAAATTTCCATAATAGCTAGTGTGTCCATAGAATTTTGTACCACTTAGAATGTTTTGGTTGGGTAAAAATGCAAACAACTTATCTTAGATTCTTGACTTTTGGAGTGTGAGTAGGCAAAGTATCTAGAGGGAAGAAAGAGTATAATGGGTGAAAAAGTGACAACTATTTTTTCTTTTTCTTTTTAACATTTATATTCGAAATTCACTTATTTAACTAATTAAGTTTGCAATTTATAAAGTTATTAGTAAAGCATCTAGTATTCCTGAATTATGATTAAATTTGCTATGATATACTTTAAATTTACGGGAGTTTTATTATTTTCTAAACTAAATTTTAACATTTTTTTGTCACCCTTTTTAGCTGACATGATACTTTTGTCAATTTTTTTAGCTGACATGATATTTTTGACGTAGGTTTCATTTTATGTAATAAAGGTGTCACCTCAATACAAAAGAGTAACAAAAGTATACTAAAATTAAGTTTAGAAGGGTAATACGACCCCTGTGAAATTGGAGTGTGTCGTAGCAACTTTGATCAAAGTTCAAAGCTACTGAATGCTTATCTCTAAAGTTATTTAAAGAAGAAACGCTTCTGATCAAAAAAAATTCGGTTAGTTATCAACGCTCAAGCTCAAGACTCTTGTTAAGGATAATGAGATATAACTCAATTCATCATATTCTTTGGTGATAAGAATAACTAATTAGTTGACACTCAATTTGCAACATATATTCATGTAGTAATTTGTAAAATATGGTGATCGGTTGATAAAAAATCTTATTTATTTTTAATCAGAGATTTTGAATTTAAATTATCGGACTAAAACAGCTGTCGGTGGGGCGAGATATAGAAATTCTCTTTTCGTAGTTGTGGAAGCCGTTTTGTTGTTGGATTCCTGTCACCCGGCACAACATGTTTATTCTCGGCGGCGATTACAGTCTCTTTCCCAGGGTCAGGCTACTCCAGAAGATCAACAGTCTAGTCCAGTTGCTTCCCTTCCAGTTGCTTCCTAAAATTATGGATCCCGCTCTCAGCTTCGTCGATCCTCTCAAGTTTCTTATTTTCCCTACGTGTCATATTGGATCGGTGAATTTCGCATACATTTATTTTTAAAAAATAATTTGGTTAGTTGAACGTGCATAGTTCTATAGCCTTTCATTTTTAAAAAGTTGATACGAATGCTATTAAGTATAATTTAATTATCTAACTAATGGTCAGAGGTCATAATATTAAAACAATTTTTTAAAACCAAAAAAATTAATACTTTCATAGAGAATTTTCTAAAGTTTACTGCAATTCTTATCCATGAAAAAAAAAGAAAAGAATGCGGCCATAAATGACAATTAATTTTTTGAAAAGATCATCACGTATTTAAATCGTAACTCACTCACAAATCTGTTGCTCTCACATTCAAAAATTAATTTTCTTTTCCTTTCTTTCCGTGCGTTAACTCACCAAAATAATTTTTTGATCGTGAATATTTTTTACCGAGTTGAATTTTAGAAATTTGTTTGGTCATAAAAAAATCACTCATAAAACTTTAAAAATATTTCAATTTATATTCATGATCAAACACAATTTTAAATATTAAACTACAATCGTTCACTTTATTATTATTATTATTATTATTATTATTTATTACAATTTCCATAACCAAAGGATAATAAGAAAAAGAAAATTATTGTCCTCTTTCGAGCTAAAAGAAAATAGTGTATCTGATAAGAGTGAATGGAAAAGGCTGATAAAATCACATGGCTTCCAACTAAAGCGCTTTAAATTTGAAAGGGATTTATAAGGGAACCAAATAAATGTGAGTAATTGGCTTTTTGTATACTTGAATTTCACTCATTCATTTGTACCTTTTTTAAAAAAAGAAAATATAAAAAAAAATGTTCACGTTCAAATCACATATTGATGATCAAGAATCAAAGTTAGAAGATCAATTAATTCATGATTTGGTCTCTTAAAAGTTTGGTTATAAAATTAAAAAGTTTTATACATTTAACTAATCAAGTTAAGAACCCCAATTAAAAGCTTGTGATGATCAAAAGTTTTACTTTGTCAATCCACTCATAAAACATATCTAGCTTAATTATTTGATACTCAATTTCACCAAGATAGAAAATGAACATGAATTTAATTAATTATCCGGCACCATATTTGTAAAATTGATTTAATTTATATACAATGAACACAAAAACAAAAAAAAAAAAAAAACATTTATTAATTTGTTGTAATAGGTCAATTCCGTTATTTATCAGGTAACTAATCCACAGTTATTCTGAACAGTTATTCATAATTATCTTTTGTTTGAGCTGACAAAGGATCATCGTATTACCAAGATTAGCATTTGTCTCGAAATGTCATCGAAGCCCTAAGAACTACGATAACAAGGGAAGTCTCGAGAGAAAGGTTATTCTTCATAAACCCTAAGAACTACGATTAACATTAGTAAATCTATTGTAATTGTATATTTTGTGTAAAGGTTAATTAATTATCTCATAAATTAAAAGAGGCACTTAGTTAAAGAATGAATTATTATATTAACAAAAAAAGAATAATTATTAATTATTAGTTAGTAGAAATATAAAAGGAGGTCATGATAAATACACATGGAGAGGTGGGTAACATTATTAGAGGAGGTGATATGGACAGACCACGCTCTCAGCACGTGACTAACTCCAAATTAAAGCACTAATTATAATATTTCATTAAGTTTTCTACTTTAGTATTATTGTTAATTAATTTGACAATTAGGGCATTTTCAAGGAAAACAAGACAAGGATATATATATATATATATACAAATTTGAGATGACATTTTCTTGAAGAGTTAATTTGATTTTAATTTATCTTTTTTGTTAGAGAAAAGACTCTGAAAAAAGAATATTAATTAGAGCGAACAACATAAATTTCGACAGTTTTGAATTTAATTATAGAAAATCTCAATATTTTGCATAATTACTGAAAATTCGATTTTGGATCCATCGAGATACATAATTAACTCCCGATACATCCAACGAAGATACATTTTTTCCTTTGTAAAGATGCATAATTAGTTTCTGGTTTTTTTCTTTCGATTTTGGGTTAATCGAGATACATAATTAGCTCCCGATACATTCTGTGAAGATATATTTTTTTTCTTTGTAAAGATACATAATTAGCTTTAATTTTTTCCGATTCTGGGTCAGTTGAGATACATAATTATCTCTTAATACATCCAATAAAGATACATAATTAGTTGAGATTTTTGTAATTACTTTGTAAGGGTAAAGTTTTGCGTAAATAGGATAAGTTAAGATTTATGTTTATGTTATTTTTCTTATTAATTAACTAGGCAAATTATTCACGAAGATATCTATAAATATTGATTATTGAGAGATCTAATCAATAAATCGGTCTGAATTATTTTCAACACAAATAGATCGAAGTTATAGTCCAAAATGGAAAATCATTTCTTAATAAGTACTAAAGTTTAATACTCCATAAATACTTTTATTGAGAAACATGATTTCGTGCATTAATTTGTGGGTCTAAATATCTAATTTCATTGGATTACTTTAGGCCAATTTTCTTTACACATACAAAGTAATAAAAATGCACCTATAACGTACATCTAGACAACTAAAACATCGAACAACGAGTTTTTCGCAAACAATGCAAATGTTGTAAATCCTCGAAAATGAATTCTCCGGAGTTAATTTCACATATAGACACTCAACTAATAATATTTTTTAAAATTTAACTTTAGAAATTTTTCACATCAGTAAGTAACCTTAAAATGTCGTCTGAATTGGTTGAGTGACATAAGTGAAATAACAATAATTAGAGTGACTTTGTCGGTAAAATAATAATAGTTGAGGGATGATTTTCTGAAATAATTATGTACTATTAATTGACTTTGATGTTTTAAAACAAAGTTAAATAGCTCTATGAAATATAAATTTTTAATTAAGATGAAAACATATCACTAGACTTGTTAGACAGAAGATGAAAAGAGTTCACTATGGACAATAAGCCAATTAAAGAAGTTGATCTAAGATAAATATTTTATTATTTGTATCTGAATTTATTAGGGGAATTAATTGGATTAATTAATGAGTGCTGAATAAATATAATTCAAGAAGATTAAAAATAATGAAGATGAGAAAAACAAATGGATTAGTTTGACAGTAACAGTAACACCGATATATGTTTTCGATCAATAAAAATATATGAGGGAAGAACTAAGAAGACATCATTGTCTCCGTGCACGCTAAGTTTTTGGGAGACAAAAGTACAAATTTTAATTAAAACTAACTTAATAAATTAACCTTGCTTATCTGCCTGTCTTAAATATTGTCATACAAGTGACAGTGTAATAATATTTTTTACTATTAAAAGTTTCACTTACACTCTATATAAATTATAATGTATTGTATCGTATT
The DNA here is from genome assembly GCF_002878395.1 of Capsicum annuum. Lineage (NCBI taxonomy): Eukaryota > Viridiplantae > Streptophyta > Magnoliopsida > Solanales > Solanaceae > Capsicum > Capsicum annuum. Next base: position 223,962,361 of record NC_061114.1, on the reverse strand, counting down.
ATATTATACTGTGTTGTATTGCATTGTTTTAATGAATACGACGTTTGAATATTTATATTGTATCGATTTCTATTGTTATATAATGTCACATGTTAACAATTTGAAGAATAAATCTATAGAAAAAGTAGGATACAAACGTACGAAATAGAGCTAGTTACTATAAAAAGGTGGGATAAATGATAAAATAAGATTGTTGAATAATAAGTAGAGATAAATAAGAGGAAAAAATAAGGCAAAGATGTGATTACACCAAATTGGTGGTTATACGAAACGAGACATTTCATTGGTACTTGACGATGGATTTAACAATACGATACAATACAACTTAAGTAACAATCAAAATACACGTTGTAATTAAATTAACAACACAATAGTCAATAACCATCCAAAAAAGTTATTGTTTCGATCTTATTGATTATAATTTGTATTACACAGAGCAATCAATTAAGATGTAGCACAAAATCACGATTTCGATCTTCAAATCAATCAAATGTTTCTAAATAATGTTTTATTTTCCCATTTCTATTTTTGCATTGTTTCTCTTAGATCCAAAATTTTGGGGACCAGATTCATCATTAATTTACACCTAGATGCATACAAGAATTATAAAGACATTTAGGGTGCAGGAACCTTCATAGATTAATAATTATTTTTAAATAAAGAGACATGGAAGTTGGAACTATACATATATTAAACATTTATTTAACCCCTACTTAATAATGTTCGTATATGACAAATCTCATATTTGATTTGACCAAAATAGAAAAATGTTCATGTTGTCATGCACTAACAGACATTGATGTGTATGGATACTCTTTGGTGTACATTATGGGAGATGATAAATTATGTCCACTCCAATAAAAACAAATTGAATGTCCAATATTTTACATTATTATTCACTTCTTTAAGAATCAGATTCTATACCTCATAGGAATTCGACAAGTTTAATTCAAGTGCTTAAAACTCCTAACTAGTCCTCCAATTGTACTAGGAAACAAACCTATAACACGTACTGTTCGTTTTGGCCTAGTAAATTTTACATACTAGTTTCTTTGTAGAAAACTATGTATCAAAGAATGTGAAATTCACCTATAATATAATGATATACTGCATATAATACGTGACACCTTCATTTTTTTCGAAAACTTGATAGATTAGTAACTCGTTTATCCTTTTTTGTGATTCGTCTTCATCGGCCCGCCCTTTATTACACCCATGGCTAGTCCTCCAACATATGTTCTTGTATGAGGAAACAGACCACGATCAAATATAGTTATACAGTAATCTTTTTTTTTTTTTTGGTGTTATAATTATTGAAAGAAACAATTACTAATTGGTTTGTCAACTAATCTCTCATAATTTTTGTCTAAGGTGATAAAAAAGACAAATTGACTAGATTGCTAAGAACAATAATGTATGATTATAGGTGCATCTTGATCTCATCTTTTCAATAGTTTGTCAATAGTCACAAACAAATAATGATTTATAGAGTAACAACACATGTTACTGTCTTAGAGATATAATTGGATGCCATATCATTAATCCCACAAGATTTAACATAATGACAGCCAATTGATAAGCAATATGACCAGCTTGCATTTTTTTTTTTTTTTGGGGGGGGGGGGGGGGGGGGTGCGGGGTTGGGGGAGTGCATATATAACCTATTTTGGAGCCACCATTTAAGTAATAACCATAATGTATAAAGATTTACTCCCTCCGTCCCATTTTACCTGTCCCAAATTAGGATGACACAGCTATTAAGAAAACAATGATTAGTGATGTAACTTTACCATTTTGCCCTTTTTAATTGTATCTTGTTATTAGTTCCAATACTGATGGATGACTAATACCATACACCATTTATATTCTTAATGATGTACTCTTAATGGTAATCCTCTTAAATAACATTTTTCAAGAATGCTAATAACAAGGACTAATCAATTACACTAAGGGTATAATGGAGGAAAAAATTTAGTCTTGTCTTGATAAATATAAAAGGACAAGTAAAATGGGACATCAAATTAGAAAATTTGACACGAATAAAATGGGACGGAGGGAGTACTAGTTTAGCGACTTCGAAACCAACTTCAGGCATGTGCTATTAGAGTTGCAAAAGTTTTCGAGTCTAGGGTTTGACAACAAACTTCTGATACTTTTGCATAAATTGACTTGCCAAAGCTAAACTTTTAATTACAATCGTGTCTGAAATGTCTGAGCTAAATTTCTGACTACAATCGTATTTGAAGTGCCTAACATGTATATGTTCTAGATTGAAAGTAGTTTTTTTTTTTTTTTATGTTTGAACTATCGTTCATCATTCTTGTCAATATTACAATATTAGTACAAAATTTCTTCAACCCTCAGTTTAAAATGAATTTTCGTATCAGATTTGCAATAATGGTGATTTTAATGCTCAAAACATTTAGTTGACTACAGAAGCAAAAGCAAAATTAAAAAGTGATTAAAGCATTAGATGATTATGTGCAAATAAGTAAATAAGAGACAAAATGAGTTCCTTTTTTAAGTTTAATCATCTAATATCTAAGAATTAATACTCTCGAATAATTCTTGCCATGTATATCTAATGTACTCTTAGCATATGTTATTTTCAATTCTTATTAGTGTAGACTTCACCTAACCCCTTTTCACACAAAAAGGTACCAAATGTCCTTTACAAGATTTTTCATTTCATTATCTGTCCAAGTCCAACTCCCAACCCTAATTCCTAGACACATACAGCTCTACTATTTCATCAAATAAAATTATTCCAGTTGGTACAATACAATTCATTGCAAACGACATTTCGGTGTAATAAAACTTCCCGCTATACACATAATTCAAGTCTCAAGAAAGGATTGAACTATAAAGGTCTATCGTACGCAGTTCTGCCCGGCCTCCTGATCACATAACAATAGCTTTATAAATTACTCTAAGGCTTTCCTTCAAAACAACAAGTTGCGGGAAAAAAAAGAAAAGGACAATGGAAACTAAAAAAAAATATTTAATTCCATGATAATTGAATACTGCAAAGTCGTACTACTGAGACTTTGTTTCTATAATAAAACAGTATTTAAGTTGTCGTAGATTTGTAGGCTCACCTGATAGCAACTAAAGAAAAAAGGTACAATTAACAGAATGATAATTTCGTCTTTATTCATCAATGATTATTAATTATAGAATAGTTGTTTAAATTGACATTTCACCTAAATATCTTCATAAGGCATAGTATTTCAGAAATACTATTTCTTGTTTAATTGATTTAAGAATTTAATACTCCAGTATACAGTATGGTCTAAGTACAAATGTTTTGATTTCTCATCAGACATACGGATATAAATAATAAATAAAACTATGATAAATGTTGTTAGAGGGTTCAGATTTCTATAAAAGGGCCATACAATTGCACCCCACCATTTGTTTGGTAAATAATGAATCGCTGTCTACTATCCTTTTTCTTGAAATGTCATAACATCAACTACTGTTACATGTTGCGATAGTCGTAGAATGGTAAGTATGTTTTTACTTTTTTTTTTTTAAAAAAAAAAAATTGAGTTTTGATTTTTGAGTCTTGATATAAATTAAAATCGCTTTTGTTAGAAAATCCATCTCCTCTAAACTTTCCCCGGTCTTCAGCCCAAGCTGGCAAAAACTTGTCCCACGTATGGTTCAGAGGCCGAACCCCACCCCAGCAGTAAGGGTGCGGCTTAGATCAACTAATACAAAAAAGATAAAGAGTTCAGACACTCCTTAAACCGCTTTGTAGTTGAAAATGGAGGTGAGGGAAGACAGAAAAAATAGCATAATTAGTAACCTCTTGCAGCATTCTTTTTGTATTAGTTAGAAATAAGACTAGAAAAAAGAGAATTTCTTTTGGTTAAGATTCCTTGATCATTGATGTGAGATTTTTCAAAATAAATTTAGATATAATTGATATTTGTGTTTCAATATAAATATCGAACACCAGATAAAAAAATAAAGAAATATCAAAATAAAAGGTTTTTCTTCAAGAACTAAAGGTGAGATTTCCTTGTAGTAATTTGTGATGTTTGCCATTATTGATCGAATCAATTCAGATTTATATTGCATAAGGTGAAGTTCAAGAAAATGCCATAAATGATTCCTTTTCCTTTAAGAACCAAAGGTGAAAGTTCTTTTTAATAACTTTTTGAATTTGATATGTACTGATCAAATTAATATGAATTTATGTTGTATAAAGGCCTATTAACCTCTCTACCAATAAATACATAATTATTTTTTCATTGAAAAATATTCAATGACTATCTCCATATATATTTTGATTAACTCGGGGAAAAGAAAAAATAGTAGTAGAACAATTAGGAAGCTTTCTAGAATTTTATTGAAAATATGTTTTCCACCATGCGTTTTCTTAATGAGCTGATTCAGTAGCATATGAGCTGAAAAATCATATTTTATAACATAAATTTCTCATTGAATGTGATGAATAAAATCTCTATTTATAGTAGTAAATTAAGAAAACTCTCTTTATTAAAACTATTAAATTTTAAAAATTCAAGCTCAAGATCGATAATTAAAAATGCGAAGATGCTCCACCAATCCTCTCGACCGGGGACTAATTTAGTGTTCTTAGTATTATTATCAATGCTATTATTAATTTTTTTTTTTTTTTTTTTTGTGTATGTGTTTGTGTGTCATATTTATACACACTAATAGTAATTGACCCTAATTTCACATCATAAAAAATTATTGTACCTCCCTTCATTAAAGTTTTTTCGTTCTCACTACTTTATCAACCTTCTTTTTTTTTTTCCTTTAGCCCCTCCACGTCTTTTCTCCTTTCAGCAAAGTTATTCATTAGAAAAGAAAAGTTAAAGAAGTTGTACCATTGTCGATAAACATTTATCTGAGCAAAAAAATAGTGTAGTTATATTACTTTTCCTAAGTTCAATTTAGAAAAACTCGAGAGATATGTACTAAAAATCTCTCATATTACAACTAAACATTAATTGCAGTTGTAAGTTGTAACATCAAAAGTAGGTCAATTTGCAATATATTTTGGTCAAAATAGCTTATTATTTTTTGAATCGTTCTAAATCTGGCTTATATGCTTGGTAACATTGGCAACACCCTTCAACCTATTACAAACTTTAAATAGGTAGATTGATGGTGTGATTACTTTAATTTGTTGAGTCCTGTCACGAAATCAAAAGAGCTTCAAGTGAGCTGTTTTTGGTAAGCAGAACTGGCGATGCAGGATCAATCGAAAGCCGAATTACGATGCCAAATTGCATGCTAACTTAGACCGACAAAGGATATTGGTCTATTAATAAGACAGTGGTTATGAAAGTTGAATTTCGCTAAAGAGTGTATGCCAATAACTCACTTGTCGAATCAACTTATCTTGAAAAGAAAAGTCCTTAAGCGTGCGACCTACACCGGACCATCAGGACAAGTGCCAGGCCCTGATGAGTAGGAGGGACCAAGAAAAACTCTAGACAATTTAAGATAAAAGGGGAAAAATGTTTGGAACAAAACAAGAAATGGAAGAAATCTCATACTCACTTGTGATGAAAGTCAAAATAAGTAGTACTAATTGGTAAATGTGGTCCTACTATATTTAGAGGTCCCAATGTGTTCTCATCTTCATTGTTTTCTGGAGATTTTTTAACTTTATACTAATAGGAAGAACACATAAAATAGAAAGAAAATTAGAAGAAAAAGAACAGTGACATTGCACTGGTGCTGTCATCATAAAAGGGCAACTATCAACCACATGCTAAAAAGCTATACCTTTTTTTTTTTTCATTTGTTGTACAATCAAAAGCTACTAACTTTTTATCCAACTTGGGAACTTGTAGCTTTATTTTAATCAACATCAAGTCTTAGCTGTCTTATTATATGGGATACTTACTCTCCTAAATAATCTTTATAATAATGTGATAATTGAAGGGAACTTACAGTAACTAGTAAAGTTATTTTCATGTCATCGGAAGGTTACAAGTTCAAGCAGTGGTAATAGTCACTTATAGAAATGTAAGGCAAAATCGTCTACAGTAAATCTTTGTAATTCGGCTCTTTCCCAAACCCAGGCAAAGCCAAAACTGTAGTGAGTCGACTGATGCCCTTTAATAATGTTAGTGATAAAAACATTGTAAGCCTTTAAGGAATCTCAGATCTACTGATCTAATGGGGATTTTTTTTTTTTTAAGACATAATGATAGTTTTCTGATGGGGAAAATGAAGTCTCAACATTCAACAATTATGCAATGAAACATGTGAATCACTATGATTGTGCTTGTGGGCACTATTGTGCAACAAGTCACATATGTATTCCAAGAAATGCTGACATGGTTAGTGAAATGGTAAACATTTCATGAGTAACACAGTTTAAATTTAAGAAATTAGAAAATTGATATTTGGTGATCTATGTACCTATGTGACCAATGGAGTTATTTGATATCTATACAAGTGAAAAATAATAGGATCTTAATAGATTAGTTGTCAAGGCGCATAGAGACAAAGTTAGAATTTTATGAGTTATGAATGATAACCTTCTTAATGAATTTTAGATAAATCGAATTTGTTAATACGAATATAGAGTTTGAAAAAATAGATTAGATTCTATCGAACGCATAGCTATAAAGACAGTCCTCCCTTGGCGGCGTACACAAAATGGCTCAAATACGGCCGGAGGGAGAGTGCTGGCGACAGTCAGCCAAGTTCAATATCCTTTATTTAAACTCTGTATTTATTATCTTATGAGCATATACCGATCACAACATGAAATTCATGAACTTCAAATTTTGATTCTGTATCATATGATAATAAAATGAAGAAAAAAAAATTAAGCGTAGCAAAACATATGTTAACCTTCTGAAAAGAGAGAGGTCTACTACAGAATCAATAGTCAGAAATTGATTTGATTTATGGGTGACATTTCCACATTAGAATATGTTGGAACCATTTTATTTGTACGAATTGACTTGTTCTGACATTTCCATTTTAGAATCTTCCTTTTTAATATTTCCAGTTCATGAATTTGTACGACTGAATTTACTGTCAAATAAAAAAAAAAGTAAAGAAAGAAATTGTCACAAATAAGAAAAATGTAGAGGGGTTGTTTAATTTCAACATTTAGTTGTTCATCTCAAATTTTATAAATAGTGGTGTGTGGTCCAATATAAACAAAAAAAAGGAAAAAGTTAAAATAAAGTAGAAAGGTAACAAAAGTATGGTGGGGATCCATGCCTAATTATAGTGACTCTACTCAAAAGAAATCACGAGTGGATCCATCTTCATGCATTTGCTTTTTCTAAAAATAAAAGTATATATAATTGTAACGTTCGAATCAGTTTGTTTGTGTGTATCTTAATTATTTTTTCATTAGTAAAAAAGAAAAATCTCCCATTTTACCTTCGCTAGAATTGATGCATGTCTTTTTTATACTATCTTTTAGTTTGCTATTCTGTAAACTCTATTCTTTTTCTCAAAAGATTTAAAGTTTCACGTGAGATTGATGAAAAATTATTTATATTTACATTTAGGTCATTTAATACTAATAACTATTAATTGGTAGCCTTATAAAAATAAAACTTAATTAACTTGCAATTACTGGTTAAGCTGCTGAATTATTTTTTCTATCACGTCACCCAAGGTACCTTTCGTATAAATCAATCCAGTGTCTCCAAGTAAAGGAATCTACTCAATATTTTGCAGAGAAAACAACTAATGAGACAACAAAATGGACAAACATGGGTTAAATGAGATGGTTCGGATCTCTCCATCCTTAATTATAAGTCTCGACATGGTCAATGCCACCTTAGGCGAATGGTGGACATATATAGGTTTAATGTTAACTATTATGAGTGTATATTTAATTTTCAACACTAATGAAAAAAAATAAATTTACACACTCTTCGTCAATTTTTTTGATTTCACCATTGGATTTCGAGTTCAATCCTTCGTGAACGAAAATTTTTTAGTGGGTGCCTGGAAGTGGACCATGTAATACACGAATTCGAATTTAATCATGTTCCAATGTGGCTACTGAACATCAGATACACACAGACACACACATATATTTGAAAATAGACAATAAGAAGGACCTAGAAGAATTAAAAAAAAAATTGAGAGGTTTGTTTTTTTTTAAAATATGAATGAGTAGGAGGAGCTTCGTATGCTTTGTGCAAATGATTTCTGATTGGGCCTGCTTTCATAAAATAATGGTCCCTGTTAAACTTTTTCTGAATTCTGCATTACGTTTTTGCATGTTTGCCCTGAAAATACCAACTACCAAAGTAACAATTGTGTTTTCTGCTCCACCTTAACCAGAGGTCGAGGGTTCGATCCTGAGCATGGAGAAAACTCTGTTGGAAGCGCTACCCCCGAATGGGGCCCTACCCGGTGCGAATCCGGACTAGTCGGGCTCCAATGCGGGTATCAAGATACCGGATGGGAAACAAAAAAAAAATTATGTTTTCTGCTTTTAATTTTTTTGCATATTCAGAAGAACTACAACAACACATATATGAGTTGTGACAAATCAGCTAAGTAAAAGCTTGGGCTAAAACTTAAAAGAATCTCTTATGAAGGAAATATCAGCTTGGACTGAGATTTTACAAACATGGGCCTGTGATGTGTAATAGTCCAACAAAATCGAAGTATTTCAGCCCACTAACTTGGTGATCTCTCACTGATTGTAGGCTTATTTTGCAATTTTCGAATACATAATTAGCATCCAGATACATAATTTTGAAGTTGAAATACCTAATTTTATACTTAAAAATGTAACAGTTTAATTACTCCATTTTTGCTCGGTTACATAATTAGCATCCTGATACATACTTTTGAAGTTGAGATACATAATATTGATTACTGGGATACATCAATTTCTGAAACTATTTGGTCGAGATCATAATGTATTAACTAGACCAAAGGAGATACATAATTAAATTATGTATCCGTAATTTATTGATGTATCCGTCTATCTTAAGAAAAAAAGAAATTTAGGTAATTAATAAAAATGATAGGGATTTTATGTAGTTTAGTAAAGATAGTTGTGGTGCTACGTAATTTTTCCTATATATATATACGCTAAAGTTGAGAGGAAAAATGCCACCTTGATAATGTCTGCGTACATTATACCCTCTCCAAACTCCTCTTGTATTACACTAGGTGTGTTGTTGATGCGATACATATATGCAACACAAAAATGTGAAATGCAAATATTATTGTTCTTGGTTATGGACAATTGAGGTTATCATAGAATATGAAGTGTAGCCTAGGGCTACTCCTTAGGGAGAAGCTTTCCACTAAGAAAATGAGAGAAAAAAGCAAGAGCTCTATTTGGTTGATAAGTTGGAACAAAATGTCCTGCTCCTCTTATTGTCAACAATGTCAAATTTTCATACTCCTCAACATATCCACCTACCTGTACAGAGGCGTATGCAGAATTTTTCGTAAGGACCTTTAAAGAAGTGAACGAATGAATAAGTCACTATAATGACAAGCGATGCCAATTTTTATATTCACACCAATGTTTTTTTCTATTTATCATCTATCTATATTATATACAATACAAAAAAAAATAAAAAAAAAAAATTCTTTTTAATGATGAGTGTTTACCTCTCCCTGTAAGTACCAAGGATACCAAGCTGTCTTAACTGGTAACTTTAGCTTCTTTATAGCATATCTTGTATCTGTCACTGGCACTACAGCATCCATATCACCACTGCAAAGTATATTTCCCTAGCACATTATGTTATCTTGAAAAATGTATGATAAACTAGCTAGGAAGAATTGAAATTGGAACGGAGAGACTAGGGAGTACATTTTTCTCTTAAACACTTACCTATATAGCCAAATCCTTAATCCACTCTTCATCAACTGATGCAAAAGTGGCAAGACAGTTAATGGTCTATCTTTCCAGCTGAGATTTAGTGTGCTACTGTTATCAATAAAAAAATTAATTTATAATTAGTGTTACAAATATACTGACAAATGTACATAACAAGAAGAAATAGGTTTCTTTTTTGTTCACTAAAACAAGAGCCATATATACTTGCAGCTCTCCCATGGATAAGGAAGATTTGTAACATTCGCGTGCATCGCCTTCTGAACTTCTGGTACGTTTAAGTAAGACTGAATATAACTCGGTAGGCATGGATCAACTTCCGATATCTATTTGCAAAAAAAGAAGAAGAAAATTACTGCGAAAAGTTAGTTAACTGAACATTCTCTTATTTTTTCGAAGACATTTAGGTTTAAATTCATGTAACATTTGCTTACTGAGGTACTTGAGAGTGATCTGTTGTTGCACAATGGCGCGTAGATGTTGTAGAGAAAGATATTTCCAATTTCTTCATCGATTTGGTCCAAATACGCGTTGCATTTCTTGGATGCAGATGATGGAGTAGAAAAATTACAAGTTGATATGATTTTGTTGTATAGTTCATCTGAAATTAGTGCATGAGACCAGTAATATTCTGTTGTTCCTTTCATGTTGGATTCAAAATCAACATAGGCATTGCCAATCTGAGATGTGAATTCCCATTAAACAGTAACATTAAAGAATTTAATCTGTCGCTAAATAGCTCATAGCCAAGATAAATCTTTTGATGATTCGTTGTTAATATATTCATCAGGTCAGTAAACTTACAGCAAGTCCTTTCAAATTGATAGTACTAATAATAGTCTTTTTCGGGTGATTGTTGTGCATAAGTATAAGCTGAGCAAGTTGAGGGACATAGTGTCCCGCGTAGCTCTCTCCAGTAAGGTAAAAGTCGCTAGCTTTATATTCTGGAAACCGTTCGAGCCAATTGACTAGAAAGGTATAAGAATCGCGAGCTGTTGTACTGTCTCCGCTAAAATTGTAGTCAGAACTTGTGTTTGTATATGAAAATCCAACACCAGCAGGTGATTCGAGAAATATTATGTTGGCCTCTGATGAATGAAATGTTAAATACATTAGTATTAGTTTATGGCGTAAAAGCCATTGGCTTAGATTTGTACTTCTTTGAGTGACTCACCAGAAATCCATGAAAATTGATTGCTATGTAGAGTACCATCTTTGTTAACTCTAAATGGCCCAAGTTCACCAAATGCTCCTCCTCCAAGTGAGGAACAACCTGGTCCTGCTTGTAACAAAATGTTTTTAGATGATCAACAACAACATACTCAGTATAATCTCATAAAGTATGAAAAAGGTGGTGATTGATGTGTACACAGATCTTACCTCTACCCTATGAGAGTAGAAAAATCATTTCAGAAAGGCTCACAGATGTTTTTAGATGATCAAGAACATGAAAATTACAAGGAGCATGTATGTTGTTTTAAGGGTAGAGGAACTATTGTATATGTGTTCTTCAGAATAGCGCTCTGATACCACTCTAAAGAAAGCCAAAATTTCGAGAAACCTATTTAGAAGGTCTTGAGGGTTTTAAGTTATCTTTAGGGATAGTTAAGTAAAATCATATACTTTACATAGTTATTGTGGAGTCCAGTCCCATAAATGAAGTTTTGAAAAATCTTTTCATGGGTTAACAATTTCAAAAGGCATTGACTGCAAATTATAAAGGAAGATTTGGTAGTTGGTCATTAAATGTGTTTACTATGAACACTTTGAAACATTGTCATTCAGTGATGTCACTGATGACATCGATGGAGATAATTTTTTGCCTATAAAAGGAGCTCATCAGCTCCCTGTTTTGATACACCCAAAAAAACAAAGAGTGAGACATCACAAAAAGTTTAGCCTGTGAGGAAAAATAGAGAGTGTGGGCGATATTATAATGAGGTGGAAAAAGCAAATGAGAGATATTTCTTTTCAATGTGTAGTGGTCTTCAAAGTATTTTACTCAGACTACAAGTGTAAAATTCTTTACTATAGTGATATCAGTTGCTACTCTCGACCCGTACGTAGTTTTTTCCTTATTAGATTTCACGTACAAATTTTGGTGTCATTATTGTCTTGTTGTTCTTGTTGATTAACCATATTATTGTTGTTTTCGTATTTATTTCTTTTTTACTGTAATATTATTATTGTGGCAGGGTTTATCCCCAACAACTGTATTAGAGTACAGGTTCTGCTCATTGACGAAAATAATATTTTGTGGTTGGGTACTATAGTCTGTAAAAGTAAAAATATCCGAAGTAAAGTACGAGGTAGCGAAATTCAACAGTGACATCAGTTTCTCAACATGACAGAGAAGGATGAGAGATCTGCTCATCCAACAAGGATCACACAAAGCACTAAGTGGCAAATCCAAAAAGACCGAATCCATAAAAATGAAGGATTAGGAAGAAATGGATGAAAAAGCTGTTAGTGCAATCAGGTTGAACTTAACAGATGATGTGGTCAATAACATCATCGACGAAGATAGTGCATGTGGTATTTGGACAAAGTTAGAAAATTTATATATGTCCAAAATTTGACAAATAAATTATACCTAAAGAAGCAGTTGTACGCCTACACATGAATGAAGGTACAAAATTTTTATCACGTTTACATGTGGTTAATGAACTAATCATGCAGCTGGCTAACCTTCCGATGGACCAATCAGACAATTTACAAATGCAAATTGCCATCAATCTTTGTTTTGATTGGTCCACGGGAGGTACTCTCCTCTATAAAGGGCAACCTTGGCTCCTCCTTCGACACACCAACAAAAACATCAACTTAGTAGTAGTTGCGAAGAGTGATAGAGTTTCACATGTAGAATTAATTTGTGAGGAAAAATAGTGTATGTCAGTGGTATTATAGTGAGGTGGAAAATTCGAACCGACAAAGTATAAAATTCCTCATTATAATGGATTATTTGTTGACATCAAGGATATGAATGAATCCAAAATATTACGGAGGTAAATTATAATACTTAAAAAAGTAAAAAAGAAACCAACCTCCATTGAGCCATAAGACAAGAGGCTTAGATGCAGAACCTTGAGGCGATTCGACGAAATAATAAAACAAAGCTCTTCCTGCAATTGGATCAACTGTAACATATCCTGAATACTGTTTAAAATCTACACCTTCAGGTTGACCAGACAATTTTTCAATTTTATCATTCTCTTTGAGTGAATTTTGAGGTCCTACATGTAATGGTGAAGTCCTTTGTGACACAAATCTACTACTACTAAATTCTGGATAATTAGTAGTAGTAGTGGTTTTTTCTAAGTTTTGCTTGAAATAATGACCAATTATTTTTAGGCTTTTAAATTTATAACAATGAACTACATTAGATAAAACTAACAAGGTTAGGAAAAAGAAGTAGAAATATGATGCTGCAACCATTTTTAACTTTTAAGTTGTGTAAGAGATGATAACTAGTGAGTACTATGATTCATCTGTCCCATTTAAATGTCTTAAGGTTTTTAGATTTTTATGTCCGGCCAACATATTGTTAATGATTTAGGTGTCATTTAGTTTTATTCTTGTTTTTTTGGAAATCTCTAATGAAAATATTGTTCAATATTATGAATACTAGACTGATGACAGGTGGAAGCAATTGTTTGTTACTCTATTAATATGTTACCTCCCTTCTAATCTTCAATTTATTTAGTATTTTTTTTAAATCATGATATAAGTTATTAGTTGAATATTATATTCCCCTAGGTATTTGATGTAATGGACGGCTCAAGGTCCTACGCTTTTGAACAAGAATTTTTCTAGTTTTGAATTGTAACAATTCAGTGATTTGTCCGTTTTAATCAGATTTTACATGAGACATTAATAGTTTGTCTGAACAAACTTCTAAAATTAATTTATTTTTTAAGAAAATATAAAATAGTACTTTTAGTGAGAGTAGTTTGTGCTTGACTGAACTTTTTAAAAATATTTCTAAATATATATTATTCGAAAGTGTTTTTCAAAAAATTGCTTTGCAAAAAACTTTTTTTAGATTCTAAAAACCAGCTGCTACTAAGTGAGCTTGATCAAACACTTTATTTTATTGAAATAAACACCTTTTGAGTAAAAATAAACACTTTTAACCTCCCTACAACTTGGCCAAACAGACTTATGAATGTTTGAAAAAAAAAAAAAATGGAGGACTTGGCCTCTTTTCTTTGAAATTTACCTGAAAATGATTAACGTCATGGTGAACTCGACGATAAATTTGGAAGAATACAGCAAAAAAGCAATTATTGAGACAGGGATCTTTGTCAAATTTTATTTTCCTTTCATGGGTATATTTTTCAAGACAAACGAATGGAAACGACTTTGTCATGAATTCGAATTTTGATGATGTGGAAAACGTCTTTGTAATTTGTATGTTTGCTCCTGTCATCACAAGATGGAATTTAACGATAGTATTATATTAGTCAATTTGGATCAACTGTTAACCATGTTTTTTGTCAAAAATAGTTAGTCAAGAAACTTACTGTTTATTTGATTCGATTTTCTGTTTACAGGACGTTGTGAATATACAGCGTTGTCTTCATTAATAATAAAATGACAACGATAGTATTTTTCCTTGCAAAGGACTACAACTTAATAATAATTAAATTAATTTGATTCAAATTAGCTTCAAAATTCATCACATTGACTGTCCCAAAGCAAAATATGACAAGTAAAAGTGAATGTAGGAAGTAGTTTGACACACAGTAAATTCACCCAATAAAATGGAACCAAGAAAGTACCAAGAGGATGGTTTATGTCATTACCTACGTTGAAGAAATACAACATATGATGAAACATGATCCCTAATTACTGTTTTACATAATTTTAACTAATTACCCAACTTAGCAACAATTTTCAAAACACAACAATTAACAGCAGATGCCTATGGCAAGTGAGGCTGGAATTACCGCAATTTAGAACTAATCAAATGTCGCACTTTCCCTCCCACTACCTAAAGTAACCAGAAGAATTTCAATTCACAAATCCAACCTAGAAACATGTTTAAATGATAGAGAAACAATAGACAGGCAGAAAATATAAATTGGGAAAGAGAGTAGATTTTAGGCCTGCTAATGTCCACTACCTACTAGTACGTACTCTTCAAGCATAAATATGACTAGATGAATACGTGGAAAAGACATTCGCATGGGAATGCAGATCAAAGAGCTCCCTATAATACAATAGCGCCCATGGTATTCTACTAATAAGAGGGTACTTAAAATAAACACACTACCCTTATATTTATTAGAGCGTGCAGTATTTGCCATGATTTCTTTTTTGCAAAGCCAACTCCCTTCCTGCCATTCTCAAAGTATAGATTTAAGAAAAATGGGACCAAAAAAAACACCTCAAAATATTATGCAGCGATTAGATCAATTCACTTTTAATCCCGGTATTATTTTTCTCGCTTGCCATCTAACTATTGGAATGAGAATCCAAATATACTGTAAAACTACGGAAAAATCATGTTAATGCAAAACCATGAAAAGCAGAGACTTAACAAAAAGTACTAACCAACGCAACCTCCTATGAAGCATGAGACTTGCGAGGTATTAACCGGAACGAGAGTGTCTAGCTCACTTCTAGGATTTGAACAATGAAGGAACTCAGCATCTATAACAGAAGAGGTTGATGAGTTAGCCCTCCATAGAGATGTTATGTTACTGTACTTTTCAGATGTTTCCTTTGTACTATATTCCATGCAGATGATGCAAATGAAGCACAAGGTTTCAGTGCCAGAAGTAAAAGAATATAAAAATCCAACACATCATGCCCTATAAGAAATGACTGATATTTAGATAAATATATTAATGTTTCTCTTTTGAGTAAGTTTGTACTGGAATATGAACAAGGAGGAGATGGGCTTTTGTCAATTCTGAAACATCACAGGCTTCAAGCCATAAAAATATTACAGAAAAGTGAAGAGAAAATAAGGGCATATATCTACATATGGAACAATTACCGTGGAAAGATCCTATTCGAGGAAGACAGCCTTACTTCACAAGAAAAGTTGGCTAGGCAAGGGGACACCTCCGCATGATAAAACTTTATGTTTCCTCATATGCTGGGTTTATTAGATCCTACACTTCTGCGATTCTAAGCAGGAGGGTCGCAAAAGGCTTCAAAATACTTCACAGCGTTGAAGCTGCGAGTATGAAAAGCTTTTAATCAGTTTTTTCATTGCAAAGATGACAATGAAGTGGAACCAGAGTCCTCTCAGCCAAGCGCGTGAAGATACCACTATTTCTGTAAGTAACATATAAACTATTTTAGAGAAACATGCAAATCAATCATTTTAAACATGTCTGCCTGTTGTACTATGTATTATGGCCTGTGATGAATAATATAAAATTTGGAAAAACAATTTACCAGAAGAAACCAGAAGCCACACTGCACAATTTCTTAGACCTTTTGTACTTGCTCATGGACTTCTAATGCTTCCAGAACGCTGCTTACCCACCTGCATCATGAGACTTCATAGCATCAGGTAGATCAATTTTATGCGAATCTGACAAAACACATAATGGAACAGAAAATGGAATATGAAAGCAATATATAGTCCTGCCTTCTACATATCTCACTACATCCCTAAAAGATTGGCAGGAGAGGTAACGCTCCAATTGGTCGATGAGCTTATCCACCACATGGTCTTTGCCCCAATTGCGAACTAGGTCCTATCACAAGTACTCATACTTAAAAAGTTAGGAATAGACCAGGAACCTAACACTTGAAATCTGACACTTGGATGAGAAATATTTTCCATCACACACTGCATAGTCATTCATCAGATCTTCTCGATGGGATACTTCAATACTAGCATTTCGCTCAAATTTAGTCTGATTTTTATTTGATATAGTTGTAAAAGAATGAAAAAGCAAAATTTCAAATTGTACTTGTACTCACCAAGTCACAACATCACCCAATTTACGCACATATATGATATAACCTTCTACTAAGATAGGAGTTTAGATTGCCAAGACAAGGATCATCAAAAAGAAGCTGTCTTGCCCTTCATCACATACAAATGTGAAAAAGAAAGAGATACACGGAAAAAAGAATTTGAGGGTATTGCTTGATCATTGTCCCGAGCTATTAGGTGTTCATACAGTACATACACCTAGTCTAAATTAGGAAAGACATAACTACAACTAATATCTCCGTAATTAATTCTAACTATTATACCAAATATACAAAATATTCTCAAAGACAGTCGACGAGGAGGATAATAGTCTCTTAGAAGCTACTTACTACGGTTTTACCCTTCACTAAAAGCTACTTACTAAGAAGATAGCCCAAGAAAGTAGTAGCAGTATCAGTAATAATATAACCATTTTAATGAAGTACTATGGCGTAATATAGAGCCACTATTAAGACACAAGAAAAATGAGGTAATAGGTAGGAATAGAAAAGGATGGTCCTTAGAATTTCTTTAGTGTTTTATAGTGAACTTTTGAAGGAAGTGGGTTTCATTAAGACTGAGCTCCATAATATTGAAAAGGTTAAATTAATATCATGATAGGTTACAGGAAGGTTAAAATTTCTGAGAGATAGCCTTATGCAGCGGAAAGTGAAGTCGTAAGAAATGGTATCTGGGATGATTCTCACAGGTTCTTTGCATAATTTAAATACGAAACCACACAGGTTAGAAGGGACAAACAAAGAATATATGATCCCTAGATAAGACTTCTGAAGAAAGAAAACAACAGAAAGAAAATATAAAGACAAGGACCAAAATGCAGCATAGGCTTTCATTTAGTGCTTTATTATCTTCTCACAGCCAACTCCTGATAGATGGCAGTGAATAGTTCACAGCAAAAGAGATCATACCAACTAGACGAGAAAAACATAAGACGCTAAAATAGCAATTGTCATATTGGAAGTAGCACTGTTCTTCTCGCAAAACAGGGTCAAAGTATTTTATAATATTATGAGACACTAACCAGAAAGGGAGAAAAGTTGCAATTAAAAGAAAAGGGATAAGAGACTTAGATATTACCCTTCAAGACCAGGACTTGTTGGATAGTATATATTTCTGAACCCAAGTCTTTTAGCTGCAGAAGCTGTTGTCTCCCCAATACATGCAACAGCATTGTCCCACTGTCTCGATGCAGGAATAAGATTAGCCCATACCCTGTAACATAGCCCCACAGAATGAAAAGGAATGAGAAATGAGAAGGAGAATAAAACCTATATAAATTAAGGTATAAGGATCAAGAACAAAAGGATACAATTCTGTTCGCTGGCTCAATGAACAATATCTGGAAACATCTGTCTAATATTTTCTAGCCTGTGGACGGAATAACAGTCATCCGCTATAGAACCCAGCGCACTTTCTTATGCCAATATTAGATCTCAATGTGTCATCCGTCTACTTTTGCTATAAAAATGAACAATATTGGCACATTGTACCTGAGGGCAGAAGGAGATGCTACAGCAACAACAGGAGCAGAGAGTGCTAGTTCAAGAAGATATTGATCAACATGATTGACCGGTGCCTGCAAAAAGTGGAAAGATCACATGCAGCAAGATGAAATCTAATTAGTTTCATATCAAGAGAAGGATCCAAGACTGGTGCTCTATCTAAACTTTGATCATATGTCAGGAAAAAATGACAAGTGACCCACTTTTCAGGGAGTGTATTAACCAAATTTGCAATCACACTGGTCTCGTGTGAGTAAAAATGAAGTTTCTTCACCAATGGGGCAACAAAGAAATATTATACCGTTGTGTATGTGTTCAGCCGAGTAACTTCGAATCCCCGTCCAGAAAGTCCTTCCTCTGAAATAAAGGAGCCATATGTCAGTTTAAAACTACTCAAAAATAGTCTCATATTCTGAGGAAAATTTGCATACTAAACAAGAACTATCAAGGTGAGACAGTTGCAAGATATCGGATGAATCAGGATCTTGTGCAGATTATGCCAGGAAGAAAGGGAAGGAACTGTGACTTTTGTGGTTAGCTGTTTCTCTTGTTCTTTCTTTTTTCACTTTTTTCTGAACAATGGTTGACAGTAGAAAAAAGAAACCTCCACAGATACTACAGAACCAGAAAAATCTGGGTGAGAATACATGGAAAAAGAGATTTCTGTATGAAACCAGATTGATGGGAGAATGAGGACAAGTAGAAACATAAAGAGATGGAACAATATCACACACACCAATGTCAGTGCTGGCTTTAGCTGAAGCAGGATAGAGAACACTGCACTTGTCGTTCCCATTTTTTGGAAGCTCTAAAGCTAAAACCTTGCCTGTTGCTGAAAAGGCAATCAGAATGAAATTTTCAGTCAGACAAGCAAAAACATTCAGTCAAATTTTTACTGCAGAACTGTTGGCGAATACAGAAAGGTATTTAGATGAATGACAAATACAAATATCATCCCTGATGCACATGTGTGCCTTATGCTATTTCTAAACGTCAAAAGAAGAAGCGGAAATTTCACTCTATACCCTTCGATGGTGCAAATGCCACATCAAGATACTGCTTTGAAGACTGAACAGCTTCATCAAATATGCTAGCTGTGCCAGATCCAACGACCCCTACTCTGATAGATGGGGTCCCAGCAGCTCTAAGTAACAAAGTAGAATAAGCATGAGGAACAAGAGAGTGCAAAAGTAAATATAACACATTAAACAGCTAAAGAATTTGAGGCTCCTTTCAACAAATAATAGTAATGAAAAGCACAGATAACACATTCATATTTTTGGGAAATAAATATTGTACCATTTTTAGTTCAAATACTTCATTTGACCACATAAGTACACAAATAACACGAGACACTTTAATAACTCTCGCTTTGTGTGTATGCTGACAATCAACTGAGTGTCACACAAAGCTACACATCTATTCAGTAGATAATCAAACTTAATATGAGAATAACCATATTATATAGGAAGTGTTGCATTTCAATACAATTTATCTTTCTCAAACTTATGGAAGTAACAACTAGACAAGATTATCAAGCATTTCGAAAACATAACTAAATAACCTGATTTGTCTACACAAGCAAGCAGTACGTTCTCAAACACTGCAATGACTGGTTTTGCTGACAAGTCAATGCAATATGACTTGACTTACCATCAGATATTATATATTTCTCAACATTTTTATTCATATTTTCAAATCTAACTTCATAGATATCCTCTAGAACGAAGGAACTGCACTAAAGACTAATTAAAAGGAATATTTAGTTATTTAACACATAAGGTGAATAACTTCAGACAAGATTAATACTCTTGTAAATTTCAACCCAATCTTACTTCCAAGCATCAAGAAAAACCTTCCCCGCCTCTGGTGAAGTAATGATAATCCAGTCAAACCTGGCCTCTGTTATCACAAGAAGAAAGGGGAAAAAGCATTAGCGCCCCGCAAGGCAAAAGAAAACATGTTAATCTGTTAGTTTCCCCAAATCCAATGAGGACTTTCATCGTTCTCGAACTGGTCAATCATAGAAATTTGCTGATACAAGTTATAATCGAACAACAATAAATAGTAATTAACAACAGAGAGACAGAAGTGGGCAGACGTGTGGAAATACACACGCAGAGTTCCCTGTTACTGTCTCCGCTTAATCGTAGCACGAACATCCGCTCTAGCAATCAACTACAATATGTAGATTGCAAGAAGATACAACTTCTATATGTAGCCCTACACCTTCACAATTCTTTAAGATCCTAATTGTATAAGTCTTCTGATATGGTATATTCATCTACTTTTACTTGATATGCTAGCTAATGCTGGCATACACAATTTATCTACCTAACGTATTATCCACACTAAGTCGCAGCGTTCTCATGTTATTCCAATTATCAACTCTTGTTTACTTTGTTTTGAATCCATCAATTGCTTTGAATGTGAGTTGTGAGATCTATTTAATTGTCTATGTTTTAACATAAAGAATAGCATAATGAATGGTATTACATTCTAATGTTTGTATTTGATTCTCAAAGTATATTACTTGAACCAAAGATTTGTACATAGTTTGACGAATTAGAATTCAACTGTTTTTTTTTTTTTACTTTAATCCAAGGGAGAGGATACGATACCCATTACATAGTTTAGAATATGAATCACACCATAGGCACTAGGTCCTTATTGGAGAAACTTTTAAGGCCTGCAGCAATTAAGAGAGAGCAACTTCCCATTTAACTAGTCTTATAAACTGTTCGTATTTTATAAAGCCTAAATAGTTAATTTTACTGAAGCACAAATGTTATTCTTACGTACATCTAGCACAATTTATGCAGTAACTAAAAGTGAAGGTCATTAACTTCCAGGAAATAAAACCCACCCCAACTTTTGGGAACTCAAGTGTAACTGAAAAATTAGAACGCATGCAACACGTGGTTGATGATGCACTCAAGCTTGTGTCCATACCACATTTGTGGAATTTCACGAGGAAGTAATAATTGTGATATTAGTACTAGTTTCAGCAATTGCAATAATAACAAAATAATGCATGGAAGTGCAAATGAACTATA
>NC_061114.1:223923704-223940910 GCF_002878395.1 Capsicum annuum | reverse complement strand
AACTGCTATAGTCTTGGGTATTATAGCAATGTCTGTCAAAAGTAATAAATAATGAAGGGAACTACTTGTCTTGTTTGCATACATATGCTATAGCAATATCTTAAAGCAATGGCCTCACTTTATTTGTGTTTGAATGCATGATATGCTCCTGTTCAGAAAATGTCATCTCCATAGTCTATAATTCTCTTTTGAAGCAAACATAGAAAGGAAGAATACAAGGGTGGTAATGATGCACTCAAGCTTGTGTCCATACCACATTCGTTGAATTTCACGAGGAAGTAATAATTGTGATATTAGTACTAGTCTCAGCAATAGCAATAATAACAAAATAATGCATGGAAGTGCAAATGAACTATATAACTGCTATAGCCTTGGGTATAGCAATGTCTGTCAAAAGTAATAAATAATGAAGGGAACTACTTGTCTTGTTTGCATACATATGCTATAGCAATATCTTAAAGAAATGGCCTCAGTTTATTTGTATTTGAATGAATGATATGCTCCTGTTCAGAAAATGTCATCTCCATAGTCTATAATTCTCTTTTGAAGCAAACATAGAAAGGAAGAATACAATACTAAACCCCCCCCCTCCCCTCCAAACAACAAGAAGCAAAGAAAATATTTCATAAAAGTTCCAATTTTGCACACGTTAAGGATCACCATACAAATTCCTTGAAAAATGTCATTTGACCTTGAGAACTCGGAAATTGTAGTTAAAGAAAGAGAAACAATCTAATTTGTTTAGAATTCTGATATAGAACACCAATCTAACATTCAAAACAAACTGTTTGTAAATATTATATTTTGTGACAGAGCAAATCAAAGGCATTAGTAGAAATCAGCTAGAATTCCTTCAATGAAGATAAATTAAAGATGCCAAAGAAATAAATATACACAGATGATGCTCGACGCTGAGTCTTAGGCAAGAAAATAAGAACTAAGATTTTCAAACCAAAATACAGATAGCAAGAACCTACCACTTAATAAAGAAGTGAGCCTGTCTAGATCAGGTAAGTGCATGTGTTGAATGAGAGGAAGCTCAAGAGAATCAATCCCATGTCTGCCCTGTCAGCATGAAAAAGAGGGAAAACATAATTATCGAAGATGTCAAATTCACTACTTTCTAGAGAGACACCCAAGCTAAAAAGTTGTTTGCCCCACATTTACTAAGTCTAGATCACCGTGATTTTTGGTGTTAGAAATTTGGTTTGATTAAAAGTTGTTTGTTCTCATTCATTATTATTTCTTATATATCTTTTACGGCTAAATTTTCTTCTATATTTATTTATTTCTCTCTATCTTACGAGTAAACTTTTTGAAGGGGAGCCTTGGAGTAACTGGTAAAGTTGCTGCCATGTGATCAGGAGGTCACGGGTTCAAGCCTTGGAAACAGTCTTTGGCAGAAATGCAAGGTAAGGCTGCATACGATACACCCTAGTGGCGGGGCCCTTCCCCGGACACCGCGCATAGCGGTAGCTTTAGTGCACCGGGCTGACCTTTTCTCTATCTTACGAGCAGAACCACGTGATTCAGGAAAAGAATTTGAAATTCCTGTCGCACATTTGCTTCTTTTCTCCACTAGTAGAAAGCAAACAAGAATGCATTGCCAACGAGATAGTGAATTTTATGAAAATGTGTATTTGCTTTGACAGAAACAAACATTTTCCAAAAAATAAGTCATTTTTGGGAAAAATTTGGAAATACTTTTAAGTGTTTGGTTTGATCAGAAGGTGGAAAATATATTTGGTAAATTTTTTGATGCGGATTAATATAAAACTTTCACGAAATTTTTGAGTATTAAAGGGATAATAATGTGTAATTATTTATTGGAGCATATATGAAAATAAGAGTTGAGGTTGTTTTTTCAACAACAAGGGAACCTGCAGCCACTACTCTTCATGGGAACACAGGATAAACTCTGCTTCAGTGTATTAGCCAGCAAATCACACAGGAAAGGCAAACCGCACTAGGCAAGCTCGGTGCGGCGAGCTCGACCAAAAAAACATGTAGGAGGTTTCGAACCTAAAACCCTCCATATGGGAGATCTGCTGCTCAACCAACATAAGGAAGGAGCTAACTTGGCCCAGGGTTCATCCAAACCCCTTCGGTGAAAAATTATACTAATACTTATATATGGTTGAAATTATTTATTATGTACATATAGCAGATGTCGAACCCCCTTTGACTAGTTCATGCGTTAATTTCTTTATATTTTGAATCCCTTAGTGAAAATCTTGACTCCATCATTGGACCAACAAGTGTACAAAAGCGAAAAGCGCAAAAAACCTCTAAGGTCTGTTGGGGTTTAAAGCATAAAAAACAAATAAAAGCGTGGGCGTCAATGAAAAATGGTGCAAAGGGAGAAAAAGTACAAATATTTATATTTATTCCAAGACTAATGATTATAAGCATGAATGATAAATATATGAATAAAGAAATTGAAAAACAATTAAGATAAAGGTGAAATATCAATTGTTTAGTGTCACCTCTTCAGAAGAGACTCATTAGCAAAGAAAAGTATGCCATAGAAACTTGATGACGATAGTAAAGCTCACATAAAGCGAGGCAAAACGCTTAACATGTTTTGAGTCTCGCTTTAGGGTTTAAAGCGCACTTTATGCGCGCTTTTGATAACACTCAACCAACTTGACCACCCTTGCGTGTATTAAAAGTCGAGATTGTTGTCAAAGAAAACAACTTCCACATCACTCATGGCATGTCATTTTCCTCTTTTTCGTGAAAATGGAGAAATATTTTGGCAACAAAACATCTCTCGGGATTTTGCGGAAAATAGTTGCTTCATTCCAAGCACACCATGTTGATAATCCAGAATGCAAGAAATGAATCATAAACAGGTCTGCACATGATTAAGTGCTCTTCATACATCCTTCGTTACGACTTTATAGAATCAAACCTACAAAATGCACACTGTTTAAGCTACGCGTACAAAATTCATGACCAATATCCTTCACAGTCCCGCTAAACCAAATGTTTCCTGATTTCTAGACTAATTTGCAGTTCACTGTTCCCTTTCTCCACCACATCCAGGGGCAAAGGGAGAGTGTTGGCTACTCATACAGCTGAACCCAGTAGTTTTGATTCAAACTCAATATTTGTCGTTAAAACTCATCATATATGTATATAATATAAGGCTCGTTTGGTTGGGAACAAGTTATCCCGAGATTAATTATCCGTGAATAGTTATCCCACTCTTAATGAGCGATAAAAATGACACTACAATCAAAGGATTGGTAATCCCGAGATAATTGATCTCATCATTTTAATATCGGATAAACTCATCCTGGATTAGTTATCCCTTATCCTTTGTTCCAAACGAGTACTTAGGGTTCATTTGGTCATTTGGTCAGGGAACCAGTTATCCCGGGATTAGTTATCCCACCATCAAGAAGGGATAAAAATAACACTATAATCTCAGGATAACTAATCTCAGGATGAGTTAACACATGAACTTTATCCCAATCAAACAAGGGATAAATTCATCTTAAAATTAATTACGGGATTGTCCCTTATCTCTCCTACCAAATGACCCCTTAGAGTTCGGAATCAATAAGCTTTAAATCCTGATTCCGCTATTATAATCATATCATTTTTTAATCCTAGAAATGAAAGTGATCAGCAGCTAAAAAGTTTAGCTTACTTAAGCATTTGATCAAACATTTACTAGTTTTGATTCAAACTCAATATTTATCTTTACAACTTATATATGTACATAATTTAAGGCTCATTTGGTTGGGAGTAAGTTATATCGAGATTAATTGTCTGTGAGTAGTTATACTACCTTAATGAGCGTTAAAAATAGCATTACAATCCCAGGATTAGTAATCCCGAGATAAATGATCTCTTCATGTTAACATGGGATAAACTCATCCTGGATTAGTTATCCCTTATCCTTCGTACCAAACGAGTACTTAGATTCAGAATCCATAAACTTCAAATCCTGATTCCACTTCTATAACCATATCATTTTGTCATCCTGGAAACGAAAGTGATCAGCTAAACAATTTAGCTTTCTTAAGCATTTGATCAAACATATAATGCGTTACTTCCTTTACACCAATGTAGCTACAAAATTCTCACATACATCACTCACGAGCACTAAATTACCACGAAACAACAACGAAAACTCTAGAACTTCGACATAATAAAAATTCAAAAATTCAATTAAAGACTCAACATTGAAGAACCAGCAAATACACGAAAAAATAAATACTGTATTATTTACCAGAGCATTGATGAGCTTGCTGTTCTTGCCGCGTTCTCTTGTGACAACAACTTTCGGTTCCTTCGAACACAAAACGGTAACCGATGAAAGTGAAACGCACGCGCCGCCGACTCTCGATGAACGACGGAAGCAGCAACTCCTCCTCCGCCGCCGCTGCTGCGTTGCAAAAGGCGACGACGGCGACGTTAACGGAGGAAGAGAGAGAGAGGAGAGAGAAGACATTTGTGAAACGTGTTGCTCTAAGGATTGCCAGCTGTACTCTTGTAACCGATTTTAAACCGCTTTTTTTAATCAACAGTCAGTTCCTCCCCACTCCCATATTACTCCATCCGTCCCATTGTGTCATAATTTGACCGAATAATACACGAATTTAAGAATAAGAATAAGTTTGATAATTTTTATCAAATCATTCTTTATTAAAAAATTTATTATATTTATAAATAAAATAAATAAGAATAAAGGTAAAATAATACCTTTAAATAATAAAAAAATATAATCATTCTTTTTAGAATGACTAGAAAAAGAATAACGACACATAAAATAAAATTGAAAAAATAATATCTTTTTAATTTAGTAATGTTATCAACTTAATACATTTTCACTGACCAATAAAATGAGACAAGAAAGTAATCTAATTGGAGTACTAATCTATATTTACTTGTTCAATTACTAAAATTATTCAATATATTAAAAGTGATTATCCAACTTTATTATTGTGCTTTAAAAAATTAAATATTTTTATTATTAAATACTAATAATGAGCAGATGACTTATCGAAAAGTTTTTCTAATCAGGAGCGGTTTAAGTATATTTGTGGCCTAAGGTCAAATCCAAACGGAGGCCTCAAATTTTTAAGAGTTTTTTTTTATAAATTTATGTTAAAAATTATAATTGATTTCTTTTAATAATTCTTTTTATATTAGTTATATAATCAATGCATTTAATCTTTAGTAATCTAGATATATCAAACTTCTTTTAATAATTCTTTTCTTTATATTAAAACTTATTTGTTTTTACAAATAATAATAATGGCCTTTTTTCTTAAAGGTTGAGCCGCTCCTGTTTCTAACCCATGCCCTTCTACCCACTTAAGATAGAAGTTAGTCCTTTTTTAGGTTCCCAAACTTTACTAGTAAGATTACACTTAATTTTTAGATAACTTATAATCAGTAAGAATACAATAATAAAATTATTTTTTTATATATTACTAGAAAAAGATGAAAAGTAGGAATTCTAAGAGCATGTTTTTTCCATGCTTTGTTACCTAAATGACGAAATGAGTAACAATCACACCAAAGTTGCTTGTAATCTAACATAACACAAGAAAATGGTGAAAAATAAACTCCGAAGATCATGTTTTTTTTTTATTAATTACCTCACTAAGATTGTCGTCGAACAAATGAGTTTGTACAAATTCATCAATTATGCAATAAGAAGTAGGATTAAAACAGCAACAACATACAATTTCATCCGAGAAACGAAAATAAGAAAGAAATCATACAAGCCAGTGACGGGAGGCAAAGCAGATATCAAGGCGCAACAGATATTTTTCTAGTAATTTTGCGTTATTACTTCTAATTAGTTATTATAAGTAATTTCAAATATGTTTGTACTGTATCATATCTAATTAATTATTATGGTCATCTAAACATTGTGCTACTTAAATTAGAATAGAAAAAATATTATAAATCACAATAATTAAAAAAATAAATTATTTAAAAAACATAATTGACTATCAATGCCACAAAATTTTAGACAAGGAGAGTAACATATATTATTTGAAAAATACATAAAAAGTATTATAAATTACAATAGTTAATAATTTAAAATATCTAAGAAAAAATTAATTGTTATATATTCAAGAAAAATACATAATAAATTACATGTAACAACTTAAAATATCTACAAAAATAATTAATCTGTTGTATATACCAAAAAATACGTAAAAAAATATTAATCACAATAATTAACAACTTAAAAAAATTAAAGGATATAAAATATTTGGTTGACTCTCGAAATTATATCAATGCCACTTAAATTGGAATAGAAAAAAAGTTATTATAGATCTCAATAATTAAAAACTTAAATTATTTTTAAAATATAATTGACTATAAATGCCATAAAAGTTTGGACAATGAGAGTAACATGTTTTATTTGAAAATTACATAAAAAGTATTATAAATTACAAAAGTTAACTAACTTAAAATATTTTATTATATATTTCATAATTACTATGTAAAAAGTAAAAATAATTGATTAACTCTCAAAATTATATGGGCATCATTATAACAATTTAAAATATTCTTATACAAATTTTATTAATTTAAATATAATAATATATGCCTAACTAAGAATTTATTAATAAATAAATAAAAATTTTAATTAAATAATAAAGCCGTGAATAGCGTATAGTTACATCCACAAGTTAAGATTGTCAAGTAATCTAAAACTATGGATTGGCGTGTCCTCTTGCGACACGTGTAACAGCCGAAAGGATAAGAATGTGATTGTGCCACGTATGCAAAAAGTGGGGCCAACTATCTGCGTGACAATACTGACCCACCGTAGGCAATGGTGGTGTTCTACTTTATGGCAGTGATCAGCTGTTTTACTTAGAAACTGAAACCTTGATTCCACCCGTTGATTTGGAGGAAATAGTCAAACATCTAATCCAACGGTATTAATGAGGACATAGATGAGATTAAGATGTTAGTGAATACTGGTGAAATATTATTGGTTTGGAGGTGAGTACTAGGAAAAGAGGATCTTGGCTTGTGCCCCCCCCCCCCCCCCCCCCCCCCGCACCCATAATGCAACATATTAAAAATAGTTAATTAAATTTGACTCCTTATTCTAAAAGGACGTTGGATTGGGATATGGGTTAGAAGCAGTTAACTGGACTGATCCAGTTAAGATTATTAGATCTATTGAAATGTTGAAGGGTTTTATTTGAGATCTAGGCCCAATTGTCAATTGGTTAAATAGGACTTGACATTCAACAAAACATTATGCGTATTATGTGAAGTCTTGGCTTGTCTGTGGTTCTCTCATCTCCATTCTGTGTCTAGTATCTCATCTCCTTCTTGTTACTTTCTCACTATGCTATCTCATCTTAGTTAGCGTGACTATTACTTCTTGTTCGGATTCTAAGTTGTAATTTGTGTTGAGTGATTATAAATACATTTCGTGTTTGTGTTAAAAATTGGGATCGTTACATTGGTACTTTCATCCAGAGGTCTTCAATGGAGGACCAAAAAGTTTGAACTCCCTATGATTCAATTAACGTAGGAAGGGATTCATGGTCAAAGTCATGGTCAAAGGAGACATATAAAATTCTTTCATTATTACAAGGGTTGATTGAAAAACCTACAAGGAGTAAATCTACACTGGTGAAATTTCCACGATTTTGTGGTGAGAATCTCGAGTTATGGATCTCTCAGGCTGAACGCTACTTTGATTTTTACGAAATTGCAGAAAATCACAAGTTATCTCTGGCTTCGTCCTATCTCGATTGGGCTGCTTTGTTGTGGTACCAATGGCTTTTCCAGAATGAGCAATTGGTTGATTGGGAACATTTTACCACAAAAGTGTTGATTCTTTTTCCTAAGCAACATGTTCAATCACTGGAAAGTCACAGGGCTAATCAGATGCCCTCTATGACTGAGTACTCAATTCATTTTGAGGCTATTTCGTGGGGCTTCAGTGAGCTAGATGAACTTTTGTCATGCCCTACATATGTTTATACACAGTGGAGAAGTAAAATCAACCTATCTTTGCCTCAGAAATTTGATGTGCAATCTGAATACAAAAACAAAATGGATGCACACAAGATGTTCGATGAAATGTCAAATAGATGCTGCCCCAAGGTAATCACCGTGTCAGAAATTCCAATTGAAATAGCCGTGAAGAGGGAGATAATGGAAATCTCAAAAATAATCATATCATGGACGTTGGTGATTTGGCACATGATGAAATTTCAGCACTTACTTTGTCCCCTTTAACACTAACGGAGTCTACCTTCGAGGATGGAAAGCCCAATGAAGGGAGCGAAGTGAAAGAGCAAGTTGAAGACTACTACAAATAGCCATGAGGAGTTAGGTCCAGAAGAATTTTCCCCAATCTTCCATGATTTTTCATCACTAAATTCAATTTCTACTGCCATGCCTCTATATGAATCTCTTTATGCTTCCTGTATCCCACACAGAGTTTATTCACTGTCTCCACATTCGATGCTTGCTTACATGACATTCAACCACTCAACAAAATTAAATTACTAGGGACTATTCCATATAATAGTTATGTTGATGATTGGTTCGACACAAGGCAAGATTTTGAAGTTGATTCATGTGTGCTTTTATCTACTGACTCTGAAGATCTAACTCAAGTTTCACATGAGGAATCATGGCTGATTTCTTTTTGTGGCTATGAGTATTTACAGTTGCATAATGAGAACTTCACGGTGCCTAATAAGATTCCATCAGATACTAAGAACTCCGTTCCTGATGAAAATTTTCTTATTGAGTTTGAAAATTCAGTTTGGGCTGGAGAATTTGCACTAAATATCAAACAATCACTACTTCATGAATTTCAACATTTAGTTTTGAGTTGCATAGTACTGAATTTGGAGTTGCTTGAACAACCGATAGTTGAGATAGGACGCTATTCACCTGATGTTATTTGTTTATAATTGCATCATGACAGCCTTGAACATCTTGGTAAATCATCCTCCGATGAGGGTAGGAATTATTTGCCTGCTCGACAGGCCAGAAATAGTCACTCTCAATGGGGACTCGAGCTTGGTCAATGCTTGGAGGAGACATTTATTATGTCAGCTTATGGTTATGGGGAGCTTATAAGCAGAGATATATTTGTGTGCTTTAGTACACTTGGTCATGCTACACTTATAGTAACTTGGTGTCAGTTTTTCTATAATCGATTTGTATCAAACTTTCTTTTTGATCTTGGTTCAAGATTTCTGTTTGCTTACATTGGCGCGAAGACAAATATGGCTTATTTTATCGGCCATCAGGACACCATTTTGGCGACAAGAGGGGCTAATTTTGTTGGAACACAAACTGCGGTGCAGCTTCTGCCACAAAATGCACCCAAAGCTATTCAAATAGTTGCTGAAATATGTGATTACAAGATTACTGAGAGTGTTTTAAGATATCAACTGAAGCAGTTTGTGGTTGTTGGAACAAATGTTATATTAAGTGTACTCAATCCTGCAATAAGAGTGGATAAAGACATAAAGCAGGAAGCTCTTGTCTTTGGGGCGGTGAACAATTTAATAGAAACATTAAATTAATTGCAATTACAACTCCTAGAGTTGTAATTTTTCTTTTCAAAGAATATCTCATTTGTCTTAGGTCCGTAGGGCATGCTACTAAGGTTGATTTTTCAAAGGAATCATCAATGGTTGTAGGTGTTGCCTTTTACATGGACTCAAACAGTGGCACAGAGACAAGAATAGGTCAGAATAATATATTTGCCACAACAATTGCTCTAGCAACGACTTATTTCTCATGTCCCAAATTGATGTTTTTCTACTCGAACCTTGAGGACAAGGTTCTCTTTCAGGATGAGAGTATTGTTGTGAACCAAGTCGACTTTGGATTGGGATATGGGTTAGAAGTGGTGAATTGGGCTGATCAAGTTGAGATTATTGGACCTATTGAAATGTTGGAGGGTTTTATTTTGGATCTAGGCCCAATTGTCAATTGGTTAAATAGGACTTGGCATTCAACAGAACATTATGCGTATTATGTGAAGCCTTGACTCGTCTGTTATTCTCTCATCTCCATTTTGTATCTAGTATCTCATCTCCTTCTTGTTACTTTCTCACTATGCCGTCTCATCTTAGTTAGCGTGACTATTACTTCTTATTCAGATTCTAAATTGTAATTTGTTTTGAGTGATTATAAATACATTTCGAGTTTGTATTAAAAATTGGGATTGTTACACATTAGTTAATTAATAAAGATTAAAGGGGTTAAATAAAGTGATTCTAATATCATCCATTCCTCTGTTAGTGAGGCAAAAGTTTAGTTTGGAATTGTATGTTCTTTGCTTATCATACTCACTTTTAGTCTTGTTAGTACTCTTTCCAATTTCCATCCCCAAAACAAGTGTAAACAAAAAATTAGTAAATTATTTTAATAAAAAATAATAGTACTCCAATCTCAAGAAATATTTAGGGGTTGTATGGTAGTACCATGTTCGGTTTGGACAAAATGTATGGAATAACTCATTCTTTATAAGATAACTAATTCCGGAATTGTAGTGTTTTTCTTACCCCTTCTTGAGGATGGAATAACTAATCCCGGGATAGTTAAACTCGAGATAACTTGTTTTTCAACCAAACGACCCCGTAGTAAATATGGTTAATTTATTAAATTGTACCTTACCTTTATTATCTTTAAATGAGCGTGAAATAAATTAAACTATTATCTTAGAACGAAAAAACTAGTAATAAATATTGTTGTGGAATAGTAAATTCTTCTTTCAATTCATGTTTAATAGAAAGCTTACCTTTTCTTTCTAATTAGAGTCCTGAGGTTGTTGTGATCGGTTTAAGAAAAGATTTTTCCCAATGAGGTAATTCAAAACTTAAATGTTGTTGAACTCCAACGCATCCACCAAACACTAATTGAAATTATGAATAGCCAAAATAAAATAATATACAAGCATTTATAACTTAGTAAAAATTTAGTCGAGCTTCTTGTAGTCGATCACAAGAAGGAGATTCTTTTGATACGAATTCAAATTTAATCGATTCCCTTAAAAAAAAAAAAATTAACCCAACCATGGTGGATGTGCAATGTGGGTGTGTGTTGCCAAATTCAAGATGTCTTTGAAATGCTACCGCACCCATGGTGGGTGTGCATATAACCACACAGGACTTCATGGCAAACACACTCTCGAAGGGCGTCGATTCATTATACCACATTGTGGTGACGATTAGAGCAATGCATCTGTTAAAATATAGGCCAATTCATTTACAACTTATCAAGGTAGTAAACACACACATTTTATTTAATTCCTTGTTTCTGTAATAATAAAAGGTTTTTTGCCATCGGATGAAGTCCACCCCATTGCACAATTCCACCATTGACATTGTATGTTGATCTCTCTTTTAAAGGCTCGATTAGTTCGTATTAACATTGAAAAAACTTACTCTAGAGTAAAGTGACTTTATTTTTAGAAAAACTCAAAAACTCTAGCCCGGTTAAGATTAGAGTACTTATCATCCCACCACAAGCTTTGATGATTCATTGACACAGTACATGTATACTTGTGGTTATTCTACTTTGTTCAGAGTTCATATTTTTGGTTTCTATTTACTCCTTTTCTTCTAAAGTAAAAGGAGTTCAATTGTGAAATTTGAAATCTGAAATTATGTGTTGCGGATAACCAATAATAACAACAATAAATAAATTCAATGTTATTTCACAAGTGAGTTCTGAAGAAAGTTGGATATACACAATACTTATCTTCATCTTTATGGGTTAAAAGTCATTAATTATGTGATGGAGATCATCGAGTAAAATTATAAACTTAGTTGCATACTATAATTAAACAAGAAAATGTCCTCCCTTTTAAACATGTTATCAAGTTCTTAAGTGTCAGATAAATGAAGCTGGTCTAAGACATTGATTGATATACATGACACAATAAAAATAACATGATAATATCATTTACCTCTTTTAAATTATTTCAAACCAATCTAATCTCCTCTATCATCTATCCTTAAAACCTGCCATTGTTTGGCTCAAATCCTCTATAGGCGTCTCACGTGTGTATAAACTATGAAGTTGATATGTATTCTATCATCTATAATTTTAACTAACTACTCAAGACGTACTATCAACTAATAATTCTTTTATTGTATATATCCTTACTTTTCACTTTCAATTTAAAATGTTTAAATTTTAAATTTGTCGCTGATGAATTACGAAAATCTTAAATTCACCATCGATAAATCTTAATTTATATTCTTTATTCACCAATAGTAAATGATTTCAATCCTTAATTTGACTCTGATAAATCACCTAAATCTATATATTCAACAGCGGCAAATATATACTTAAGAGAGGTAAGCACTCCTTTAGTTAGTTCATCCTTAATTCAAAGATCTCAAATTCGCAACCTAACTCCTTAGTCTAAAATAACCTTTGTTAGAGAATGTTCTATCCTAATGTGGGGCAAGAAAATATATTAGAGAACTTACCCTTTCTTTCTATTAGAATCATGAGCTTATTGTAGTCTGCTATGGGGAGATCTTCCTAACAGGCAAATTCAAATTCAATCGAACCACAATTCAATTACCCAACACTCAAATTTTATCAAACTATAATGTAATTACCGAACAAAAAACGAAAAATAAAAAATAAAGATAACATGTAAGCATCAACTTTTACAAGAATTTAGCTGTTGTAGTAGAATAATGTCATGCTCACCACTCTTTTTGAATTTCAGTTATTACTGTTAGAGGCAGTAGAGTTAATTGAAGAGAATAAACGGCTAGGATTAGATGAGAATTAGTGAACCTTAAGGGTCCAGATGATGCCAGCTCAGTAACTGACAGCTTAGCTCCAAGGCTATTAAAGCACAACAACCAGGAGAGAGAAGACAAGCAATTACTGATCTCGGATTCCATGGCGGCTATCTAGTTAAATCTAGTTTTTAATTTCATTCAATTTTTCATTCCTGTATTTTTGAATTCCATTTCAGTTATATAAAAAACCTAGAAAATAGTCCCAAAACAAACTGTTTCCTTCTTATTTTGTTACTGTTTAATCGAATTAGAAGGCATGATTCTGACATTTGGTATTAGAGACAGGTTCTTCCGGACTGCATTCTAATATGGTGGATGGTAATCGTGCTCAAGTGGTAGATGCTAAGCTCGCTTGGCATGATGAAGTGTTAGACGAGCTTACTAACCACAATCGTGTTTTGAATGAGACGTAAACAGGTATTAGGGGTACACTCAAGCTTATTTTAGATCGTTTAACGACCTTGGAGAAGGGGCAAAATCGAGGTCCAGTTCCAGACCCAGCTTTGGGTGATGGAATCTTACCCATGCCTGCCCCTGATGCTCGTTTCAATAGGCTTTAAGGTATGCCGGTTCCTATTCCCAAATGGGAATTGCCAAGCTTCGAAGGTAAGGAACCCAAGGTATGGTTACGCAAATGTGAAAAGTACTTTAACTTGTATAGAATTGCTGAGAACCAAAGAGTTGAAGGTGCTGCATTATATTTGAATGGTTTAGCAGAAACTTGGTGTAGCTCCTTTGTGCTTAGCCAGGGTGTGGTTACTTGAAGGGTCTTTAAGGAAGAGATATGTATCAGATTTGGTGAAGTTTTGATGGAAGATATAGTGGAAGAATTTAACAAACTCACCCAAACTGGTATTGTTGATGAATATCTAGGTAAGTTTGAAGATCTCAAAGCCCAAATGATCATGAGGAATCCGGTCCTGAATGAGTCCCATTTTTTATCTGGTTTTATAGGTGGTCTGAAGGAGGAAATTAAGTTTGCAGTCAAGATGTTTAAACCTGCTACCCTTAGTGTTGCTATTGAATAAGCTAGGTTGCTGGTAAAGGCTCTTCAGGCTGTACAAAGAAAGAACATCCCTATGGATAAAGCTTCTACCTCTGTGGTAGGGCCTGCAATTAACAAACCATCTAGTGTCACTCTAATTAGCAAGCCTACTCCTCTTAGACTCACTCCTGAGGTTTATGAGCATAGAAAAGCTAACAAGTTATGCTTCAGGTGTGGCGACAAGTTTACAGCAGGTCATCAATGTAAAACCAAGTAGTTTAATTGCATGATAGGTGAAGAAGTTGAGACACCTGAAGCGTTAGAGGATTTTCCAGAAACTAGTGATGTCGTTATTGAACTTGATAACCCACAGGAAATACAAGAAGAAGTATGTTTGAGTGCATTATCAGGCAATAGTAAGGGAGTGAACTCCATCTTAGTGGCAGGATCTGTTCTTAATAGGAAGTTATCAGTATTGGTTGACTCTGGCAGCACTCACAGCTTTATTGATGAGAAAATGGTGCATGACTCAGGCTATGTAGTTGTTTATAGCACTCCAATGAAGGTCACAGTAGCTGATGGTAATTATGTGATGTGCTACACGGTTTGTGCTGGCTTTACTTGGAAGATGAGGGGAAAGACTTTCCAAGAATACTTGAGGATCATTAACTTGGGAGGTTGTGATTTAGTCATGGGAAATGATTGGATGAAGAAATATAACCCCACTAAGTTTGATCATGAAAAGAGATGTGTTACAATAGGGAAGAAGGGCAACAAAATCGTACTTTGTGTTATTCTAGAGGAAGGGAGTTTGAATATGATTAACAATAGTTCTATGGGAAAATTGTTGGGGAAGGGGCATACTTTTATGGCTCATTTGTTTATGATTCAGGAACATCCAGTGTGAACACTTGAGGTAGTTGCAGATTCTATACTGCAGGTGCTACAAAAGTTTGAAGTTGTGTTTGTTGAACCTAAGACTCTACCACCTGTTAGATCTTTAGATCACTCTATTCCGCTGAAACTTAGGGCATCACCAGTCAGCTTGAGGCCATATAGGTATAATTATTATCAGAAGGAAGAATTGGAGAGATAAGTGTTTGAGATGATGAGCAATGGCATCATTCAGCATAGTCAATCTCCCTTCTCTTCACCTGCTCTGTTGGTGAAAAGGAAGGATGGTACCTGAAGGTTCTGTGTTGATAACAGGGGCCTTAATGACATTACTATTAAGGACAAGTATCCAATTCCCATTTCGGATGACTTGTTAGATAAGTTATGTGGGGCTTGCATTTTTTCTAAGGTGGATTTGAGGGCTGGTTACCATCAAATAAGGATGAAGACAGAAGATGTGTTCAAGATAGCATTTAGACCTCACATGGGGCACTATGAGTTTAGGATCATGCCTTTTGGACTAACCAATGCCCCGGCTACATTCCAAGCTCTCATGAACCAGGTGTTTCAACCCTATCTCAGAAAATTTATTCTTGTATTTTCTGATGATATTTTAATCTATAGTCAGTCCTTAACTGAGCATGTACAACATTTATAGTTGGTATTTCAACCTCTTAGTACTCATTCCCTGTATGCTAAGAGGTCTAAATGTACATTCGTACTACCCAAGTCGAGTATTTGGGACATATCATCATAGTGGAGGGAGTCTCTACTGATCCTGAGAAGGTTAAAGCCATGATGAGCTGGACTAGACCTACTACCGTGAGAGCATTGAGGGGTTTTCTAGGTCTCACAGGGTATTATCGAAAATATGTGGCTAATTATGGGAGCATTTGTCGACCTTTGTCTGATTTATTAAAGAAAGATGCCTTTAAGTGGTCTGAAGAAGCTGAGAATGCTTTTCAATCATTGAAAATAGCTATGTCGACTACTCCAGTTTTGGCTCTACCAAATTACTCTCTAACGTTTGAAGTGGAGATTGATGCTTGTCAATATGGTATAGGTGCAGTACTAAAACAACAAGGCAAATCTATGGCTTACTTCAGTAAGGTTTTAGCTCAGAAGCACAGGGATAAGTCCATCTATGAGAAAGAATTCATGGCACTACTTAGTGAAATTGATAAATGGAGGCATTACTTGCAATATAAAAGATTTGTGGTCAAAACTGACCACCACAGCCTGAAGTACTTGTTGGAACAGAGAATTGTTACTGCTATTCAACAAAAATGACTTACAAAACTACTTAGACTTGACTATGAGGTCCAATACAAGAGAGGAGCAGAGAATAAGGTAGCAGATGCTTTATCGAGGCAACAAGAACCCAATGAAGGGTCTGTTGAGGCCTCCTAACTCAGGGCCATTAGTACATCAATACCATTATGGGTTCAAGACATAACTATCAGCTATGAAGGTGACTCCTTAGCAACTGATCTGATTGTACAGTTATCTGTTAACATACAAGGTCCCTACACCTAGCACTATAGCTCCGAAGTATTAAGAAAGAAAAATAAGATTTATGTAGGAACCAATGGAGAATTAAGGTTTCAACTGATCAAAACCATTCATGACTCTACTTTCGGAGGCTATTCTGGTCAACTGGGAACACTGAAGAGACTGAAGCAACTGTTTTATTGGCCACTGATGAAACAAATGGTGATAGACTATGTGTCAAGATGTGATGTGTACAAGAGGAGTAAGGATGAGAATGTAGCCTATCCTGGACTTTTGGAACCACTCCCTATTCCTAACCAAGTCTGGCGGGACATAAGTATGGATTTCATTGAAAGGTTACCAAGTTCCAAAGGTAAGGATACTATTTTAGTGGTAGTGGACAGATTGACCAAATCTGCCCACTTCATAGCTTTATCCCACCCTTTTACTGCTGTGCAGGTTGCTGAGAAGTTCTGGAAAAGGGTTCATACCCTTCATGGGACACCTGAAACTGTAGTTACTGATCGAGATAAGATCTTTTTGAGCAATTTTCGACAAGCCTTATTTAAACTCAAGGGAACAAAACTTCTATATAGCTCAGCCTACCACCCTCAAATAGATGGTCAAACAGAAAGAGACAACAGATTCATTGAGACTTACCTCAGATGCATGACCAGTCATTGGCCTAAACAATGGAAGAGTTGGTTACATTTTGTAGAATGGTGGTACAATACAAACTACCATTCTAGTTTGCAATGCACTCCTTTTGAAGCTCTATATGGTTTCTCACCCCCATAACTATCCATGGGACCCTTATTAGAAACTATGGTTTCAGCTGCTGATGATGCAATGATGAGGAGACAACAAATGTTACAGTTTTTAAAGGTTAATCTTCACAAAGCTCAAGAGAAAATAAAGTTGTTTGCTGACAAGAGAAGATCTGAAAGAGTGTTTCAAGTGGGAGATATGATTTACCTGAAACTACAACTATATAGACAATCTTCCATTGCTGTCAGGAAGAATTTAAAATTGTGTT
>NC_061114.1:223911443-223920704 GCF_002878395.1 Capsicum annuum | reverse complement strand
ACTTTTATTATTTTTTAAAAATGAGTGTGAAATAAATTAAAGTAACATTTACTTAGAACGAGAAAATAATTAATAAAGACCGTTGTGAAATTGCAAGTAAGTGCTCTTTTCCGTTCATATTTAGAACCCGGAACTAAAATATCCCATTATAAAAAAATATAGACAAAATTATTATATGATACAATTATTTTATTTTCACTTCAAGAGATCATATTTCAACCAGTTATTAAAGGAGGATAAATTGTTTAGAGAAATTGACTTGTCTGAATAATTAGTTACTTTATTTTCACATCTTGTATTCGATATGCATTAAAGTTTGATAAAATTCATATTTGTACTAAAATTCATAAAAAAATGGATTATGCATTTATTTAGTGCACAATCTATACTTCACCTTTATTGACGTCGTTGAAAAGTTTGCCGTTAAAATTAAAAGTACTGTGCACTTAATAAGTGCACAAAGCCTATTTTGGTACCTTTTTTTTTTTTTTTTTATATAGCATAGATTGGTACTTTTTTTAGTTTAAGAGCATATTTTGGTTCCGGGTTCTCATATTTAATAAAATTTTACCTTTTCTTTTAGAGTCTTGAGATTGTTGTGATTGATTCAAGGAAAGATTTTCTCAGCGCGAATTCAAATTTAATTTAGTCCCAATAGGGTAATCCAAAACTCGGATGTTTTTGAACTCCAATACATTATATTCACCGGACACGAAATGAAACAATGAATATCAAAAATAAAATAATAGGGAAAAAGGTCAAATATACCCCTCTACTTTCATTAATTGGCTAACTTTGCCCTTTTTTATACTATGGGGTTATTTATTCCCTCACTGTTAACAAACTTGTCAAATATACCCTTCAACTTAACACTTTTCATATTAATACCAAAACTGCCCCTTTAAAATTGAGATCACCATTACAAATAGATAGAGTTAAGTTGTAATGAATATATTTGGTGCTATTTGGTGAATCGTTTGACGAATAAATATTCATATTTTTGCGAAAATATGTATGCTACTAACTTCTTTATAAGTTCTTATTCAAAGAAGGTAACATCCGAGGACAATTTTCAGGCGAATACTCAACTAAAGGAAGCGAAGAAAGTGAGCAAAATTTATTCAATATTCAGTTTATTTGAAACGAAGAGGAAGAAGAAGGCAACTGCTAGGCCTGAATTCTCGAGGTATATTCAGTCTGTTAGAGAAGGAGGTTTTGGTGATATGTTGCAAACTACTTCCTCCAAAACCAACAATATGGCTGCAGCTAAAATTATGATTCTTCAAAATATATAATAAAATAGTCATATGTATAATTTTTCAGATTCTGATTTGAATGTCACAGCGGCAACAAAATGAACAAAAGTTCTATATTTCTTTTTATATAGCACTTTCTTTTTAGTCTATTTAAAAAAAAAATTATACATCTTAAGTATATTGGAAATCTTCAATCTAAACCTTTTTTTAGCATTGGGTTGAGAATTGTATGTACTAAGCGGACTGAAATATTGAGATCCACAATATGCATCACATCATCAGCGTCTAGGTGTTTATTGATTTTGTGCGAAAATATGAATGTTTATTCGTCAAACGATTCATCAAATAGCACCAAATATATTTATTACAACTTAACTCTATCCATTTGTAATGGGTGATTTTAATTTTAAAGGGGCAGTTTTGGTATTAATGTAAAAAGTGTTAAGTTGAAGGGTACATTTGACAAGTTTGTTAATAATGAGGGTATAAATAACCCCACAATACAACAAAGGGCAAAGTTAGTCAATTAATGAAAGTAAAGGGGTATATTTGACCTTTTTCCCAAAATAATATACAAGCATTAACTTTGTAAACATTTAGTCAAACTCGTTGTAGTCGATTCTAAGGAGGAGATCTTTTTTATATGAATTCAAATTTAATCGATCTCAATATTTCTTTTTTTGAAAAAAAAAACTTGGCCTAAATAACCCCATAATACAACAAAGCGCAAAGTTAGCCAATTAATGAAAGTAGAGGGGTATGTTTGACCCTTTCCTCAAAATAATATACAAGCATTAACTTTGTAAGGATTTAGTCAAACTTGTTGTAGTTGATTTTAAGGAGGAGATCTTTTTGATATGAATTCAAATTTAATCGATCTCAATATTTCTTTTTTTGAAAAAAAAAAAACTTGGCCTAAATAACCCCATAATACAACAAAGGGCAAAGTTAGTCAATTAATGAAAGTAGATGTCACGCCCCTAGCCTAGCCTAGGCATGGCGGACAAGAACCGTTTTGAGTATCAGTTATGTGGCTAACATATATACTGTGCGAAGGAGTTGCAATTTACAAATAATGAAAAGGGGCTATGTACAACTATGACCACGTATGACAACTAAACACTGTCTACGAAGCCTCTAAGTGAAATTGTAACTGTACCGTAGAAGGTGGTCAGGGCTGGACCCCAACATACCCAAACTATAACCGAAAACATAATTAAAAAGTACTAGATATTTATTCGCTACAGGTAAGAAAGGAGCTCACCGACTGCTTTGCTGAATACGGACGAGTGCCTAGTATAAAAGTCTGCTCATCGATACATCTGATCCTGTATTCACAGAAACACTGCGCCCCCAAACGTAGGGACGTTAGTACATATAAAATATGTACTAGTATGTAAAGCAGACAGAATAACAAGTAAGCCTATAAGGATGCTCAATGAGTCAAACAATAGAATGAGCAACCGCGGAT
Source organism: Capsicum annuum (assembly GCF_002878395.1). Classification (NCBI taxonomy): domain Eukaryota; kingdom Viridiplantae; phylum Streptophyta; class Magnoliopsida; order Solanales; family Solanaceae; genus Capsicum; species Capsicum annuum. Next base: position 223,917,977 of record NC_061114.1, on the reverse strand, counting down.
GACTGAATACTAGAACCTCTTATATGAAACTATAACTTATGGAAGAACGGGTGACAAATACACCATATAAGATTGTTACCTATGTGTTTACTTTATTAACTTGTCATATAAGCACTTATGAATAAATTACCGTTATTAAGGGCCTAGCAATTTGCCTAAGTGATGACTTGTGCCTACTTTTAACACAAATAATTATATGATAGTCCACCAAGGGCACTCTATGTCAAGTGTATCATATGTGTTATCCAAATACTCCTGATTATGATGTTATACGTATAACTGTAACCGCAGTATGATGCAGGGTACGCCCCTCCTTGGGACTCACTATAAGGGTCTGCCCGCAGGCCATATGTGCCATATATTGGCTCGAGTCAGGAAAACTAGTCCAACCGACTCCAAATACAAATGATGTCACAAAGGCAGGTACGCCACGCATTCGGGCTCGCTATAGTGGTCTGGTCTCAATTCTGTGCACAGAATTACGTCGTGCGTGTGCCAAGCAAATCTATGATACCCTCCCGTCGTTAACTTTTATCGAATAGAATTTCGTGCGCCTATGCAAATATATATTATATATTAAGGCAAATATTGTTTAGTTATTCGAGTAATGCTTTCCATATACAATTGACTTCTTTAGAAGTATTGAACTATTACAATGCTTGTATTTTATATCATCACATGACTATTTCACTATGTGATCTAATATTTTAATGCGATTATAGTATGGCCATTTATTCTAATTTATAGCATATGGAGATATACTAGGTGACTTCTAAGAAGTCCTAATGAAGACGAACCAACTCTATAGATACTTGACTTGACGGGAGTAGTACAAATATTTAACCTCAACAAATTGACGCAAGAAGCACGAATATGAGTAATTTCAAATGAAAAGGATACGCGGTCATGTACTAGGCATAAAGAAACCGAAAACTCTATTCACGTATATCAAGTAAACTATCTCGACTGTTTTAGGAGGAACAAATGATTACAGGTGGTGCCTTAAAGGCGAAGAAGGTTTTAGATTTACATACCTCAATTCTGAATTCCACAATATACAACGGGCTGCCCCTTTATCTTACAATAGGAAATCTCGAGGACTTCATAGATAAAGTAGATTTGCGGGTTCCAAACGACCCAAAGATTCAATCTACATAACCATAATTTATTCACGTAATACTCGACTATGAAATGAAATAATTAAATCACTAAGACATTTTATCGAACACCTAGTGGACACAAAGCTCCATAACCTTCATTAATGGTGTTTACACAATCACCAACTTCTATTCTTGATAAAGAAAATTCTCTAAGCATACTTACATATAGAACGACTTACTTCACTGCTAGCGAGTTATCAGTTCACCTAATACATAATTTCATCAATTCTATCTAATTTCAACTTTTACCTTTTACTCAAGAACACTAACTAATCTAACTCACTTCAAGATATAGTGTAAAGATTCAAATTAAATAACCCCAAATGCTTATCTATAATTATATTCAAAAATAGGATAAAGAATTTACCTTTTAGAGCTCAAATTCCAACTATAGATACTATAAATTACTTCTTGAAATTCTCTGAGGTTGTCACAACATTCTTGAGCTTATGATCCTTAAAATGAGGTTATCCCTTCTCCGTTAACAATCCTTTCTTGATAGTTTAATTTAACTCTCCTTGTTGAAAGGAGAGAAAGAGAAGAGAGAGAAAATAGAGGAAGAAACATAGTAGTAACGTTGGTTCTTGTTCTGCTGGAAAGTTCCAGTGGAAGATAATGATATACTCCCTTCCCTTTTTCTATTAATAGTAATTTTGAAAGAAAAATAATAATTGAAAAGTAGCTCCCACATAATTTTAACATTACAACAAATACATACAGATATATAGATATATACATATAAAACAAATATAAGGAGGCATCAAATATCGATATAAATAATTATCTTGTACCGCCCTTGCTAATACTTAATATCATACTCTTCTACAATGTTAACTTAGATTCAAAAATAAATAAATTTCAAAGTGTTACAGTAGAGGGGTATATTTGACCCTTTTCCCAAAATAATATACAAGCATTAACTTTGTAAAAATTTAGTCAAACTTGTTTAGTCGATTCTAAGGAGGAGATCTTTTTTATATGAATTCAAATTTAATCGATCTCAATATTTTTTTTTTTGAAAAAAAAACTTGGCCCAACCATGGTGGATGGGCACTGTGGGTCTGTTGCCAAATCTAAGACAATCTTTGAAAGTCTTTGAAATGCTAACACACCCATGGTGGGTGTGCATATAACCACATAGGACTTCATGGCAAACACACCCTTCTAAGGGCGTCAATTCATGATACCACATTGTGGTGACAACCACTGCAATTCATCTCTTAAAATATAGACCAATTTATTAATAACTAACTGATGTGGTAAACAGATGCTGATAGTTTTATTAAATTCCTTTTTTCCCTAATAATAAAAGGTTTTCACCATCGGATGGAATTCCTTGTTTCCCTAATAATAAAAGGTTTTCGCCATCGAATGAAGTCCATCGCATTGCACTAATTCCACCATTGGCATGTATGTTGATCCGTTTTAAGGCTCAGTTAGTTCGTATTAACATTGAAAAAACTCACTTTGGAGTAAAGCGGCTTCATCTTTAGAAAAACTCAAAAACTCTAGTTTAGTTAAGATTAGAGTATTTATCATCCCACCACATATTTTGATGGTTCATTGACACGGTATATATTCCTGTGGTTATTCTACTTTGTTGAGAGTTCATATTTTTTGTTTCTATTTACTCCTTTTTTTCTTCTAATGTAGGTCACTTAAAAGATGAAAGAAAAGGAGTTCAATTGTGAAATTTGAGTTGTGAAATTATGTGAGGCAGATAAATAATAATAAATTCAGTGTAATTTTATAAATGAGGTCTGAAGTAAATTGGATATACAACAGTACTTATCTTCATCTTTATGAGTTAACATAAGTCATTAATTATGCGATGGAGATCGCCAAGTAAAATTATAAGCTTACAGAAAATTAGTTGCATGCTATAATTAAACATGAAAATGTCCTCCCTTTAAAACATCTTGCCAAGGTCTAAGTATTAGATAAGTGAAGCTAGTTGAAGACTTAATTGATAAGAGATTTTCCAGACCGAATTCAATCATGCCCCAATTAGGATATATAAAAAAAAAAATTAAGCCCACCCATGATGGATGGGCAAATTGGTGTGCCGCCATGACTGCCTCATATCTGATAATCAATATTTTTGAATGCAAACGCACCCATGGTGGGTGTGCATTTATCCAAATTCATGGCCAACACACCCTTGTTGGGTGTTATTTCATGATACCACATTGTGGTGGCTAATCGTGCGTTGCATCTGACAAAACATTGGCCAATTGATTTTTATCTGATCGGTGTGGTATTTCTGGTTTAATTCCCTCTTTCATACATAATAATAATAATAAAAGGCTTTCCATAATACTTGAAAGTTTTTTTTAACAGGATGAAGTTCATCGCATTGCGCCAATTCCTTCCTCAGCATCGTATTTCTTTCGGTTTTTCATCTCGTATCCATTCTGGGGCTCTACTATAGTTTGGATATATATACTGAAGAATCTATCTTTGGAGTAAACGTTCGTTACTAAAGACGGTTATGTTTTCAAGAAACTCGGAAACTACTCTTATCAAGGATGAATGAGTACTTTTACACTCCACAGTCATAAGCTTTGATGATCCATCCCCTAGGTTACTAAGAAAGTGGGGTCTTTATGCCTAAAAGACTCTTTGTCCAAACTATTTTGTCGAATACCCACAAGTTTTTAATCCTTTGTCAAATACCTACTTAATTCTACCTCAGCACCAATTTTTCCAACTTAACAATTTCAGCCCCAATCTTTATAATAATTCACTTTAACCCAATACTTCCAACTTAATAAATTCACCCACAAGTTTCTAATAATACACTTCAACTCACTCCATCATCCACCACTATATATATAAAAATAATATCTAGGTTTCCAAAAATATTAAAAAAAATAATTCCAAACGCTAAAAATAGAAAGTGGTTATTTTTTCCACCAAAAAGCTCCGATTTCGGCCACTTTTCTGGCGTTATTTTCCGGCGATCAGCTGTAAATTAGTCCACAAACATCATAAGCTTGTCCATTGCATCCATTGTTACCCCATTTGTTTCATATCTTCTCAAACACACTTTCCACCATTGTTAAAAAGCTTTAAATCACTCACATTACTCAAAACCACTTTAGAAAGTGCATTACAGCAGCTCAGGCGACTCCAAGTTCATTTCTTTATTCCATAAACCCAACAATCATTGATTACAAGTAATATTTGCAATTTCAAGTATTTGTACGAAAATCTGCGCAGTCATCGACCGTGCATACAATATGACATAGACCATAAGCACAATCTACCATCGACCGAAGCTTAATTCTAGGATGTCTATTACAGAATTTGTTCTGGTTTTATGGTGATTTCATGGGAGAATGGGTGGAGACTTCGAAATGTTGGAAATGAAGATCATTTACCAAGGTGACAATTCTCATTCCTGTTCGCCGCAACATTTCGTACGATGAATTTGTTGCAAGCATAATGCAAAGCGGGTATCTAGATTGCGCGCCGAGCGACGTGGTGATTAGTTATGTAATGCATTCGAGGGAAAGGGTGAATCCTACAATCATAAATAGCTATGTATGTGTGCTGACGCACATAATGGATGCTGATGCAAATGGCTTTAAGCTAATTTTGAGGATAAATGTGGTTGAGAGGTCCTTTGAAGGACCGCTGAATTCATCATCACCCCCACCGCGGCGCCCGGCAGTCGACGATGATTTGATCGACGACGATTTGAATAATTACGAGAATGATGTCGATGATACAATTAATATGGAAATTATTCTATGCATATGGAAGACTTTTCATCGGACTCGCAAGATGATGAAGAAGACCGTGAAACGAAATCACAAGCAGGACACTCCTTCACCTACAGAACCAATTTTTATTGTGGTCAAACATTTGCCGATAAAAAAGAGTTAAAAATGCAACTAGACGCAGCAGCAGCGAGGCAGTCTTTTGATTATTATATAGAGAAGAGCTGCACGAAATTGATGAAGGCGCAATGCTTATCTCGTGGTTGTGGCTGACTATTATGGAAAAAAAAGTACGACACCTCAGACAGATTTCACATATACAAGTATGTCGGGATGCACACGTGTGGCATTGAAAACGCCATCTGCAAGAACAAAAAAGTCTCATTCGAATTGATTGCTTCAGTATGCGTAAATCATTTTCGGGATGGTAAGGGTCCAAGCATAAGAGAAATTCAAAGAATTGTATTTAAGGAGTTGCGTTCCAACGCAAGCTATTGGATGTGTTGGAAAGGAAGTGTAATTGCGAAGAACATCATTCGCGGGACACTGGAGCACAGATATGCTTGCTTGCCGACTTTTTTCCACATGGTGGAGTTATTGAATCCCGGATCTTCTTACTCTATTATGGTAAACCGGATGGATGGATCGTTCATTTACTACTTCTTAGCATTCAAAGCTTGCATACGAGGATATGCCCACATGTAAAAGGTAATTGCCATCGATGGCACACATTTGTATGGCAAGTACAGGGGCGTTCTACTGAGCGTCGTTGCACAGGACACCGAAAATCATATATTTTCGATTACCTTTTGTGTCGTCGATAAAGAGAACGATGCTTTTTGGACCTTCTTCTTCCAGAAGCTGAAGTCTATTATAGAAGATGAACTAGATCTATGTGTCATCTCCAACAGGCACATTAGCATCGCCAATGTCTTCTCCCGTGTATACAGTCATGCACATCACGGACTTTGCATGAAGCACCTCACTGAAAATCTTCGCGTAAATCAATACTGCGGAGAACATCTTTATCTATTTTATGCCGCGGCAAAGGCTTATTCCTTTGATGAGTTTAGCGATAATTTTGTGGAATTGAAGAGTAAATGCCCCGAGGCAGCTCATGTCCTTGAAAATGTGTTTGGTTTTGAAAAATGGAGTAGAGCATACTTTCCGGGCAATAGGTAGGACGTGATGACCACAAACATCGCCGAGTCGCTCAACTCGATTTTGATGGATAAACGAGAGTACCCAGTGTCGTACATATTCAATTCAATTGCTAAAAAATTTGGTGAAAAATTTAGGGAGCGGCATGCATTTGTTGGTGGTAAAGAGAACATATTTGTGACTTCTACGGAAAGGATCCTAAGGGATAATAAGAGTGCGAGCGATTCCTTGTATATGGGTAATCCAAACGGGGTTCTCGATGAGTATACGGTGTTCGGCAACGACGTTACTGCCAAGGTCAATCTCTTGGAGATGAGCTGTTCTTGTCGAAAATTTGACTTAGTGAAAATGTCGTGCGAACACACGATGGAAACTTTGCGTACGGCGATGTCGAAGATTATGGTAACTCCATTTACGACTACTCTTTGCCAATTTATAAAGCTGAAAGTTATCTCCTTGCATACTCGGAAGCAATTAACGTGGTCCCT